>NC_134874.1:7863500-8199000 GCF_049852395.1 Peromyscus maniculatus bairdii
ACGTATCCATCCTTGGTCTTGACCATCAGCTCTTCTGGCTTGAAGCTGTGCACATTGACACACACTTTCCAGGGCTCCCCAGGGAAGGGTGGGGGGCTCCTGCCCTCAGCAGGCACTCCAAACCTGGCTGTGGCTGTAGGCCCCCGGGGCACCATGCCGGACCTTAGGGTTCCAGGCCAGGCGGAGAGCCGAGGCATCGCCCACTCAGGCCAAGGGGCTGTCAAGTCGTCTGGGAAGGGGTCCATGCCAAAGCCATCGTCCAGCAGGCGGGAAGAGAGCGGTGAGTCCCGGAAGGGGTCTCTGCGCAAGCGGCTTGGGTAGGAGCATGGGAAAGGCAGTTGCCCGTCTGCCATGGTGTCTGCTGAGCTCAAAGGGGAAACAGAGGCTCAGAGAGACGGAGCCACCTACCCAAGGTCACACAGCAAGGTGATGTGGCTTGAGATGGTCTTCAGAGTTTAGTCCTCCACTTCAGAAAATGCTGATCTTCCGTTAGCCACAAGCCCAACCATCCGCTGCCCAGAATGGAGCTGGGGTCCTGGCTCACAAACGTGACCCACCGAGCAGGCCCAGCAGAACCCTAGAGGGCCTCTGTCTGTCCCACCTCACCAGGCTTTGCAGCAAGTCACCGGCCTCCCAGGCTGCCCAGGCTCCCAGCCAAAGCGCGCTGAGGTCTTGAGCACAGCCAAGAGTTTAATAAACCTCGGGGACGCGCGCCTAGAAACTTCTCCTGGCTTCTGGGCTGGGAGCCTTCTATTTATTTGCTGCTGGGGGCTGAGGGGCGGGTTTTGCAGGCGCCTCCTGTCACAGGAGTATTCAAAGGTGATGAACCAGCCCCTGAGAATCCGCTGAGAGAAGAACTGGGCTCCTCGGGAGGGGGGTGGGGAGCTGGGAGGGGCCGTGGCGTCCGAGTCCAGCCAGCTTCTCCAGGGCTCTCTCCACCCCGTACTCAGCTCCGCCCTCGCTCTGCCTCCAACAGCGTCCACTCCAGGCACTAGTGTCCCGCAGGGCACTAAAGCCAGACTATTAATAACCCTCTGCCTGCCTGGCTGAGTGCTCAGGTCACACTCTGGAAATACCATGCCCAGAACATGTTCTATCTTGCCTCCCACCCTGGGGACCCACAGAAGAAGGGAGACCCATTGGATTGAAGACTAGATGGAATCCCCATTTACAGTATGGCCAAAGGCGCCTCAGACTTCTGGGAATGACCACCACCACCACCACCACCATATCATGATTTTTTTCTTTTCCAATGACACTTGTTAAGTTATGAAAAGAACAGGCATTGTCAGGCAGAGTGTCTGTTGGGATAGATAGGAAGGTCCTGGAGCAAGAGAAGCAACTAGGCTCAACTCCCAACACTGCCTGGAGGCAGAGTGGGGGGTCAACAGATGGGAAATGACGAAGGGGACTCCAGGGGTCTGAGGGAATTCTGGATAAACTGACCTGACCAGATTCCTCTAAGGCTAGACTGGGGTGGCCAGGACCCCCTTTGAAAACTAGTTAGAGGAGAAACCACCTATGGGGGATGGGAGTGGAGGGATGGTTATTATAGGGAACCATGGGGGTTGCGGCTGAACTGACTTGTTCTTGTTAAAACTGGGTGAAGACAATGCCAATGTGTGCCCGGCCCTGCGAGGAGTCTGGCTGAAGTCTGGTCAAGGGAAGAGTCCTTATCAGTGGTAACACTACTCCCAGGCATGCCTCAGCTGCCTGTTTCCCACCTGTGAAATGGGCAAGAAAGGAGCCTACTTGGGGCATGTGTCATCAGGAATGCGTGAGGTCACGGACTGCCTCGCAGAGGGAGCTGTGCTTTTAGGACTTCAACTTTCAACTGATCAGTTGCATAATATTTGCGCTTAAGTGCTCCGCAAACATTAGCCTGAGAAGCCTCCCCCACCCCGCCCACACACTCATTGCTGAGGGCCTGGTGTGGCAGTACAGCAAACCATCCCAAGCCATCAGATCCCTTTTTTTAAAAAAAATTGTATTGATCGGTTGTGGTACTGGAGGCAGAACACAGCCTTCTACACGGCGGAAAAGCATGCATCTCACCACTCAGCTGCACCCCTACCCCCACCCCCCCTGCACAGAACCGCGGTGCCCAAGCCGTGGAACCGGGCTTTGTGGTTTACGCTCTCATTGTCCATTGCATCTTTATCCATGTATCGACCACACCGAACAAAACAACGACCACAAAAAAATGGGACAAACTAGGGTTGAAATGAGAGGGGAAAATGCTTTCTAAAGACTCTTTCATGGCTCGTGCGTCCTTTTCCTGCATTCCAGCCTTCCCCATTACCGAATATGATCCTCTGTTGGTGTCCTTTCTAAAGGTCACTATGTTGCCCTACTCATACGGGGATCCTAATCTGATATATATATGTGTGTGTGTGTGTGTGTGTGTGTGTGTGTGTGTGTGTGTGTGTATGTATATGTATATGTATATATGTATGTATGTATATGTGTATATATACATATATAGTACATTATATAACATACACCTATGTATATGTATTTGTATATGTTTGTATGCATGTATGTAAGCAGGTAGAGAAACCCTTTTATTTCCTTGTTCTTTTTTTTTTCAAATAGCATCTTATTACTCTACCTAGGCTGGTCTTGAACTTATGAGCTTCATGTTTCAGTCTCCTGAGCAGCTTGGACTACAGACCAGCACCCCCAGACTGGATTTATAGTTTTATTCCGAGTAATAGTAATAAGTACCTAGATGTACTAGTCTCCAGATGGGATATTAGCTCTGAAACCCCCAAATCCAGGGAGAACCATTTCTAGAACCCCTTGTTCCTCCATACCGCTGGGAGAATGGATTTACAAACCGTCTTTTAGTCTACAGGTGCCTCGCGTTTGGGGTTCCAGTCTTTGCACTGTCCTCAACAGGTGGGCAGCTTGGGACGTGTCATCTGCCCTGTGTGAGCCTAGGGCTCCCAAGCTCTGCTTTCTTTATGGGGTTGGGGTGTTGGGGGGGTCTGAGTCACAGGTTAAGAAGTCATTTTGATAGGAAGCCGTTCTCATATGAGACAGTTTACCCAAAATAATAATACAGGAAAGAATGACTCCTGTGTGTCTTTCACTGCCGTGAGCCACCGCAGGCCCAGCAGGAAACGTTCACAACACCGTCTTTATTATCATCACCCCATTTTTCAGATGGGGATGTTTCTGTGGAGAAACCGGAAGGTGCAGAGCCGGCCCTTGCACACAGATGTGGAAAGGCAGGAGCCCCGGTGGGAAAGCTAATTGTTTTGAATCTTGGATCTGGACTGAGTGGGTGGACTGAGACCCCCGCCCCCATCCCCAGCTTTTTCTCCAGTGGGGAGTGGGTCCCCCTGTCTCAGCATGACATGTTCCCCTGTTACTGAGCGGCCTTGATTCGCATGTGGGATGAGCTCATGGTGCCAGAAGCCTTAAGCTGACGTCATGGCTGGGCACAGACTGCAGCTGGGAGGGGTCGGGTGAGCCTGCAGCTAATTATGTGGAGAGTCACCCTGTATGATGAACAGGGAGAAATCTGGCCCCGCCTGGGACCAGGCAGGGGCCTGGGGTGGGGCTCCTGAGTGGGAGGGATGGGGTGGGGGCGGGGCGGGGCTGTCTCTGGCTGAGTGTGTGTGGATTTGGGTGGGTGTTGTGTGTGTTTACGTGCAGTGCTGCTGGGCTGCATTGATTTATGGGTGTGTTTGGAGGACATGTTCTAAAAGGCTTTCTTCCCTCCCAGGCCTCTTTGCACAACTTCACTGAAAACTTCTAGAATACCCAGGAAGGGGAAACCTTGACAGCAGCAGCGGACTGAGCCTCCACGGTGGCCTGTGCCTCCCTCTCTGTCTCCCCCCACCCCCACCCCCACCCCCGCCCCATCTCATGTAGCCCAGGCAAACCTTGAACTCCTCATGTAGCAAATGGTGACCTTGAAGTCCTGACCCCTCTTACCTCAGCCTCTTTAAGTGCTGGGATTGACAGAGGTCTGGAAAAGGAACCCAAGGCTTGGTGTGTGCCAGGCCAGCATTTTACCACCGGAATCCCAGCCTCGGCCCCTCTATTCTTTGTGGTTAGAAGACAGTCACGGCAATGGTTAGCGTTCACGGGGCCCTTGCCAGGTGCCACATTCTGCCCTTGGCACTTTGAACTTACCTTTCCACTCATCCAGTCCTCAGCAGTTTGCCACAGGAAGGGACTTTTAGCGTCTTCATTTTGTAGATGGAAAATGAGGCGCAGACTTGTCTAACGGTGTGCCTCCTTAAGTGACAGAGCTTGGATTCCAACCGAGGTGTTTGGCCTTGACTCTCTGAAATCAGATTTGTGGCTTATGTTTACACAGCACTGACCGTATGCCAGGCCCTCGTTCAGCAGGGTTTTTGTTTGTCTGTAACGGGTCCAAGTCTTTCTGTGTGGTTCAGATTGACCTGCAATGTGATATCTTCCTGCCTTAGCCTTCTGAGTACTGGGGTTATAGCTCTATGTCACCACGCCCAGCTCCATCATTTTTATCCATCATCTCACAATCTTCATAGTCCAGAGAGGTCAAGCCATCTTCCCCAGGTCACACAGCCAGTGGGATGCAGAGCTCTTATAATAACCACACAAGGATGATATCACCCAGGCCTTGCCCTGTGGTCCTCTGTACCATCTGGCATCGTTTTTTTGGGCTCTTGCTGCATTCCTGGGTCAGGCCAGCTTCCTGCTGGGGGAAACTGAGAAGTGAGGCAGCTACTAAGCCAGCTGACTGAGCCACCTGTTGAGAAGTGAGATGACATGTGGGGACAGTGATCAGTAAACACCACAGGCCATCGTCAAGCAGCCGAAAACAGGGGTCCGACTCCCCCAAGTCTGGGAAGAAGCTGTGGAGAGGGAGGAAACCCTGGCAAGTTCTTCCAGAGAAGGAGAGACCCAGTGTGTGTGTGTGTGTGTGTGTGTGTGTGTGTGTGTGTGTGTGTGTGTATGTGTGATTATGTGTGTGTGTTTGTGTGTGTGTGTGTTTATGTGTGTGCGTATGTGAATATGTGTGTGAGAATGTGTATGTGAGTATGTGTGTATGAGTGCGTGTGTGTGTGTGTGTGTGTGTGTGTTTACATGTGTGTGTGAATATGTGTGTGAGTGTGTGTGTGTATGTATGTGTGTGTGTGAGTATGTATGCATATGCGAATGTGTGAGAGTATGTTAGGATGTTAGACCCAGAGCAAATATTGTCTCACCTGCCTGCCATCTACTTAAAACTTTCACACGGGAAATACCACAATTAATCTTCAAAAGAGACGATCAAGGGAGAAGGTGACCTCATCCTGCATTCCAGAAGCTGGGGCCTCCTGGGGGAAGAAACCGTGCTTGGAGTCTCACAGGTGTGGGCAGGACAACGAAAGCTGCTAAGTGTGTTTCTGTTGTGCTGCAAGAAGACATGGACTCTCCCTCTTCCTGGACACCTAAGCCCCACCTCTTCCGTCCTCCCAACCTTTAACCTCAGGCTGAGGGAGGGTCTCTCAAAGGCTCAGGTTTCTGGTGAGAGTGTTGCCCTCTGCTCTGTCACAACCCCAGAGGCTCAGAACTTTCTTTGGGGAAGCTTGGATGGCTCCTGGGTTCTCCCAACTTCACTAAGACTCTAGGTCCAGGGAGACCTGGATCCCTGTCTCTGTCCCTTCACTTTCTCAGACCCTTTACAGATGACACTAACAGTCTACAGCGCACTGCACCTCACGTTAGCTGCATGCTTAGGTATCCTGTTCTGTGGCTGATACATTGTGCACCCCAACAAACTTATCGGGGGTCAGAAAACAGAACAGCCACTATATCAAACATGGGTTTAGGCAGTGATAGCACACACCTTTAATCCTAGCATTCCAGAGGCAGAGATCCATCTGAATCTCTGTGAGTTCAAAGCCACACTGGAAACAGCCAGGCATGGTGACTCACACCTTTAATCCCAGGAAGTGATGGCAGGAAGCAGAAAGGTGTATAAGGTTCGAGGACCAGGAACTAGAACCTTTTTAAGCTTTTTGCTTTTAAACAGTTCAGCTGAGATCCATTCGGATGAGGACTCAGAGGCTTCCAGTCTGAGGAAACAAGATCAGCTGAGGAACTGGCGAGGTGAGGTTGGCTGTGGCTGGTTCTGTTTCCCCGATCTTTCAGAATTTACCCTAATATCTAGCTATGGTTATTTCGCTTATAAGACCGTTTAGCAATTCATGTTACACTGTTCCTATCCAGGGCCCTTGGAGGTGCCATGCCAGGGGCACAGCAGAGCCTGCGCGAGCATCTGGTGTCCCCTGAGTTTGGTCTGCCCTGCTCTGATTAGTGTGTACAAGTCATGACACTTGGAGGTGTGCCGAGATATCCACAATGGGTAGAAGGAATGGAAGGTTTCCGAGCAACTTCCGTGTTACAGAGGAGGAAACTGAGGCCAGCATCGTCACCAGTTTGTGGATTCTCAACCCAACCCGAGTCTATGTGAATGTCAAGCACAGATCTCTTTGATCTGTGCAGTGAGGCCATGCCATCTGCTCCTTCTCCGTGCCCAGCCAAATCCTAGCCCTCCAATCCCAGCCAAGCCTAAAAGCCATAGCTGACCTTTAGATTGCCAGTTCATTTCTTCCTCCTTCCCCCAGGACCTGATTTCCTGGCACCTTCTCCAGGAAGAGCAAATGACATTAAGTACACATCGAGATTGAGGAAGTGGGCAGTGGCCTGAGATGGGTCAGACACGTGTCGGCTACAAGCACATGCCCCTAGCGCCAGGTAGCAGCTGCATAGGAAGCATTCTACCCTGCCTCTGCTGGCAGAGATGAGCAAGTGCTGGATGTTCAGGTACTTCTGCGCTGCTAGTGGTTAGTGACTCTCTCTCCTAGTCTGTGTCTGCTGCTGTGATAGAACACTGACCAAAACCAACTTGTGGAGCAAAGAGTTTATTGTGGCTCATAGGTCACACCGTCCACCACCAGTAGAAGCCAAAGTAAGAACAACCTGGAGGCAGGAGCAGATGCAGAGGCCAGGGAGGAGCCCTGCTTACTGGCTTGCTCTCCATGGCTGGCTCAACCTGCTTTCTTATACAACCTAGGACTACCTACCTGCCTAGGGGGTAGCACTGCCCACAGTGGGCTAGGCCCTCTCATGTAAATCATTAATCAAAACATGCCCCCCGCCCAACATGCTCACAGTCCTGTCTGATGGAGGCAGCTCCTCAACTGAGGTTCTCTCTTGCCAGGTGACTCTAAGTTGTATCAAGATGACAAAGATTAACCAGCATGGTCTGCATCCAGGACATAAGACCTCAGCTACTGGAGTTTTTAGGGGTGGTGATATTTGGTGTCACTGCTGGAGGACAGTAAACGGCTGTAAAGGAACCTAGATGGACCCGTGTTCAGATTCTGTCTGCTCTCCTGCTCTGGGTGACCAACTCAGCCTCTCTGAAAGCCTGTCTAATCTCCTGTAAGCTGGGGATAAGAATATCATCTGCTTTTTTATGAGTCACTAAAACAATAATTATTGCTATGGTTTAGAGGGGCCCATATGTTATAGCATCAGTTGCCAGGTCATGGTGCTGTTGGCAAATGGAAGCATCTTGAAAAGGTGGAGTGTAGCGGAAGGACAGTATGTCATTGTGTGTGCAACCTTGGAGAGGATATTGAGACCCTAGCTCCTTCTGACACATAGCTCCTTTTTCTCAGAAACTATGAGGTGAACAGCTTCCCCCACCACAAGTTTCCTGCCATGCCACAGGCCCAAAGGCAAATAATGGCTGAGTAACCATGGGCTGAAGCCTCTGAAACCTTTCCTGTTTTGTTTGTTTGTTTGTTGAGACAGGGTTTCTCTGTGTAGCTTCAGTCCTCCTGGAACTCGCTCTGTAGCCCAGGCTAGCCTCAAACTCACAGAGACACGCCTGCCTCTGCCTCCCAAGTGCTGGGATACAAGGCATGCACCACGACCACCTGGCTAAAACCTTTCCTCTTAGCAGGTTGTTTGTCTCGGGCATATTGTCACAGTGGTGAAAATCTGACTAACATGGTACCTGATAGTGTCAGTATATAGTCCCAGCATGACATCGAGGGGGGGATGCCACTCAATGAACACAGGAGGAGGGACAGAGGGAGAAGGGGGTGTGGCCTGCTCATTTGCTCATTCATTCCTTTCTCTACAGCATGCTTAAGTGTGCAAACCACTAGCCCGAAGACTAGAGATGGATATTAAAGGAGGGAGAAGGCCTGGCTTTCATGAGTCTCAAGAAACAACCAAACAATTACATAACTAGAATGGCTTCAGACACAGAAAATCTCTGTGAAGGCAGCGAGCTCTTGGTTAGCATTCTCACTTGCTCTCCTGCTGCCCAGTTGCCCATGCTCTTAGTACTTCAGCCGCCAAGGTCTCCTGTCTCTCAAACAGAAGAGTCGGGTACATTCTCACCCAGAGACCCTCGCTGCCCTTTTTGATCCCACTGCCTGGAACAGTGTGTCCCAGGTCTCCTAACTCATCCGGGTCTTTACTTATGTTTCATCTACTCAGAGGAACCGTCGACTGCCACGTGGTCTCATACCTGCTTGTTTGTAGTTTCCTTCTCTGCACTTGCCACTAACTGAAAATGATATTTTCACCTCTGGTTCTTCTTTGTATGTCCCTCTCCATCGGGGAGGGAGGAGGGAGGAGGGAGGAGGGAGGAGGGAGGAGGGACTTTAATCTGATGGTCCATGGCTGTGTCACGAGTACCTGGCACATGGTGTTGAATGAAATGTGCTGTGGCTGATGTTGGGCTTGTTTGTCAAGCATTTCCAGTTTCTCCTTCCATAGTACCCAACTTTCTCATTGCTGTGGCCAGTTACCTAGCAGAAGCAATACAAGGGAACAGAGCTTTTTGGTTCATGGTTCAGGAGTACAGTCCATCATGGTGGTTGGAGTGGCTGTGGCTAGAACCGTGGATGCACGTGGCAGCTGCTGACTACAACAACACATGTCAGCAAGCTCAGAGAGCTCAACAGGAAGTGGGTCCACCCATAACACTCAAGTCCTGTCCCCTTGGGTACCTACTTCCTGCGGCTAAGCCCCTAAGGGCTCCATTACCTCCCCAAACAGCAACTACCATTGGGGGACTGTGTTCAAATGCAGGAGCCTGTGGGGATGCTTCATCTTCAAATGCCTTTGCTCGTTGGGAGGAGCCTTGTAAATGCGTATGGCCAAGGAGTCGTGAGGAGAAATGCCTCATGACTCACTGAAATGTCAATGTCTTCCAAAGCATTTAAGAGCCCAAGGGTGCTTTGGCTCAGCAGGCAGGACCCTGAGCTGCTGCTGATCTACTCTCCTGAGTGGATACCAGTGAGACACAGACCTTTGTTCTTTGGGGCTCATTCATTACAGCAGCCTAACCTAGCTGATTCTCAGTTGTGAACCTTGGCATGTGCTGGTATAGACAGCTCTAGTCAAGAGACCATTCTCAGCACGAATGCCCCTCAGACGAGTGACACTTTTCAGTCTCCTCATTTGACAAGATTTTGGTCTGGCAAAGTGGTGCCCATTCCTCTCAGTCTGGAACATTTACGATGTCCCATATATAGCAGGTAGCTCTGAGCTCGTTGGGAAAGGGAGAGCTAGGAAGTCTATAACCTTAGGGCCCCTATCCCAGAAGCCTTTGAGGTTAGAACAAGAGCTGGCTTGACCAGCTGGTGACCATGACACAGGGCAACTTCTTTGGAAATTTCTTTTTTGGGGAACTGGGAGTGACAGCTCTTGGGAGTGTGGGGCCTGAGAAAATTCTCAAGAGTTTGTGTTTGGGGTGGGGCTAGGAGAGCCTGGGATAACGTGCAGAGATGGAGAGACGAATAACAACAAGACGGCTCTTTAGGGACAGCAGCCCTGGTCTCACACCGGATGAGTGAGAAATAGCCTTGTCTCTGAATGACATAGGACCCGCCATGGAATGTGGAGAGAAACTGATTTCTTGTTCAAGTCTGGGGATGTCTATCCAGTGCTGGTCTGATGCCCACAAAATCCCATGGGGTGGAGACCTTTAGAGTACCTTGTCACACATGTCCCATTCCCAAAGCCACCTCATGAACCAGGTAGCCATTTGACTTCGAGCAGTCACATCTACATTCCAGCTTGAAGAAAGATAGAAGGGACCGGGAAAGAAGAGCATCTGATAGGTCTCTCTTATAGAAACTCCATGGAGAGATTCTACCCATCTCCGGTTGGCTAAAATGAGTCACCTGGCCAGAACCAATGCAGAGGAGGTTTCATTTTTGCATCTTCATTCTGGGTGGCTATAAACCTAGTTGAAAATTGAGGGACTTTATTAACACAGAAGAAAGAAGAAAGGACATTGGGAGGCCACTGGAGAAATGTTCTGTGTCCTAAAAGAGGGAAGATAGCTTTTGTTTAAATATCCTAACATTTCCTGTGAGCTTTAATGAGTGAGAACATGTAAGCCTCTGTGCTGAAGCCTTCACCCAGTCCATTTTGTTGGGAACTTCAGACGATTGTAAGAGTTCAAGTATGGGGTGTCATGGATTCTCTTTGGTTAAGATACCATAATGTAGAAATAAGGGTAGAGAGGTTGAGGAAAAACAAACTCCTCTCTTTTTCTCTCTCTCCCTTCCTCTGTCTCTCTCTCTCTCCCTTCCTCTCTCTCTTTGTGTGTGTGTGTGTGTGTGTGTGTGTGTGTGTGTGTATACCATTTCCATCCCATTGTTCTTTTCATGTCTGTTTATTGCAAGTGTGTGTATGTGAGTGTGTTCATGTGTGCTCTGGTACACATGTACACATGTACACATACACACACACACACACACACACACACACACACACACACACACACACACACACACTGGAGCCTAGAGGACAACCTTGGATGTCATTCTCCAGTCTCTGTCCACCTTATTTTTTGAGACAGGATCTCTCATGGGGATCCAGGCCTCACCAGCTAAGACAGGTTGGCTGGCCAGAGTCACACATCATCCTCCCGTCTCCATCTCCCCAGTATTGGGATTACAAGCACACCCCACATACCTGGCTTGTTATGTGGGTGCCATGGGTTGAACTCAGGTGCTCAGGCTTATGGGGCAGGCGCTTACTGACTGAGCCATCCCCCCCCCCCCGCCCCTTTCGGCCCCCTTTCTCTTAGGCAATGTGACTCTGTTTGATGTGTTTGGTTGGTATCCCTCATTTCAGGCTTAGATGTGAGAGAGTCGGTTGTCAAAGAGACCCTGGTGTTTGTTGTAGCTTGAGAGAGCATGGGACACATTTCTATGGCAAAGCAAAGACAAAAAGAAAAGCCTGCTGATTTGGCCCTGGCTATCCCGTGACAGGGAGAGGGAGTCCCAGGGTGTGGTAAAGTAGAGCTGTCATTTCCACCTTGATGGACAGGCATGAGCAGCTCACAGTCTTTCCGTGAAAGTACCGAATGACCCTGGTGGAAAGTTTTGGTGGCATGCTGGGGTGGAGGGGGACGATGGGGGTGGCAGAGAGTGCCTGGCCCTCTAGAGATTTGAGTCTTCTGAGTGGAGGAGGCAGTATGGAGGGCAACAGGTAAGAATGCCTGTTCTTCCACCCTCGGCCTAGGTGGCATGGCATCTTCCAGAAACGTCTTGTGAGCTTACCTAGGTGTTTGATTCTCCTGCTGCCCTTTCCTAACATGGGGGTGGGGCCATGCTAAGTCCATCCCTTGTGGATGCTGGTGTCGCTGAGTGCCTTGTGCATGCCAGCTCCTCTATGCGCCTCAGTTGTTTTAGGAATTTGGTGGGTTTTTTTTCTTTAGATTATATATATATTTCTATCTTCATGCATTCCTGCACGCCCAAAGAAGGGATCAGACCTCATTATGAACGGTTGTGAGCCACCGTGTGGTTGCTGGGAATTGAACTCAGGACCTCTGGAAGAACAGGTAGTGCTCTTAACCTCTGAGCCATCTCTCCAGGCCCCCAAAGTTGGTGTTTTATTCCTCTCATTGGATGGAAAGCAGCCCAAAGGTCAGAGAGGCCAAGTAACTCACATACAAACTCACAGTTACGAGGGGATAGAGCCACATGCATATCTAGGTCTTCCTGAGGCCCGAGTCTTGGCTTCAACTGTACCTTTAAGATCTGTGTCATTCTGTAGCCCCGGGATAGGTGTTCCTGTGCCTTGAGCAATGCCAGGTGGATGGTAGGTGCTCAGGTCTGTCCTGCCATCTGTGACCCCTTCTCTATCTCTCAGGCACATCATCAGGAGAGATCGTTGACATTGCTCTGGGGACATGTTGCTACTTGGCTGCAACTTTCACACACACACACACACACACACACACACACACACACACACACACACTCCAATAAAATACCAGTTAACCAGCTTCAAAATGAACAGGTTTTGGCAGGGAGTGGAGCAGAGCTGGCAGCCCTGAGCATATCCAATCACTTGACACATACCAGGTCCAGCAGCGTCCCTGCAGATGCCCTCAGAGATGGGCACTAAACAAACAAGCAATTACAGGTGGCAGTCAGTACTGAGGAAAGAACACAGCAAGGAAGGAAGGGGTGGGAGTGGGAGGTCAGGGTGGGGAGCTGACTTCCGGGAGCTGTCATCACTGCCCTGGCCCCACCCCGTGCACACAAGTGCCCTGATTCCTCCCTAAGCTTCAATTCTGTTCTTGGGCTAATTCCTACTCCTTACCCAGCATCTGCCTAGAGGGCCCTTTCTTCATCCCTATGGTGTCTTGTTCGACCCTCTGTGGTTGCAGTTACCCTCTGCCTTCCCCCATCCTAAAAGCAAGCCATGGAGCTTCCCACCAGTGAGACCTGGAGCAGCCATTTGTGTCCCAATTTCTGCAACTATGATGTTGACCTTAACATGGCGTCTCCTGACGACGTTATGGAGATAAATATGTGGGTAATTTAGATTGACACAGTGGAACTCCCAGCTACCTGCCTGGCCCTTGATTGGCACTGCAGAGGTGCTGGGTGATCTTATTGTTGGCTTTATGGTCACCATGAATTAAGTATGTCCTCCACCCTAGAACATCGGCTCTGGATAGTGTTGTGGGTTACTGTCTTTAGTGTTTGTCCGCCCTAGCTTCTTCCTGGAATAGCATAGGGTGACTTTCAGAAGTGTGGATGCCTGGCATTCTCCCTCGAACATACATATGGTTTGGGGTGGGTCGAGCATGGGTATCTTGTAAAGGTCAAGACCATTTTAATAGTCATGGTTGAAACTCTCTGGTCTAATCCTCCCACCCCTTTTAATAGGTAGAGAAGAAGGGTTCTAAAAAGGGTTTGACGTGCTTAAAATGGTCATGCTGCAAGCTAGGAGCAGGAGTCTGGATTCCATCTCTCTCAGGAAGTTTTGTTTTCCAACATTCCTCCCACGCCTTGAATTGTTTCATTGATCCTACCCAGCAGAGAGGCTGTCTGTATCTACGGGTCACCAGAAGCTGGAGTGTTGGACGTGTGCTGCCTCTGCTCCATACTTGGGCAGCTGCCAACCTGGTAAGGACAGTTGCACAAGCCAGTTGTTTTCTTCTACAGCCAGGACAGCCAGGACTAGAGGGTTGCGGGGGTGAAGAGGGGGTGGCGGGGGTGGGGCATCTGCCTGGACCAATCATTAGATAAACGAACACATGGATTCCTGTAACTGGGCATCTGTGCTGGAGATTGAAAGGTGAAGGCCTCTCTCTGAGTCATGGAGACGTGACGAAATTAGTCACCAGTAGAGCCTCCTTAAAAAAAAAAAAATCACACCTTCTGAGAAGTCATCTTACTGGAGTCCTTTGCAGGTGAGGGGACTAGCTCTGCCTTGATGGGGATCACACACTCCCAGATGAAACATAAAAGGTGCTAAACAAACTCCTCAAATCTGGATCCAAATACCCATTGGTTATGTGAACTTGCCCCCGGAGTCTTAACTGGGTTTTCTGTCAAATGGAGCGCTCCAAAGGTGAAGTACTGGTGTGGGCAAAGGGCATGCAAAGAGCATGAAGTCATTGATGGGTCTTAGTAGTCCTGGTCACCGGAGATCCTCAGAAGAGGACACTGGAGATGGCTTCACAACCAGCCTATTTAGAAAGAATGAAATCAGTGTGTGGGGTGAGGTGGGGGTTGTGGGTAGCCACAGATTTACCCAAGAGAGGTTACCCCATCTGCATGATTCCCAAGGCAGGTCTTCATTGGGCAAGACACAGGATGAGTGATGCACATATCTGGTTGTGTCTGTATGTGTGAGTGTGTAACTGACTCACATGATATTTGAAAAAAATGATGCTATTAACACTTTAAAGTATAAGATTTTTTTTCTGTTTTGTTTTTCGAGACAGGGTTTCTCTGTGTAGCTTTGCGCCTTTCCTGGAACTCACTCTGTAGCCCAGGCTGGTCTCGAACTCACAGAGATCCACCAGCCTCTGCCTCCCAAGTGCTGGGATTAAGGGCATGCTGGGATTAAAGGTGTGCTGGGATTAAAGGCGTGTGCCACCACCGCCTGGCCAAAATATACAATTTTTAACCTAAAAAGTAGGCACCCTTGAAAACTGGAGGGTGTGGCAACACTGAGCTGAGATTCTTGTATATTGTATATTGTGCTTTCCACATCCCCACAGCTAATTCTGCCCACACCCACCTATCCTGTAAGCACCTTCACCCTGCCCTGGAGTGGAAAAGATATTGGTTTTTGCCCTGGGAACATTTCCAGAATGTTCCAGGTGGGCTCCATCGGGCTCACCCTGGTACTCCCACACTTCAGACTCAGCCCTGGAAATGCTAATTTTGCTCATCAGCATCAGCTGAATGCTCTTCTCCTTTCGAGTATTTAAAGAATGAAAGGTCTTATTTTGTTCCCATAGCAGCTAAGGGAGGTGGCTGCCCTGAACCCATTCTACAGATCACCAAACCAGTCATCCACAGGGTGTGGCCCTTGTCACAGTGCTGCACAGTCAACAGTCAGAGTGTCCTAGATATTTAGGATCTAAAATCTTTATCAGGCCATGAAAGTCTCAAGACAAACAAAACAAAGCAAAAACAACTCTATTAAAGAGGTTAGATATTTACAAGTTCTGGAGCCATGGAGGAGAATTGGCAGCCTGCTGTTCTGAGTCAGCTTGTCTGAATTATTCTTCATTCTGGAGACCGTGGTTCTTTGGAAAATGGCTTTTTTTTTTTTTTTTTCTGGGTTCCAGTTTCTGTCTCGTGAGGAAGGAAGTTTAATGTTTGGGTCGCAGAGAAGGTGTACTATGAGATGATTTGGAATAGGTTTCCTGAGGGAGCCCAGAGATGCTACTAAAACCCAGGCTGGGTGGAGAGCTCAGTTAATAAAGCACTTGCTTCACGAAAGTGAGGAACTGAATTTGATCCCCAGATCACATGCAAAAAAAAAAAAAAAAAAGGCTTGGCCTGCCTGGACTGAATCTACCAGGTTGAGCTGAATCCCCTGGGGAGTCCTTGTTCTGGAGGAGATGGGAATGGGGGGGAGGTGGGTTGGTGGGAGGGGGGGATGAGGGAGGACAGGGGAATCTGTGGCTGATACGTAATATTAAATCAAATTATAAAAAATTTTTTGAAAAAAGGCTTGGCATGGTGTCTCACAGGTCTAACCCTAGCACTGGGGGAGGTGGAGACAGGTGGGCTCACTGGTCATCAGGCCAGTAAGAGACTCTGTCTCAAAAAAGTAGTTGGACAGCAGCCAAAGAATGACATCTGAAGTTATCCTTTGTCCTCTGCATGTGTGTGAATACATACCACACACACACACACCCCACACACACACTCACAAACTTACACAAAAGTAAAACCCAAGTGCTTACAAGTCTGTTTGGGAAACTGAGTAAATGCACTGAGGTGTGTGTGTGTGTGTGTGTGTGTGTGTGTGTGTGTGTGTGTGTGTGTGTGACACAGCAGGTGAGCCATGAGAGTTCCCTAATACCTCATCTTCCTTCTCACAGAAGACACCAGGACACATATGAGAACACCATACCATGGACCTTTAATTAGAACAGAGATGTGAATCCTACAGGCTGAAAACCTGAGAACCCTGGGTAGGCTGTGGTCACTTGAAAGCCTGGGCAAAGGATAGACTCTCTCAGGATGCTGGAGGACACAGCAGCTTCTCTCTCTGATGCAGACATCCTGGGCAGATGTTAGACAGTCAGGATGAGCTGGGCTACTTGGGGTTCCTCTGCTTTGGGATTTTTCAGATGGGAGTCCCAGCCCCCCATGTAGAGAAATGGCCTTGAGATGCACCAAATCCCTTGAGCCAGTGCGGTGGAATCAGCTAGGTCCTTGGCCAATGGCCACTTGAGGAAATAGCTTAGCCTGGAGAGAAAAGACACAGTGCAGAGTCCTCACAGCTTGGCCCTCCACCCCCGGAAGGGAGCCACTGAGGGACAAGGGACAGAGTCAGACAGGCACCAATTCCAGGAGTTGGGAGTTAACAGTTCCCTTCCACAGGCCTCAGCTTTATCTGCAAAGTCACGATGGGACCTTTGTTACCAGCTTCTCAGAATAAATGTAGAGGATATGGTCTGACAATGGACCATAAGATTCAGGACAGGGCAAAGACAGTTTCTTTCCCCCATCGTGATTCCAGGGACACTGGCCTTGGAGAGTTTAGGTTGGACTCAGGAAACCTTAATGTATCCCACAGCTCAGCTATTTCAACCCTGCACATCAGTCCAAGCCCCACATCCCTTTTCTTCCTTCCAGAAAAAGATAGAGTCACAACATCCACTAGGATGGAGTCCACAGCACCAGAGAAGAGCTCTCCCCCACGCCCTCCCCAGAACATATTGGCCAAGTCCTATAGTACGGCGGACAAGCCCGAGACCCAAGACCCACTACCTTTATCCCCAAAGGCAAGAGAAGCACAATGGAACACCATTGCTGTCTCTTTGACTCAGCCTGTTAATAAATGAGACATAATTTCATGTGGCTGGAGAAAAAAAGGATTCTCTCTCTGTATTTTTCTTTTTTTAGTTGTGACTTTTTAATAGAAGTTGGTTCATGTACAGGCATTTGAGTTCCTCAATTAATTTCCATCTAAATGAGGTTTTCCGGAGATAACCAGTGTTTTAGCTCCATTTGGACTTAATTTGTATGACGGGAGCCTCTGTTTCTGCTGGTTCCAATTCGTCTGGTGACTCCAGCATTCATTACCTGGGTGATAATTCCCCACTACAGACAGCAGCACCCAGAGCAGAGAGATGAATGGGTTTCCAATAGCAATCCAGGGGGAGGGCTGGTCCCCCTCCCTTCCCAATACCACTCAATAAATAGCAAATAATAATAAATTATTAAATAAGCCATGTTCTGAGGACAGGCTCACATCATGGTATTTACAATGCAAAATGACAACCACCAAAAAAAAAAAAAATCAACTCACAAATCGAGAACAGAGATGAACAACAAAACCCAAATACCCAAACAGAAGAAAAAGTCACAGAGGGATGGTGACCACAGTGTCGATGCCATTGGCCCAACAGTGCAGAACTGAGAAGGAACAGAGTTCTTTAAAGGGTTGTCCAATGATGTTGTGTCTGGCCCAAGTGTCTCTGGTGGGCTGGCCAGTGGAAGAGGGCCTGTGTCGTTTTAATATCAAATCAAATTTTCCACTCGGCAGAAGGGAAACCGAGGTGAGAAACAATGCCCCCGAGACGATTCAGAACACACCCAGAAGAGACGGAGGCAAAGGGATTCGAACACAGGGCTGAAGGCGTGGCTCCTTTGCTAGAGCACTTGCCTCGTGTGTGCAAGGCCTTGGGTCCCACCCCCAGCACCACAGAAAAAAGAAAAAATGCAACAGAAAAAAAAAAAAAAGGTTGGAAGTTGACCTTGTGAAAGACATAACTCATTGCTTTCTTCGACCTTCGGTAGCACCCCAGATTTGCGCTTCGTTAAGCAAGCCCTTTTGGGAAAGAGAATGGGTCGGAGAAATGTAAGGAGGGGGGCTCACTGAGACTGAGACCCGAATTCCTTCCCAAAATCTTTCCATTTTATTCTGCTCCTTGAAAAGCTGAGTTGCCTTCCAAGGAGGTCTCAAAGACAGCCTGGAATGCAGTCCAACCTCGGTGGACAAGAATGGTCCTTGCTGGCGACTTGGGGTTCGTTCACTGTCCAGTAGGAATTCGGGTGCTGTTTTTAGTTTGTTCCTAAGAATGGGAACCTCCTTGTAGCACTTCAAACCTCTTCTCTTCCCCCTGAGTCTCAGTGAAACTCATTGTGTGTGTGTGTTGACTCTCTCAGGCCTCAGGCCAATGCCTAGAATCATTGGTCAACTACACCACCTGACTAAGCGGAAACCCTAACCCACAACAAGGTAATCATCAGTCCTGTTTCACTCACATAGAGCACGCCCAGGGCAGAAAAGTCAAGGGGCTTTGGCAATATGTTGCTTAACCTCAGGCTACATTCTCACCCATTTTGGATGTTGGTGGTTGAACTAAATCCTCACCGGGAACAGCCTTCACGACACAATGTGCTAACCACTGTGTGAACATGGCTATAAACTGCTTTCTAGTAGTGTTATTCCCAAGAGGCAGAAAGTATTGAGGGTAAAGTGGATAGATACCCCAGGGTTTAATGGTTCTAGTTAGCCAAGGTTATTAGTGTCCTGGAAAGAGGTCTATATTTGCTTGGAAAGAAAAACAGTACAGAGGGAAAAAGAATGAGGAAGAGAGATGGAGGAGGAAGAGGAGGAGGAGGAGGGGGAGGAAGAGGGTGCACCTTAGCCTCAGAGGTATCTAAATTACCTTCTGAAAACTGTTTCCAAGGGAAGAATAACACCTTGCTTGGGTTAGACAGCCATGTTGAAGGGAAGAGCCGGGGATTTGGTGAAAGTTTTACTAAATCCACAGCTGGACCAGGCAAGCCGGCCCCTGAAAGCCCATGGGAAATGACTTCAGAAAGGGCAAGAGTTCTCTGTAGTCAGCAGCCAGAAGTCACCGACAGTTGGTCAGGAAGGCGGGACTGATAAAGGTCTCTAGGTCCTAGACCCCAGAATGAGCTTAGAAATGACCTTTTTTTTTTGGTGGGGGGGGGGAGGGGGGGACGGGGACGGGGGGGGGGAGACAGACAGACACATCTGGCTGTCCCCTCCATCTGGATCTTATTTTCCAATTTCAGAAGTAGCTTTGTGCTACCCCAATGGAACAGCTAAAGATCACAGGAAAAGGATGTTTGCTCTGGTTGTGTGGGTTTCTCCCAGGATGGCCCATGCCCTCTTCACAAAACAGTGGTGTCTACTGCAGGCAAAACAGAAAAGCTTCCAATCTCAAAAGCTAGGGGGAGAGGAATTAGATACCCAGAGGAGATGCAGGTGCAACTTACATGAATCCCACCTTTTTTTGCTTATGGGGGGTGGGGTGGGGAGTTGGAGCCTTCTACGGTTATCAAGAAGAGTACAGTGTCTTCCCTGGGTTAGTCCTGCCTTCTCTCCGGCTGTGAACATCAATTAAACCTCATCAAGCTGACACCTTGTCTCCAAGAGCCGGGTTAGTATTGAACCACTCTTACCCACAGGGTTCCCCAATCACAAGGCCGTGGCTCTGTCATGGATGCCACTGAAGACTGGCCAAGACATGGCACTCTGACTCTAAGCAGTTAGTCGAAGAGTCCTTCAGGGCTCTTTTAAATATGGGTAGCTACGTGCTAATGCCAGCCTTGGATTTAGGCTCATGAACTCTGTGGCTGACTTCATCTTTCTGATACAGTAGTGGCGCAGCATGTGTATAAGGAGGTGAGGCGCAGGCCTGAACCTCACTGGCATCGAGCTGAATAATGAACCTTGGGACTTATATGCTTCTGGGTCAGTTCCAAGATGCTCAGGGCTTAGAGCATTCATGGAAAAGACCAAGATGCCTCTGGCCTCTCCAACTGCAGCCATGGCAACAGGATTTAAAAAAAAAAAAAAGCACAAATAATTTAGAAGACCATCCCACCCAATACACACATGATCACCTATCATGACACACAATTCCTCTGAATAAATAAATAAATAATTAAATACTGATAATGGTGAGAAAGAGAGCTCATCACATAAATAATAAATAAATAAAAAATAAATAAATCGAATAAATAAAAAGTTTGCTAGGAGCCCCAGGCAAAATGGTCCCCTAGAGTGGTTTGAATGAAAATAGTCTGTGTCTTCGAGAGAGGCTCTTGTGCCTTCCCAAGCCGTCCTGCTGAGGAGGTTTGGTGGCTCCCGGAAGCCTTTGTCTCCAATGAGGGAAACGAGGAGGAGTTGGCGACCTGGGCAGGGATGGGGGTTATTTACAGTTGCTGTACGTGCCCTCTTGGGGCACCTACTCCTGTGCCAGGCACCTGCCATCAGCCTCTTGTGGTGTCAGCATAGGCATCCTTGAGTCTTGGTGGGCGGAGTTTTGGTCTGGGCAAGAAGCCTTGGTGGGAAGGCCAGTGTGGCCACTGATGTTCCTCCTTGCCTACTTGATGACAGACTTCCCTGGCGCTCACGGGACCCCCCAGGCTGGTAGGTTGGGAAAGATTGGCATGGAGAGGTCACTGCTTTTAAGATGGGGATTTTTTTTTCCCTCCTCAAATGTTTACCTTGGAGCAAGAGGGATAAATAATGTTGTGTCCTTGTGTCCATCACGCTTCAGTGTCCAAAGCTGGGAAAGAACCTCTTTCTCTCCGTGTGCCCTGGCATGCTCAGCTGTTGTCACCACAAACTTGACACCCACAAGGCTCTGGAAAGCCAGGCAGGTGGTGAGGGGGATGCCCGAGGGTTTATTTTAAGGACTCTCTCTCTCTCTCTCTCGCCTGCCTGTTCCCAATGTCTTCTGCAGACAAAGCAGCTGATGGCATTTGTGTGTCAGAGGGCAGCTTACCCTTGCTGCCCAGCCCTGGGCAGGAAGAAGGTGGAGTGAGGGCAGCAACAACCCCTGGACTTTCCTAAACTTGCAGGAGCCCCAAGTCAGGGACCACGCAAGTCCCTCTGTCACAGGCTCTCTGTATTTGGGTCTTTCCCCCACAACACTGAGCTAAATGCAATGTCCCATCCTGGCAAAATTCCTGAGAGGCAAAGAGAGTGGTCTTCATGTGAGACGGCAGGTGCCAGCCTGCCCTGGGTAGAATCAAGGGTGTGGCAGTCTGGGCAATGTGGAGGGGGGGGCTGGCGGGCGCCAACTGGAGGGCAGGGGCAGACTGGCTGGCGCTGGGGACTGGCTGCTAGCCACAGCACTGGGAATGCTCAGCAGATGGTCCCGTGGAATCAAGTTGGTGCCAGCTTACTGGGGATGAGGCAAATTTGGGAAGGAGGGCTGTAGCCCAAAGTATGCTGACGGTTCCACTGTCTCCTTATCCCCATGGGGTCACGAGGCCCCGCGTGAGGGTCTCCACAGAGCTGGAACCTGCTGGAATCCCTTCCCTGGCCATGCTGACATGCTAAGAGGGCGAATGACCTGACTCTTTGCTGCTATAAGTAGAGAACCCATCTCCAATCTTCCCCCAACGTCTACCAACAACAATAGTACCCACCTCCTCTGCTCATGTCTGATTTCTCCCAGCAGGACCCAGGAGCTCCCAGCCTTTGCCCATGTTGGGAGGGAGGTTAAAAAAGCTCTGAGCTCTTCTGTTGGACTTCGCCCTTGGTCTCCTCTCTTCCTAACACTGGGGTCCAAAATGTGCAGCCGTGAGATTGAAGGAGGGGGAAAGGAGGGCGGGGTGGGGGTGGGGGTGGATTGACCCTGGCCTCCAGTGGGTATCCTGTGAGCAGCGGCTGAGTGGAACAGAGATATCGCCACGTGTCTTGGCCAGGCCCACACTTTCAAGTCGTCAATCATAGCTTTCCACAGGTGGCCCTCTCCGTCGGCCCAGATGACTCTCAGGGTGGTGCTGGTAAAGGCTCCTAGCAGCTTGGCAAAGGAATAGAAGTCCCTGTATCCCGCCCCACCTTCCCAGGAAAAGCACAGAGGACAGGAGTCAGGAGCCCTCCGTGTCTGTCACCAGGGAGCGGGCGTGAAGAGCAGGTAGTAAAGGAGACTGGCAGAGTACAGAGGGGTCTTCCCGGTGGGCAGTGGCGAGGGAGGGCCCTTGCTTAGCGCCTCGTGCTGGCATAGCTTTCTGCCGAGCTGTAACTCAGGCTCCGACTCCGACTGCGGCTCCGGGAGCCCACGCTGAGGCTGCGGGAGCTAGAGCTGCGGCTGGTCCGCGTCCGGCTCCGGGTCTGGCTCCTGCTGCGGCTCCGGCTGGGACTCCGGCTCCGGGAGTAACTGCGGCTGGCCGAGCGGCTGCTGCTGCTGCTGTACCAGGAGGAGGCGCTGCTGAGGCTGCTGGATGAGGAGGGGCTGGGTCGGTAGTAAGGGATGGGGCGTTTGCGGGCACTGTAGGGACCAGAGATAGGAAGCAGGTGAGGGCTCAGCTCTCAGGGAGCGCCGGCGCTGTTCCCAGGGAAAGCAATGTCCTTCCATCCCCCAGTCTCTTAGGGAGAAAAAGAAAACCGCAATAACTCCAAACCCCAACAAAACAAAAACAAATTCCTCCATCTCTTCTCCTCTCATAGTTTTGAGATCAAGGAAAAAGCCTGGTTTAGTACTGTTCTATCCTGAAAAAAAAGCGATAGTCACTTGAAAGAAAGAAAGAAAGGAAGGAAGGAAGGAAGGAAGGAAGGAAGGAAGGAAGGAAGGAAGGAAGAAAGAAAGAAAGAGAAAGGAAGAAAGAAAGAAAGAAAGGAAGGAAGGAAGAAAGAAAGAAAGAAAGAAAGAAAGAAAGAAAGAAAGAAAGAAAGAAAGAAAGAAAGAAAGAAAGAAAGAAATCAACAAATCAGGCCTGGGGCTCAGAGTTCTCAGCTGGCAGCAATATCTGCATCGACACTTCAATTGAAGTTTTATTTTGCTATTTTTACTTTTAACTAGAAACTTCTATTTCTAGTAGGTTCTATTTCTAGGGGGGGGAAGGCTGTTTTTTTTCCATTTACTGTAGTATATCATTTCTTCTTAAAAAAATAAGTACACGGGGTGTTTCTGTGTGTGGGGGGGGCATTGGGGGGAGCTCTGAAAAAGGGCATATTGAATTTAAGAAAGTGAAATACAGCCATGACCAGCTAACCAGCAGCATGGGTAACCAGTGACAAGGACAATCACGGATGCTGGGAAGAGAGCACTGTGGACCATTTGAGCAGGCAACTCCATCCATCACCCCGAGCCCCCTGCTCTTGTCCTGCCTGCCTCCTGGTCCTCTCCAGGATGGATCCAATGGGCTTCCAGGATCCCTTCCCCTGTGGGTCTCTGGGAGGAGTGGGGATGTCGGGAAAGATAACCTAGTTTGGGGGACGCCATCCAGCCGTTCTCCCAGCTTTCAAGGCCTGAGAAATACAATTCCTCACAGCCTTTGCCTCCTCTCCCGACAGCTTTTCTCCTCAGACTTTAGCTGTCACAGGTCACGTCTTCCACCTCTTCTCATCATTCAGTCAATAACGATAGAATACAGCGTGTCCCGCGTTTAAATTTACAAGGCAGGGTCACATCTTTTTGTCCCCTTTCAGCTCTTCCACGTGACGCTCCTGGGAGTTATGCCATGTTTTGTGGGTGAGAAAACAGCCCGGAGGAGGGGAAAGGACTCTAGGTTCCCTGGGAAACCAGGTCTTAACTCAAAATCTGACGATGTTTCCTTCATTCACCACAGCTCCGTTTAAGTCCTTGGAAATCCCAATCCTATTACTTGTGCTATCTGAACTTGGTTTGCGGTATAAGCATGAATAGTTTAATTGTAACCTGACATTTAAATACGGTAGGGTAAAGGACTACCTCCATTGAGGTGGGGCTTCATCACCACACCAATGCTCTGCCCTGTGGTGGTCTGGGTCCCCATTCTCTAGCCAGTCCCACACCCCCTCCTTCCTAACCCTCTCCTCTTAGCACCAGCTGGGTCCCCAGCCTCCAGGACCACCTCTTAGGCTACACACTGCTCCTCAGACTGGCCCACTGTCTTTCCCTGAGTCCCAGGGCAAGCTTAGTCCACATGCTGTCTGGGTTCCTTCCCCATCACAGCCTAGCAGATTGGGATCCTGATATGATTCCATACTAGGGTAGGCTTTGAATCAAAAATCATTATTTTAGATGTTGGAAGGGGCATCCTGGAGCTCCTACAATGCTTGAATCCCAGCCTCAGCCCTGAGGTCCATATGAGAGAACGTGACTGTGGGGGAGAAGGTTGGAAGCAGGTGATCCCTGCTTTGGGGGTCTCACCTGGTTATCCTTCGAGCCTCCAGGTGGCTTGGGGAGTCTCTCCGGCGCTTCCTCATGGGTGAGTAGGACCTTCGCCGCCTGCGTGCACGCTCTCGGGGCTGCAATTCCTTCTCACCATACTTGGGGTCCCTGAAGGGGTGCAGAGGCAGGGTGGGGGGGTTGCTAGGTAACTAAGGCTGGGCTGGCTTTTCTGCTGGTATTTCTGTGTGAGACACTTTGCTGTCCCCGCCCCCCTACTGAGACTGGCCTTTGCCAGGGGCCCCAGAGAAGACAGGGAATATGATGCACTTTGGGAAGAATCTGATTAGGTGAGCACCGTGGGGCAAGCTGGCCATGAGCAAGAGTGGTTGGTAGCCTTTGTGTGTATGTGGTGTGGTGGTGGTGGTGTGTGTGTGTGTGTGTCCGTCCATGTCCCTTGGCAGGGAGGCACAAAGGTTGGTGGGTGAGGAGGGTGAGGTGGGTGAGGCCCTGGGGTGGGCAATAATTGGGGTTGTGAGTGCAGCGGCAAGAGAAAGCAACAATTGACCAAGGAGATGGGGCGCCCGGGTGCAAAAAGGACAGTAGGTCAAAGGGTGTATTGAGGCCTGGTTGCCACTCTTGATTGGACAAACAGGATTGCAAGAATTCCCATCCCTACCTCTCCAGGGCTAGGGATTGGGCAGGGCTTGGGAGATTGGCACAGAGAGGCACGGCCTGAATTCAGGATCTGAGGAAAGGGGTGTGGCCCATGAGGCAGGACCCACCCTGGGGGTGGGTTGGGAAGGACGATACCTGGTGGGGCTGTAGCGGGAATAGCTGGGACTACGACGAGACCTAGAGCTTCTGCTAGGCGGGCTCCTCTTGCCAGACTTGGAGGAATAGCTGGGAGAGCGAGAGTAGGACCTGGGGAAGAGGGAAGAGCCTCTGAAGACCTGTGTTAGGGTTGTGCGGACGACGGCTGAGGCTCCATGCACCTGGCCCCCAGACGGCGCTCTTTTTATTTGAGCAAGCCTGGCTTTTTACAGGACCCACAACCAGAGAATGAAATCCTCTCCTTTTCAAGTAATTAATATTAACACTGACAACTTTCTGTTATTTCCTGAATGCTTATTGTCCTGGCCACTTTTTATCTGTGTGGTCTTGGGCCCTTGATTCCACTACTCTAGGCTTCTATTTTCTCGTCTGCAGAATGGCAAAGGAGGACCAGCCCTACAAAGTTGGCTGTAAATCTAAATTAGAGTAAATCACTTAGCATATTGGTATATACACTAAGTGCCAATTAGCCAGTACACTGGAAACGTTAACTATGACTATTATACATTTGATTATGTGCCAGGCATTGAACTGAAAATGCATGTGTCTCACTTAATCCTCAACACATGCCAGGGTTAGGAACTGTTATTAATTTCATATTACAAATGGAGAAACAAAGACACAGAGAGGTGATATAATTTGACCAGGGTCACACAGCTAGTGGACATATGAATCCAAGAGAGTCTGGCTACAAAAAGTGTTTTTGACTTCTGCAGATTATAGCAGTCCCTCTCCACCCCCCACATGCTTACCCATGGTTTTGCTTTTCTATGGCTTCATGAATGGATTGAAAAAAAATTAAGAAGTGGAAAATTCTATAAACAAATAATTCATAAGTTTTACATTTCAAACCATTCTGAGTAGCACCTACTAGGAAGTGGGTTATTTCTTTGTCCAGGGTATCCATGATGTCTATGCTACTTGCCGGTTAGTAGGTAGCATTTGTGTGATCAGATCTACCATGGCAGGATTGTAGATCTACCATGGCAGGATTGTAGATCTACCATGGCAGGATTGTAGTGCTCATGTGCAAGCAATCTCTATTTATTTAAAAATGACCCACAAGTACGAGAGTAGTGACACTAGTAACTTACACATGTCAGAAAGGAGTAATGACATACTTCCACTAAGTGAGAGCATAAGCATTGTCCATCCAATAAGAAAGGAAGGAGGGAAGAAAAGAAAGAAAGAAAGAAAGAAAGAAAGAAAGAAAGAAAGAAAGAAAGAAAGAAAGAAAGACCAGGGGCCGAATGTACTAAGATATGTGGCAAGAACAGAGATCTCCAGGAAACAGGAGAAGCAGAGCTCTTGTTAATTTTGCTACGACACCTCACATTGAAAATACTTCCATCATAGTGTACGACAGGTGCTTAGTTACAAAGGGGGATGGGCCATGTCATGATAGGATTTTGGTACTTAGCCAAGAGTTTGGCTACAGGTATCCATTGGGGATCCTGGATCCTATCTCCTGTAGACAATAGGGGAAGGGCAACTCTTGGTGATGCATCTAAATTATGAGCCCTGTTGCCCACGCTTTCTCTCTCTCTCTTCTCTTCTCTTCTCTTCTCTTCTCTTCTCTTCTCTTCTCTCTCTCTCTCTCTCTCTCTCTCTCTCTCTCTCTCTCTCTCTCTCTCTCTCTCTCTCTTATGGCACCTAGAGAACATGACGGGGGAAGGAAGAGCTCATTCCTATTGTAGTTGTGCCCCTGGGAAAGTGCCTGCCAGACTGTCCTTTGCATTTGCATTGAGAAATCTTATAGAAAAAAAAGGCAAGTGCTGGTTTTGAAATTACCAACCAAGGAAGCAACTGAATGTTGAATGTTGATTATATGGTTGTGGAAGAGGAACAACCAGCTTGCTGGTTTTTTTTTTTTCTTTTTTAAATTTTCGTTTGAAATCTCAAAGAAATTGAAATTAAAAAATTTTTGTTTGAAGAAGGAAGCTAGGCTCAAGGAGGCCCTGAGGGTTGGATTAGATGGGCTCTTCCGTTTCCTGAGATCTCCTGTCTGTATGTTCAAAGCCAGAGCTATTCCATACAAGGTAACCAAGCAATACCAATGGTTATTGAAACAGAATACAAAAACAGCTACAGTTCTTCTCTCTCTATCTTGCACAATCCCTGAAATGTTACTCTGTAACTCCTCTCATTAAGGGAGACTCTTCTGGATGGGTCTTGTGACTTATTATGGCCTAATAGAACAGCAGGAGGGATGGAATGATGCTTCAAGCTGAGAAGTAAGGAAGCCTTATATATTACTGTTCTCTCTCTCTCTCTCTCTCTCTCTCTCTCTCTCTCTCTCTCTCTCTCTCTCTCTCCTTGTCATTACCTCTCTCTCTCTCTCTCTCTCTCTCTCTCTCTCTCTCTCTCTCTCCTTGTCATTACCATGCGTACAAGCAGATAGGTCTGCTGGTGGATGAGAGACAACACAGAGCAGAGCAGAGACAACTAATCATTGGATGACTTTCAATTCCCAGCCCAGAGCCAACTCGCCATCCAGTCAAAAACACACGAGGGGGCTGAGGACAGAACCAGCCTGTTGAGCCCAGCACAAATCGCTAATCTACACAATTATGGGGATTAAGTGAATACATTTTATACGAAGGATGATGTTGGTTACTTTTTTATGCAGAAGTTAATTGACACTCGTCTCATCCTCACGCCAACAGAAACAGTAACAATGAATGCTCGTCATGTTTTAAGTGCTTTTGCTTCAGGCAGGAGCCATTGGCCACTGAGCCATGCATTCTTAATATTTTTGTTTTTCACACAACGAAATGGGAGCTCAGAGATGTTGATTGCCTTTCCCAAGGTTATCAGCAGCAATGGCTGGAGCAGATATCCAAAGTCAAGCTTGACTTGACAGTCAACTGCAGATCAAAAGTCAAAGACATACTCACCTCTTTTCGGAGGAAGTGGACCGGCTCCGGGTGTACCTAGGGGAGGCTCTGTGGTTTGGGGACCGGGAAGAGGGACTGGAGGATCGAGTGCTGGTGTAGGAGGAGCTACGGGAGCACTCTTTGATGGGGGAGCTCCGGGCTGTGGATGGGGCCAAACTTGACTTCTTCACCTCAGCACACTGTAGACATGGAGACTGAAATCCTCTGCAGGAGGGAGAAACATCTGTCATTATCCCGCTGCCCTTGCTCTGGGGGGCGGGGGGACACCTTGACCTGGTATTCCCTCTATCACCTTTGCCTAGGATAGAATACCTTCTTAACCACTGAGCCATCTCTCCAGCTCTAGGATAGAATATCCCCAGTTCCTCTTTCCACCTCCCCCCTTTCTGGGAAGAACTGCCAGGTGACCGAATTTAGAAAGGCCTCCCAAGTAGAATGATATTTAATCCAATTCAGGATCCCCCAGGTAGGAGGTACATACCACACCAGGGGGCCACTTGAGAGCATTCCAGGAGGCCCTTGTGGGCACAAGGCTAAACAACATCAAATCATGTGGTGAGAGATCCCTACCTCCCTCTTTCTTGTCCTTGCCGGGTCCTTCTGATTGCGTGAATGAGAAAGCCCTGGCTGGGTGCTCGTGGGTTTTTAACACCTCTCTAACACTTTGTAATCTCCCCAAGATAAAGGGACAGGCCTTGGGGTCAGAGCCTTGAGCAGGGAACTGTAACTGACCAGAGTTAGATACACTAGCTTCATCCGATTACCACAGGTGCTTTCTATTTATTATGTTTCAGAAAGGGATACACATTTCCATGCAGAAATAGTGATATGATCACAATAGACAACCCAGTGTGAATATAGCTTAAAAGAATCAAGAAGGTGACCCGTGCTTGGGCAACTTTGATGTAGCCCACTTTGCAGATGGAGAGATTGAGAGACTCCCAAAACCGGTGGATGGAGGTTTGTTCACAATCAGACAAAGGGTATGGGGAATCTTTGTTTTATAGTCTCTCTTGTCTAGGGCCATTCTGAACTCCTTCTGAGGTCCTCACGAAGACATGTTCATTTGATTAGGCCAAGAGTCAACTTCAAATCACATTAATATAGTTTGAAAACTACCATAAATCTTGAAAGATTCATGATGATCTTGGCTCTTGTTCCTAACAGGCTGTTCTCCCAAAACAAAATGTCCTATTCTGCCGGGCGGTGGTGGCGCACGCCTTTAGTCCCAGCACTCGGGAGGCAGAGGCAGGCGGATCTCTGTGAGTTCGAGGCCAGCCTGGTCTCCAAAGCGAGTTCCAGGAAAGGCGCAAAGCTACACAGAGAAACCCTGTCTCGAAAAACCAAAAAAAAAAAAAAAAAAAAAAAAAAAATGTCCTATTCTGTCCTTTGTCTCCAGACCATAGAACATGTTGGCAACTTCCTCTACATGTGGCTCTGCCTTGACTTAACCCCATCTTCTTTGAAGAGCCTCTTAGGACAGTCTCTTTACTCCCATTCTGGGTTGACGGTCTCCTGTGTGTTACCATGGCCCCTTCTGCTTGGCCCTCCCCCCATGCCTACATGACTCATTTGGTCTTAGGATTCCATGTATCTTCTGCCCTGGATATTGAGCTGATGGGGTGTGTGTGCCCCCCTGGGCTTTATATCCTCCACACGTGTTTGTCATGTGTCATCTTAGCCATCCTGTCTGTGTCTTGGGCTCTTTCATTTGATTTTCTCAATAACATTGTGTATCTGGTCCTATGGTTATGACCAAACTAAGGAGGAGGCTCAGAAGGAGGAGTGACTTGCTCAAGGTCACTCAGAATTCCAAACTTGGGTCTGTCTAGCCGCACACACTCATCCCTGTCACCTCTCCAATTCCTTACCCTCTGCGTCTGGGGTGCCCTTGACTTTCAGCTCATATCTCTTCACTTATCCCATATTTATTGAGCCCTTTGTCCATAGCTGGCAGGACATAAATACTCATGATTTCACCATCATTTACATTCCAAAGTGAAAGGCTGGTTCTAAATTATTTAATTTGGCTGTCTATGTATATCAAATGAAGCAAGTAACAGCTATATATCTCTTGGACCTAGGGTCTAGTTTTAGAGACAGGTCTGAATTGAAATGCTGCTATTGCTGCTTCTTAAATGATTTTGTCTGAGTCTGTGCCTCAGTTTCCTATCAGTTTACAAAAAGGTTATAATAGTGCCTGTTGCAAAAAGACACCAATAGGAGCTAAGGAACGCTACTTGTGAGAAGCATTTTTCCCAGTGTCTATTATGTTATCTGGATCAATAGATACTAGTGGCTTTTTCATTAATTAATACTAATACTTTTTCATCATCATCATTATTATTGCTCTTTCTCTCTCTATTCTCCCAAATCACAGCACTTTAGTGTGTTAGTAGATACGTGGCTACCTTCTTCTCCCATGTGGGAACTTTGCTGTCTGCTCTTGGAGAAGCTGACATTTTCACTGACCCAACTCTGCCTCCCACCAAGCGTGGGCAGGAGCTGAGGACAGGGACGTCCCAGAGCGGGCAAACCAGAGGCGGGGCTACATGCAGACCCAAGCTGTTTGTCCAGCACTGAAGCCTGACTGGGTCTTATGTTAAAGATAAGGGGTGCTCTGTCCTTGAAGAAACTGTCACTGCTTCCATGCTTGAGTGGGGTGTGGCCATCATTTGGAAATCTTGGCCACGTGGAACAAAGGTGGACTTGAATCCCTGGCAGGAGGAAAGACCCAGTGTTTCTCTGGGTAGAGTGTGCGAGCCAACTTCCCCTACCCATACACCTAGTGAATTCTAAAGTCAGGAAAAAGAGCCCTATCATTTTCTCACTCCTAGCATCAAGCTGAATGCTGCCATGAGGGTGTGTCTGGTAAGAAGTTGAGAGATGTAACTGAATGGATGGTGCAGACTAAGTGGCCAGCAAATTTTAACAACTACTCTTTCGAGAGTACATCTAGCGGTCAGCATTATGACGCGATTTATGTTTTTTCAGATTCTTTTCATGTATATGTACGTGCATGTGTTCTGTGTGCATGTGTGTATGGATGTGGGTGTATGTTTTGGGGGGAAACAAGCTGATGCCAGAAAGCTACCTCCATCACTCGCCTCTTTCTTCTTTGAGGCAGGGTCTCTCAGTTAAATCCAGAGCTTACTGATAAGCCTAGTCTCACTAGCCCACTTGCTCTGGGGATCCCTTGTCTCTGCCTCCGGAGGGTAGAATTACAGGCAGGCCATCACGCCCACCTGACATTTACACTGCTTGCTTGCCAAGCATTTTAACCGCTGTCTCCCCAGCTGCTGTTTGCTGTGACTGCTTGAGTGACAGAGCAGTTGGTGATGAGATGATGGAATTGTCATTGGCTTGTAAACAAACGTGTGGCTGTATTTTCAGAAGGAAAAATGCATGCAGCCAGCGTAGCACCAAATGAAAGGACCCATACCTCAACTTTACAGTGGTAGTTGTGTGTTCTTCACGAAGAAGTTTTATTTTTAGAACATTTTTAATTTCAGGGCACAACTGAGCACAAAGCAAGGGCCTCCTGGCCTCCAGGACTTCATCTCTCACAAACAACGTCCCTCACCAAAGTGGTCCATGTGTTAGAACTGAGGAGCTAACACCTCATACCATCACCCAAAGCCCATAGTTTCTGTCAGGCTTACTCTTGGTGTTAATATATCCTATGACTTTTGATGAGTCACTGGACATTTACCCGTCATGAATGATGTATCATGTGTTATACTTTCATGTAGCTGGAACTGTGTGTGTCTTTTGTATAAATGGATAGCACGTTGTTATTATTATTATTATTGTTGTTGTTATATTCTAGAGTCTGGATATACCACAGTTTATTCACCTAAAAGACTTGGTTGCCTCCAAGTTCTAGAAAGTATGACTAAAGCTCCTATAACCATATGTAAACAGATTTTTTTGTGTGTGTGTGAATATGTTTTAAATTGATTTTGGTCAGTACTATGGTATGTTTTTCACTGACAGCGACTTAAATGAAGTTCATGTTGGACTTTCCCCGACACTCTCGGCAAACTGGCATCTATTTTTGTCTCCCTGCCGTCCATCCCTCCCTCCTGATATCAACACTCTGGCTTTTCCTGCAGAAACATCTGGCGCTAGCCTGTAACTCAGCACCTGCTGGGCCAGAGAGACTGGTTTGAGGGGACGCATGACCCAAGCTGGGCCAAGCAGAGCCAATAAGTACCTGTTTGGGTATTTTTGCTAAGATTTTTGTGGGGGCGGGGTGGAGGCATTCTTCTGCTGGCTGGTTGGAGACGCAGGTGCTGAGCCTATCTGCAAAGCTCTGGGCCGGTCTGCTTGAGAATGAAGCCAACAGAGCGTGGGAGCAGAGCTGAGAGGTAGAATTCAAAAGAGAAAGAGGCAGTAGCACCTTTTGAACCCCTGGGTCTGGCGGTACCTGAAGCTAGTGTCTGGCTATATATTTTTTAAATCAAGCTAATTTGAATAGATGGTCCTTTCTTTTTCTAATAAAGATGCCTAGGAAGGGCAGGGCACTGTGATGAGACTATAAGAAAATGACACTAGCCCAGCATTTGGGAGGCAGAGGAAGGCAGATCTCTGTGAGTTCGAGGCCAGCCTGGTCTACAGAGCAAGTTCCAGGACAGGCTCCAAAGCTACACAGAGGAACCCTGTCTCGGGGGGAAAAGAAAAAAAAAAGTCATGCTGAAGTGGGGATCCTCGTACCCTCAAATGTACTGACCTTGACTCACTGCTCCTGCAGGTAGGAGAGACGTTCTCCAAAACAGCCCCCTTGTTCTGCGGGGAGGAGGTGGTGAAGGAGTTCCCTGAATCGGAAGTATTGCCACAGTTGAGGTCCCGACTCTTGCTCAGACCCCCACCGGGGCTCCCCTTCTCCTGGCCCCGGGACCTGGCTGAGCTGGTTTGCGTGGAGGGCGGCGAGGACGTGTCATGGCCCGAGTCGTACTCCTGCGAGCGCCCTCGGGAGGAGGCGGTGAGCGGGCTGGCTGATTTGCTAAAGAGGTCAGCCGCAGACCCCGACCCAGAGATCTGAAAGCAAAAAGACCCGTCGGACACTGCTGAGCTCCGGGGCTGTGTGTTAAGTAACCAAGAATGTTAACCATCATGAGTCACTGTAACGAAAGCAAAGAGAGAAGGGGAGAGAAGAGACGCCCAAAAAACAAAAGCACAAATTCCTGAAAGAATTCCACAGAACTAGGAGACCTCTAGAGTATATATATAATATTTTTTTTTACCCCCTGCTAGAGTAACTGGAAGATTTTAGGAATCATGCAGGGAAAAGGCATGCGACTCAGATCAAACAAAAGTAAAGGGAAATGATACAAAATGTAATCTCTAAGAAACTCAAACAAAGGAGATAAATCAATAGAAGGGGGAGGGCTGTAGACACCCTTAACTTCAAACAATAATAAAAATAAAGGAATGGGGGAGGGGAATCAAAAAGAAAAAGGGGGCTACAGGCCTCAAAAATTAGATCTTGGAAATTAAAAACACAAAAGGAGATAAAGGCAAATTTTAAATTTCAACCCAAATCCTCAACTAACTCTTTTTTTTTTTTTTTTTTTTTTAAAGAAAAAGTTGCCTGAATAAAACCCTGAACAAATGTCACGTGGGTCAAAGAAACAAGGATGAGAATTGGTTTCTTTCTTTTCTTTTTTCTTTCTTAAAAAAAAAAAAGTCAAGGTCGCAAACGGACGTTTGAGCAGTTTCTAACTAAAGGAGTCAAGAGAGGGGGCCGGGGGCAGGGCGGGGAGGGGGGGACAAAATAAATGTAAAGTCAAATAGTCTGGCTGAAAACAAAACCAAAAAAACCAAACATAAAACAAAACGAGTCTCTACAGGCATTTGTGCGCGTCCTTCTCTCTCGGAGGAGGTAGCTAAGCACTCTGAGTGGCTTCTAACAAAGTCTCTGGTGTCTTTGCGGATTACGTCACTTACCAAGCAAGGACTCCTCCTTTAGTAGGAAAGGTGTAAGAGAAAGGGAAGAGCGGGCAAGGTAAGTCCATCATCAGAGTCGTAAATGACAAGAAAAAACACACACCTTCCTACACAACCTTAACCTTCGCCCTGAACCTTGTTGGCTCTGGGGCGCTGGGTGCTTTTGAGCGAGCGGATCTCTCACTCAGGGAGACCTAACTTCATCCACCTGGCCGGTAGCTTCCTGCCCAGGTTGGTTCGCAGAAACCTTCACTGCCTTGGTACCTGGAGCTATGGAAGGAACTGTAAAGGCCCAGTCCTCCGTGTACTTCCAGGGGACACTGGGGAGGGAGCGTGCGATTGCAACTGGGAGATTTAGAAGGACCTTGGACATTAAGTCCTGAAGAGATGCCTCAGTTTGGGGACTGGCCTAGGAAGACTGAGGGATTTGGGGGGCTGTGGAGAGTTATCACTTGGGAAGGGAATTCTATGCTGAGAATGTTTTTCTTCAACATTCAGGTCAGGCTGTGGCTGAGAAATCACAGTGATTTTTTTTTTCCAGCTGCTGTACCATGTTTAGCTGTGGGCAAGAGAGATCTTTGCCCTGGACTTTTTCTAGCAATACATCTCTATGGGGAGGAGAAATTTGTGTGATGAAGAGGTCACTCCCTGGAAACCACACCTCTAGACCACTCACTCTGGGGTGCTTGGGTTCCCAGAATTCTCTATTTAAATGGTTCCTGAGTCTCCTTCTGAAGATCTGTTGTTCCATAAGCAAACTATGTCTCAAGTAGGCCATCTGGGCAGAAACTGCATGATCATGTTGAGGTGTCCAAGTGACTGTGTATGGGTCCCCTGACACTGTTTACGGGTGACACAGAGGAGGGAAGCCTGAGACCTTGGAGCAGATTCTCGCTCACTGCCATGCTGTGTTCTAGTGCTGGGAAGGGCCTGGGACTCTGAATTCAAAGGTGACTGTCATATCACCTCGAAGACATGTTTACTTCAGCCTCTCAAGAGGGGACATACTTTATTGGTTTTTTTTTTTTTTTAACTATATTTATGAGTAGCTATCTTGGCTAAGTCTGGCCCTGGGCCTTACACATACTAGAAAAGGCTTTCTCATTAAAAATAAAAATAAAATCGACTTTTCCCCAACTTTACCCCCTGCTTTGTAGATTTGCTAGAGAGGGGGCACCTGAGCTCTTTAAAAGAGACCCTTCTGCCTTGAGGGAGAGATGTGGACACCTGGAACTGAGAGTCACAGAGAGATCCCTGACAGCTTGGAATGCCACATCCTGGGACTAAGAGGCGGGGATTTCTTTCTGGTTTCTCCCAGGAGGCTTTGCACATGGGCAAGCTAACGGTCTAGCCTTAGCAAATCCTGTCTAGTGCAGCTTCTGCCTTGAACGCATCATGATTACCTGGCTACCTTTGCCTTGAAGGTGGCACCTCAAAATAAGGTGGCCAGGTCGAATTTTCTAGAGACCCCTTTTCGTATAATATACAGAATCTGTTCTCATTCAGCTCCTTCTAAATTGGACGACATTCATCTCCCACCTCTGATGTCCAATGGTCCCACCAACATCTCCTTTACCATCTCTGTCAGAAGTGAGAAACCACCATGATGGGAAAGCTAGCTCTGAGCTTTCAGACTAGGGTTTAGTCCAGGGAAAGGATCAAGGGATTGTTGACCGGGAGTGAATGGTGGGGTGGCCAGTATGTCAGAAAGTAAGCCCATCTTAGAGGGAACAGGCTGGCAGAGTTTAATGTGATATCTTGTAGCTTGCTCCCTGGGGCATCTAGACTGGGTTTTTCTCCTTCCAAGTACTTGCTCCTGGTATTGACTACAAACTTAAAAACATTTGTTTTCCTGATATGTGATGGATCCGCATGAGCCAAGACTTCAAGTATGATGTTTCTAGGATGGTACATATAGAAGGGGGACCGTGCCTTCTTCTGTACACACTCTGCCCCACAATCTGAGCCCACTGGGATGTTGTCAGTGTCTCCACCTGGCTATAACTTACATAAACTATAATGGCTTGTGTGTCTGACCCAACAGCACTGCATTGGATGATGCTTTTCACCCCCAGAAAATAGAGATAAAGTCCTGCTGGGAAGCTCTCACTGGGCGAGAGTGCCAGGGCACACAAACCTACCGGCCTCTCCTCCTTGTTTAAAAATCCCACTCCTTTGGTCAGTCTCAGCTCACTGACACAAATTACGGTGTGCTTTACAAACCTGCCCCACCTACTTCCTAAACCAACCCCAAGACCCTCACACACTCCTCTTCCATGCTTTCCCAAGTTGTCTTCCACGGTCCAGGTTGACCAGCACGTGTTCTTGGTTTTGCTAAGACACACCACACTCCCATCTCCAGGTCATTTACACATCCTGTTTCCTCTGCAAAATAATACTCTTCCTTTCTCCCTCACCTATCACCTTCTCTGATCACCCAGACAACACTCTGTAATTAATGAATTCCATCTTTCAGCCAACTACTCACTCCAGATTAAACGCCTTGTTACTCAGTAGGAGTGGTAACTTATTTGTCTCTTCACCCACTTGTTGAGGGCTGGGGCCATGGCTGATGCAGTGTTATACACCAGGACCTTCTACCTGCCTCAGGGTAGATGCTCAGCAACAATGGTCGTTTAATAACCCAAGCTCCTCCATGGTCCCTTGACAGCTGCAGGGACTCAGTCTTTGACCAGGCAGTGGTGGAGTCTGCTCAGATGGTGGCCAGCTTTAGAGAAAAAAAAAACTTCTCTCTCTCTCTCTCTCTCTCTCTCTCTCTCTCAAGAAAGGACTTATTTAGATCATAATAAAAACAGCTCCATAAAAGTTCCAAGGTCTTGAAGCCAACTTAAGGCCAAGGATTAAAGTCTGGACTATGGCAGGAAGAGGGGATCCCCCTTGGTTTCTCTCCTTCTGAGACCCCTGACCAAGGGCAGCAGGAGAAGCCCCCAGTGGCTCTGCCTGCACATTCCCACCAGATGTGCTCCTGATCTCAGGCAAGGATTTTGAGACCCACAGAGCCTTCTGAATGAGGCAAGTTGTGACGGGCGACCTGGCTTTCTTTTGGTTACTCTGCCACTTTAAAAGGTCAGGTTGAAAAAGGAACCTGAGCCTGGCAATTTGTATATGGAGGGCTGTTAGCTTCAATTCTGGGGAAGTCCCTCAGGCTAAGGACTTTCTTTTTAAAGTCATCTCGTAGAGCCAGACAAATCAGAAACGTCTACGCCAGTCTATGGAGCAGCTCAGTAGACATCAGTATTGAGGGCTTGGTCAGGGGAGGCTCAGTGGGGTTTCACCTCTCTCTTGCTTCCTATGACGTGGCCAGCATCACCTAATGCCCCTATTTAGCACAAGCCCCAATTCATTTGCCCCATTTAAAGGGTATTGTGGCAGAGAGAAAGGAGTCATCTGGGATGTTTCAACTCGTTGTTCCTATGAACACTGTTCTTTTTTGCACTTAGAAGTCTTGATGGACTCTGTTTACATTGGTGGGAGGAATAGTTTGCTAAACCTGTCATTGGAGGTATGTGTCTTTTGATAGCTTCCTAGCCTCAGACTCCGCCTTCTTCAGAGGTTCAGTTCACTATAGAAGAAGAGGGGGCGGGGTGAAGCCACAGTGGAGCAGCCAGAGGCAGAACAGGTCCTGGGGGATCGTGCAGGTGGAATCAGAAGACTGAACGCTGTGACAGATGACAGTGGATGCATCTGTCTTCTTGCGTCTGTTTTCTCATCTTGGAACATCGCTTTCATAACAGATATTCCCCCATAGCACACAAGACACAAGCCGTCCCGGCTCAACATCATCATGATTGGACGGCTCCCATTTGTTTCTTATTGACACAATAAGGGTTGAGCTAAGAGCCCTCTCAAAATCCGTCCTTGAAGAAAGAGCTCTTCATCTGGTAGGGATATCTATGTGTGCAGTGACTCTCAGATCTTGTATAACTGGCTGTACAATGGCCTCCAAGTCCCCCGAAAGCAGAAGTTATCACAGACCCATCACCATCCAGTAATAATAGCTCCATGATGCCCAAGATCCCCAGAATCCTCATACTAGGGTTCTCCTCTTTGGTTGGCTATCACTTCTTCCTCCATCTCAACCTTAATTCTGTCCTCCACAAAGATGATCTTTGGTGAATGGCAAGAAAACTGAGCCTAAGAGTTGGCCAATGATGGCTAATTTTGAGAGATGAAGAAGTCCTTGTAGAGGAGAGAGAATAAGAGTCCATTAAGAGGAGCCTATAAAAGGCCAAAAAGGGCAGTGGAGCTTAACCCCAAGGAGGGCTTTGGGAATCTGTGTAGAATGTGTACCCCAAACATAACATCAACCCAAGAGGGAGGGGCCTGGGGACTTATGCACCAGCCTTTCAATACTATCAATACTGAGAAAGACTGGCCCTAATGGATGTCAATTCCCTTTTGTGTTCAGACTGCCACATAGGCAGGCAAAGTGGGCCTTGGCGACCAGAGGATACCATCTGGAAGCTGGCAGTCAGCTCTGTCCCCTGAATTAGGGAGGATGCGGGATATGCGGAACGCGTTTGCTTCAATACATCAAGCTGGTCATGGAGAAGGGTTAAGCCATGTGCACTGTGTCACAGCTAGGCTTTCTTTAGCTCATTTAGTGTGTTTGAAAATAAATGCGAATGAACTTCCAACATGAGCTGAGCAGTGAGGGTTCACATCACAACCCCACTTCTGGTTTTTACTGGACAATTAGATCTGGGCCAATATTCCCTGGATATGCTCGTTGCTGGGTCCACAGGGGTTCCTACTATTCATGCCTATTAAGTATGGGGCCCTTGAGATATTTGAGACCTTCTGCTCTAAAACTCCCATGCTACCCCGATCCCTCGAGCAGCCACACAAATACAGCACCCCAGTCTGTTTTATTTCTCCCTTTTAGAGCTATGAAATGCACCACACTTCCTTCCCATCTCAACCCTGAAAATCCTTGCTAGACTGTTATCAATAAAAGGAACCAGGAGACCAGAGCCCTTGAGCCACAATCAGAATCCACAGCGGTGACAAATGGTTCCCTTTCGGGCCATACAAGGTAACCCCAGCTATTCATTTATTAAATCTACTGCTTGTGGATAATGTGCACGCTTGCAGAACTCAGAGTGGGAGTCTTCCTCAATCACTCTCCCACCTCGGTTTGTGAGGCGGGGGTCTCTCCCCGAACCTGGAGCTCACGAGTTCAGTGACACCGACCGACCAGCGAGCCTCGAGGATCTGCTTGCCTCTGCTTCCTCAGTGCTGGGGTCACAGGCAGGAATCACTGCAAGCGTTACAGCCAAGGAATAACACCAAGTCACACGGGTGGCCCAACAAACTTCACACAAGAGATTTACTGGGAAGGAAGCACCCAAGAGGGTGGCTGCCTCTGCTCCAAGGAGAAGCAGTAGGCGGGGTTTATATAGGATTTCTGGGGGCGGGGCTGGGGGGGCGGGGCTTTCCAGGGTGGGGATTGGTGAGATTTCAAGTCCAGAGCTTGGGGCGAGCCCGGGGATTGGTGGAGTTTTGAGTCCTGAGCTGGGGCCTTTTACTCTGTAGGGTGGGGGGTGGGGGAGCTAGATACCCCACTCTGTAGAGTAGGGCAGTTAGAGTCGTCTGTGGGTGGAACCTTGTGGTTGGAGGTCCTCACCTGGCCATGCCATGCCTCGAGGGACTTACAAGCATTGCGCCCATCTTCGAACGTGGGTACTGGCTATCGAACTCAGGACCCCACGCTGTGCAATAGGCACCTTATCAACCGAGCCGTCTCCACAGCCCGTATTTGTTATCATTACTAGGACCAATTGCTTTTCATGAATTCGTAGCCACTGCAGGGAGAGAGAGGCTCGCAGATGTTTTTCCTTTATTCTTTCATCATTCCCCACGACATAAACCCTCCAAATTCTTTCCCTTTCTCTTACTTTGGAACTCATGAGGCTCGCCCCTTCTCCTCGTTCCTTAACACACTCAGTGTTTTAACACTTGGACTTTTCTAATAATTAATTAAATCCCCTCACCAGGAGCTCCAGTTCCCCCTCAATTCTCTGGGAATCTCTCAGCCCTCCAGGGGAGCCGGCACAGTTATTTATTGTTTTTGTTTCAAATCATTATTTAATCAAGAACGGAGAAGGGGGAAAGGCAACCTCTCACTTACACTTCAAAATTTAATTTCGTCTGAATTCCGAGATCAAGAGGCAGCGCGGCCTAATAGGTTACAAAAATACAATCAAGGAGAGAATTTCAATTAAACTGAACAAGTCCATTTACAGGGCTTCAAATGGCCCCGTGGAGAGCGGCAGCTATAAATTTCTTTTTGCTTCCCTGCCATATGGGGAGCCGGGAAATCTCACAGGCTACGCGGCGGCGGAGCACACAGCTAGAGGGTCCCGCTCGTTCCTTAAGGAAACAACCCTTTGTTTCTCTAAGACAGCAGGGTTATTTTCCTCGCCGGCATCCCTCTTTCTTTGACACTAATTAGGAAGACAGCAGAAGAATGGATTCGTTGACCTGTTGAGGTTCATCTGGGAAGCGGGGGAGGTGAAGAGGAGGGCGGCCGCGGAGAGATTGATTTTCTGGGGACTAGGGCACCATCAGGCTGTGCAGTGCGGCTGACATTGTGTGTGTGGGTGGTGGTGGTGGGGGAGCTGGTCTCCTCACTCCTTCCCTTTCTGTAGGACTCTGAAAGGAATGACAGCTTCCAGCGCCCCCTTTTCCGGAAGCCTCGCTGGTGGTCCCCCCAATCTGCCTGCATACAACATCCTCCATATAAACTTTGTTAGACATTTTCCCCAAGCCTGGGTTGAAAGGAAGTAAGCTCAATACATGAGTTTTGTATCCAGGTAAATTTCATTCAGTTTAAAGATCCCACTTTTTTTTTTTTTTTTTTTTTTTTTTTAAGGTGAGGTACTTCCTACCTCTTCTGGTGGTGAAATGTCTTAGCTGATAAAAATAAAATATAAAATTTAAAAATGGATGGTTGTTTTTTCTTTCCTTACTCAGTGTTGATTATGCTATGCCTTTTCTCACCCCCGAGTCCCCAGGTGCCACCTCTCTGTTCTGAACTGTGTCCCCTTGCCCAGTGAAGAGCTTGGATGCTAAGGCTCCCAGGGGAGAGAGCAAGGTAAGCCTGGGTGAATAAGCCTGGGTGGAGGAGTCCATGGGTCGGAGTCTGCCATGGCCAGTCCTCAGCCTCACCTTTCCTGCCTAGAAACAAGAGGCACATCTCCACCCTGTCTTTCCCCAAAGGTTGCTGTCAAGTTCGCTGGTGGATTTTAAGGTCAAAGGTCATTGCTGGGTTTCTTTGGAGTCAATCTTTCAAAAGTTTCTGTGGTAACAAACCATGTTAGCAACTACTGTATGCGTGATGCTAGATCCCAAGCCTTGAAACGAGTTTTCACAGGGTGGATGCCTGGCACCTGGTGGGAGTACAAAGCTATTCTTATTAATATTACTACTATTACGATTATAATTGTTGTATGTCTATTTGTGTACATGTTCACGCTCGGGTATGTTGGCTTGTGTGTGGAGACCGGAAGTCAATATCAGATGTCTGGTATCTTCCTCAATCATCAATCTTCACCTTATTATTTATTTACTTAGTTGTTGACATAGATTTTCTCAATGAACCTGGAGGTTACCCGTTCAGGTAGACTGTCTAGCAAGCAAGCTCAGGGATCCTCTTGTCTCTCCCCCTTCCCCTGTTCTGGGGTCACAGGTATGCACCATTGTGCTTGGCTTTTATGTGAGTGCTGGGGATCCAAACCTAAGTTTAGGGTAACTGACTGAGTTGCCTCTCCTGCTCTTAGTTCATATTTAAATAAGTGGACAGATGCCTTGTCTCATGTCACCATCATATTGACCATGTGTGGTGATATATTGTGTCCCCCAATATATTGTGCACCCTAATAAAGCTTATCTGAGAGATCAGAGGAACAGGACAAGCCACAGACAACCTCACCTCACCAACTCCTCAGCTCCAAAAATGATCTACTTCCTGTATACCCACGCCTACATGCCTTTCTATTCTGCCTTCTCACTTCCTCTCTCTGCCCAGCTACATCACTTCCTCTTTCTGCCCAGCTCTGTCACTTCCTGTCTGTCTGTCTGTCCAGACCTCCAGACCTTTATGGTTAACTACTGTTGGAATTTAAGGAGTGTGTCACCATGCCTGACTCTGTTTCCAGTGTGGCCTTGAACTCACAGAAATCTGGATGGATCTCTGCCTCCTGAATGCTAGGATTAAAGGCGTGTGTGCTACCATTTCCTGAATTCTATGTTTAATATAGTGGCTGGCTTTTTCCTCTGATCCTCAGATAAGCTTTATTGGGGTGCACAATATATTGGTGGGCACAATGTATCACCACAACCATGTAAATAGGTTAAGATAATTACCCCAAGTTACAGATGATGATATTTACATATAATTAAGCACATGGGTCTCCTGATCAGACTCTCTGGCTTCAAATTTGAGCTTCTACAAGTAGCTGACTTTGTCTGCTCTTTCTAGTCCACAGTGTCCATTATGTCCTCTTGAAGAGACACAATGAAAACATGAGGCAGTGACCTGGCACATAATAAGTACTCAGAGAACATTAGTTACTGATGTTATCCAGGATACCACAGGGAGATGAGATCTCCAAAGCCCACGTTTTAATCACAGACACCCTTTTGCCTTCCTCAGTTTACAAATTTTGTGAAACTACCTTTGACAGATGCTTCATTCTCCTTTTGTCTGTTGGCATCTGTGCAGCAATTGGCATATAAGTGAGATGACCGACGGCTCTTGTCCCTGACTACGGTACGAGGAGGCAGGAGAAGGTGGCCTGCCCTTCTCCTTGGCTCTGATTCACTCCTTATTCTAGATTCCCTTTGCAGTTAGTTATGAGAGGCATAATGGAGAATAGTCACAGAAAAAAAAAAGAAAGCCTCCACCAAGCAGTGGGCGCCAACAGCATCCCTGTCCCCCTGTCCATCAGCAGAGGATGGACAGAGTAAGCTCCGAAGGCATATGGTCTCTGCCAGTTCTCTTCCCTCCAAATTGTGTTACCTTCCTAGGTCATCATGCCTCCCAGAGCCTCACTTCCTCCATCTGCAAAATGGGGATGATGTTGACGCATACCTCAAAGAAATTAGGGGGAAAATAACTATGCAAAGTATGTGGTGGTGCCTGACATGGAATGGTATCCCATTTCCTTCTATATACGAGTCATTTCAAATTGATAAACTCCTATCCACCCTCAGTGCCCAGCTCAAATATCCTCTTATCATAAAGCCTGTTCAGACATCAAGATGGAAGTGTCTGATGCCTCCAGGACACATTATGTTTGCTCCCACCACTACTGTAAAGGGGACTCAGGACAGTCACCAACTGCTTGAATGTCAAGCATACCCCATTAGAAGGCAGCTTGGTGCTGAGAGCGATTAGCTATTATGTTGTAGTGGTCCTGAAGGTACCAGGGGAGGGAGGGGATCATTGGCAGACTGGAGATGAGATGAGGAGGTAAAATAACCCATTTACCAATTTGTGTGTCATCATTTGACTGTTTCAGTAAGCATAGCCTTTCGGTACGGACTGGTGCCCACAGCCGCGATCCTGCTCTGATCACGCTGACTGCTGCCTCCTCCAGACTCTCAGGGATCAGGCAAGAGATCCTCTGGTCATCTTCAACCAACCAGGATCCAGTTCAGAGTCAAGGCCTTCATTTGCATAGTCATATAGGCAAGGCACCTCTTGTGATGTCATGCGCTCCCACTTGATGTTTCCACAAGGGCTCTGTGGATGGGACAGTGGGACCTGGGGCACAGGAGGCCCCCGATACATCCCTAACATCTGTGCCCTGTCCTAGAGTTCCATCTCAAACCCCACCTCCAATCTTCAGCTTTCCTTTTCATTGGCTAAATCCTGCTCATATTTAGTTTTCTGGGTCTTCATTACATTCTCTACCTGCCCTAACCCTCATGCCCTTTCCTGTCAGCCTTCCCCCTTTGCAGGCAAAGACTCTCTTCTCTGTTCATCTCCAGAGCCAAATCCAAGTCCAACCCTTTAATAGATGCTCAGTAGGTGTGAATAGACCTGAAGGAATGATTGAGAAGTGTGATTCAGTGCAAATGCCTCTGCTGTTCTGTCTAGTGAAGAAAAGTCTTGAGGGCTAGAACTCTTTGGAAGTCTGTGGTGCACCTGGGATCTTGTCTTATTTCTACCTTTGTGATGGAGAAGATGAAAACTAGCCAAGAATGGAGGGAACATGGAATCAGATTTTGGAGTGTACTAATACACCCAGGAGCCACAAAACCCCAGAACCTCAACCAAGATGAGTGTAGCCACATTGGACGCAGCCACTATTTATGATGGAAAGAGAATTCTCCAGAAAGCAGGACCCTGACTCTTGTCCCTGTTTTACCCATTGACTTACCCACACGGGGAACCACACTTTAGTTATTACTGTGACCTCTGCTATGTCCTCTACCTCCTCTGCTGTTGTACCTATGACACTGCCAGCACCAGCAACAAGCATCACACAGCGTTTGCCACATACAACTGCATTCTAAAATGTTTACTCACAGCTAGTCATGGTAACCCCAGGACGGTCTTATGAACTAGGTCTCACTAGTTGCCTTGTTTTTCAAAATTCGAGGAAACAGAGACACAGAGAGGTGATGTGATGAGTCCAAAGTTCCATAGAAGGGATCTAGAATGTTATTGGAGTTTTGTCCCTGGACCAAGCATTGGGCTTAATAATTAACTTTTGAAGAAGACATATGTATGCATGCACGTATTGTATATATGCATGTATGATGTATGTATGTGTGACTGTATGTATGCATGTATACATGCATATATAAATGTATGTGAACTCTGAGCTTATAAAGGATTTGGTTGCACAATCATATTCCCTTGCTTTTTTTTTTAAACAACCTCACCTTGCCAAAAGCCTTCATTATTCTCTTACATATCTATACTTTTGTTCTTAATAACCAAGGCAGTGGGAAAGAGGTGAGCTCTTAAGGCCTCTTCCTTGCATATAAAGATAAGGCCTGGCTTTTGGTTCTTCTGATAGGTGTGGGCCAGGAGGCTCCTTGGGACATGGAGCATTACACCTCACTGCCACCAAGAGCCTGTGTTCTGGGAAAGAAACTGTCAAGAACCAGTATGCTAACATTACTGGTAAGTGAGGGAAGGACAGACGTAGTTCTCAGCAGCACCTTCACACATGTGTGAGCTTCTTAGGAAACCGCTCCAGGCAGGTGAGGGAGTATAAGTCAGGTGTTACCATTGGCCCATTGTAGCTAAGGTCAGTTGAAGCTTCTAGGTAAGCTACCACAGGCACTAGTACATGAGAGACTGGGCAGCCATAGCTAACTCTGGAACATTCTCCTGCCTCTTACTGCACATCATTCAGATTTACTTATAGTTTTTCTGCAAATGAAATAATCACACCCATTTCCCAGCTGAGGAAGCCGAGGCTTGTGGGGGCAGATGGGTGAGTTGATTAGTCAAGACTCCAACCCCGGCCTCTGTATCTTTGTAGCACAGGAGATTTAGGGAATTAGGGAATGAGAGGGTTCAGGCAGGGGCTTGATACCTGCACATTCTCATGGTCATCCTGAGAAGGAGGTACTTAGGAAGAGCACAGTCAGACATACGTGAGATTGAGTAAAATTAGACCCTGGTGACACAAGGTACCTTGATGTGGAGAAGAGTTTTCCACAACATACTGGAAATACCAATTATGTCAACCAGGCCACGGTGCTGCTTATTGTCACCTCCCCCATTGACCTTCCCACAGGACCCCTGAACTCCTCCTTGTTTCTACCTCACCCTCACTAAGGGGGATGCCTTTTTGGATGTTCAAGTTCTCGTGTAGCTGCTGGCTACAATCTTGCGGCATGTCAAGGCTGACTCTCATCCTGTTTATCCTTTTGCGTTTATCCCCCTCAGAGTCCACAAAAGGCCTCTACATAATTCCTCTTACTGAATGATTCCAACCACCTCAAATGGAATCAGTGCCTCATGTTACCTAGTGAGAAAACTGAGGTGGTATAATTGGCCCAGCTAGAGAGACATGAATCCAGGCCTTAAATTCAGATCCCTCCCACACCAAAGTGTTCGAGGTCACACACCAATTACTTTTTGTCGATCCCCCGGAAGGGTTTTTCTGCTTTTCCTCATTGCTGCGGTACTAAGTTGGATTCACCATTGTCTCACTCTGTGACTTTGCCCCAGAGCCTCTGAATTTTGACGTTTCTGCCCCATGTGCGGGAGGGATGAGTGACAGGAACTCAGCCCTCAACACCTGAGACTTTGTGTGCAAACACGTAAGAAGACACAGGTCAAGCTCAAATTAACAGGAGGAATAAGATCCCAGCTGTCAGCCAGTGCCGCCAGCCAGCTGGTATAAAAGATCCAGACTTAATATAAGAGTGCCTTTCCCATGTCAAAGGCCCCTTTCTTCTGCCCGCCCCTAAGACACCTCTCACACATGTCATCTGGAGGCCAGTATCTGTGTTTCAACCCTCCCCCCACCCCCAGAAATACAAGCCTAGGTATTTTAGTTTTTCTTCCTCTGTCTCCCAAGTTCCCAAGCAGAGTGCTGTCAAAGGCTGGTGAATGACCATTTGATTAACCAATAATGAGATTTGGAGCAAGTGGGAAATTTTTATCCAACATTGAATTAAAAGGTAGTGTACACTGCCCTGCACTTGGACCTCCACCCCCCACAAGAGTCATGGCAAGGCTGGCAGAGGGGATGTGAGGAATACTTACTACACCCCTGGCAGACAGGAAGCCAAGCCTCTGGAGGGGCTGGCTGGGCAGGTGGCTGGACCGGGCCTCTGGGCTGACCTTGCAGTGGTTCTTGGAGCAGTGGCGGGAGTGTGTTCGGCGGGATTTCCGCCCTTCCTCAGGAGACCGACCTCGGTGCCTGGAGAGCAAGAAAGAGATACCTGAAGGTCTTCAGAAGAGAGCCTGGTGGAGAGGCAGCTGGGCCACCAGCATGTCATCTGAGAATGACAGAGTATGATTGTGCGTGTTTGTATGATTTTGTCCCTGGGTATGTCTGTGTACATAAGAATGCTGGATTGTGTATATGCACATTCCACCCACCCTTCATTACTCACCCACTCATCTACCCATTCACCCATATGCCCACCCACCCACTCACCCACCAACCATTCATCCATTTATCCACCAGTCCACCTACCTACCCATCATCCATCCATCATCTCATCCATATTCATCCAACCATCCATCATCTATTCTTCTATCTACTCATCAATCCATTTGCTTACTCCTCCATCCACTTACCCAACACTAACCCATCCATTATCCATCTCTCCATCTACCCATCCAATGATTCATCCATATACCCACCGTCCATCTATCCATCATCTATCATTTATCTATTTATCTATCCATCCATCTATCCCTCTCCTGTTTATTCAGTCATTCTTTATTTGTTCATTTATCAAATATTTATGGGTGTAGCCATGATGACAAAAGAAGTCCATTATTTGATTTGGTTTAATATCCCTCATGTGCTGTGATTGTCTCATGATACTGTATGTTTGGCCGGGCTTATCTATGTTCCCATGCATACCCATGTGTCTTTGTGTATGTGACTTTACCATTTGTGAGATGGAGTCATTCTATTGAGTATCACCCACAGGGGAAATATGTCTGATAAAAATGACAGAGACAATTTGGGTAAGCAAGACTTATCTTGTCTGCTGTAAAAACCAGAGGAGAGTCTGACCCCTTAGAATATCCACATGTGAGTTATAGTTGTAAACACAAATAACACCATTATGAATTTGCAGTCACCTGGAAATCCCTCACACTCCTCCCTGAATCCTGAAGACGTAGATAGGGCGGGTGTTACTTTCCCATTTTACAGATGGGAGAGCTGAGGTTCAGAGATGTTTAGGCTCTTGCCTGAGGTCACATAGCTGAAAAGTGGGCCAAACCAAGGCAGGATGTTTCACCTTTAAGAACCATCTTCTCTGAACTTTTCAGACAGCACTGGGGGCAAGTGGCAGGTATTATGAGGAGGTTCACAAAGTGACAGAGGCATTGCTCTGGGCGGAATATTGTCAGAAGGCAGGGTGAGGCACTCAGACAGCCTTGAATGTGAGCAGACTAGGTTGGGGCTAAGTCTGTGATCATGGAGGAAGCAGCCTCCACTCACGCTAGCCGGAGTGAATGCACCTGGATGATTGTATGAGGAGGACAAGTTCTCATCCTGTTTGGGCTCTGCCCTGCACATGGACAGGAAGGCTCTTGTGTGTCTTGGTCAATCAGAGCGCTGTGTGGCTTCACCTGGTGGTCCCATTTGCAGCTGGAGTCCAGCAGACACACAGAGGTTGGCTTGGGAGGGGACATGTCAGCTGCAGAGTTTCTCACACCTGCTCTGTGTTCAGATTCCCTGGGGAATTTTGCTTGTGTGTGTGTGTGTGTGTGTGTGTGTGTGTGTGTGTGTGTGTGCGCTCTCTCTCTCTCTCTCTCTCTCTCTCTCTCTCTCTCTCTCTCTCTCTCTCTCTCTCTCTCTCTGCCTAGCTGCGGTCAGTGACTATAGGGTGGGATGCAGACACTCAGAATTTTTTTTGAAAACAGTTCTGAGGTGACCATCAAGTGCAGACAATATAGAAAATCATCACACTCACAATATCATGGGGGTCACTGAGAGAAAGGGTTTGAAGTCAGCCCAGAGCCTGGTACAAAGATAAACATTTCTCCCCCTCCCCTCCTCCTCTTCCTCCTCCTCTTCCACCTCACTGTCTCCTCTTCTCCCTCCTCTTTCCACTCTGCTTCCTTCTCTTCCAGCCACCTCGTTTCCATTGAAATAAGGTAAGGCCCTGCCACGTTCCCATCCCCAGGTATTATGAATAAACACTTGAAAAAAGAGAAGACCCCGACCCCAGAGGCTCGCTTTGGCCCTCCGCCCACACATCAACAATTCCAAATGTTCTCATCCGCAAAACCTTCTTTCTCTCCTCATCTACAAGAGCACTCCACTCCCATCATTTTCTGATTAGGATGGCCGATGCATCCGCAAAGAGACCTCAGAGTCGGGAGAAAACGGACTCAGAAGGGCCTCAGAATCTGGTACTTGGTGCTGTGTGTCCTTTCATAGGTGGCTCAGTTTCTCTGTTCTGAGACTGGGAAGTCTAGAGCCAGACTTCCTGGTTTTAATGCTAGCTGTATCCCTCAGTTGCTAAGCCTCAAGTTCCTTAAAGCCTCAGTTTCCTCATCTTCACAATGGGACAATAGGAATGACCTCAAGGGACTGTGGAGAGGGTCGTGGGAGCTGGCACCCCAAAGGCACTTAGCAAGCCTGTGTTCCAGGGTGGTGACTACTGTGCCCCTTCTGCCTGCAGGTGCTGAACAGCAAGCCGGGGCAACTCTGGCCTGGAGAGCGAGAGAGTCCCTTAGTGTGGGACACAGAACTCGGGTCAAGCCGGGTGGGTGAGGAGGGGCAGCAGGGCCAGAGGGGTTACCTGCTCTCGCAGCTGGAGGAGCGCAGTTCCGAGCTCTGAGACCTCGAGGGGCAGCGGTGGTGTCTATGGCGGTGAGACTTCCGGCTTCGAGATCTTCAGAAAAGGGGGGAGATGGAGGGGGGAAGAAGAAGAAGAAGAAGAAGAAGAAGAAGAAGAAGAAGAAGAAGAAGAAGAAGAAGAAGAAGAAGAAGAAGAAGAAGAAGAAGAAGAAGAAGAGAGAAGAGGAGAAGAGAAGAGAAGAGAAGAGAAGAGAAGAGAAGAGAAGAGAAGAGAAGAGAAGAGAAGAGAAGAGAAGAGAAGAGAAGAGAAGAGAAGAGAAGAGAGCGAGACATTGATTTTGATCTTGTGATACACAAATCCCGGAATTCATACCCCAGAGTAGTCTAGGTCCCCCACAAAGGGACTTGTCTCCCAGCCTCACAGGCCAGCTTCCTGCCCGCATCTTAGAGGCTTGCTGCCCAACTAGGCTGAGCTCAGGGAAGTAGTAAGAGGCCTTTGTGGGGAATGTGGATGACAGTGGCCTTGAGATGTGTCCTCACGGCTAGAAGCAGTCCTGGCACAAACCACACCCTAGGCAGGAAGCTGCCCCCAAGCCTCCCTTGTCTTTCTCAAGGTCAGGAATCTGCATTTCATTCAGTTTCAAAGGCCAGCCAGGTTCTAGCAAAACACTGATCCATGGCCTAGTTGGACGTGAAGGTAAAAGGGTCTGCTGTGCCTCCAGGGCCCCCAACCCTTGCGGGACCCTCTGATGTTTCAAACACACAGAGAAACAAATGCAGACTCTTCAATGTAAAATATCCCTCTCTTAAAGAGACACTCCTTTAAAACACAAAGGTAACCTTCGGTGTGCACAAAACTATTTGCAGAGTCCACTGGGTCTTTCAGCTGCCAGTTTGTGACCTTGGACCTGGGACATGAAGTCACGTCCTTAGCGTGGCGTCAAAGCCTGACAGCCATTAACGGTCCTGTCACCCTGGCTCACTTCAGCCATTCCCAAGGATGGCTCCCAATCCATCCGGGGACGATCAAAGAAAGTCAGGTGTGGTTGCTCATGCTTGAATCCCAGTGCTTGGGAAGCTGAGGCAGGAGGACCACCATGAGTGTGAGGCTGCCTTGAACTGGTTCAAAGCTGGTCTGGGTGACATAGTAAGACCCTCTCTAAAAAACAACAAAAACACAAAACGGAGGGTGTGCGGAATGTCGGTGGCTCAGGAACCTGCCTGTTTTTCTCAGCGAAAGAATTAGATTCTTCTGATACAGCTATCAGGCCATATCCATTCCCTGCTTAAGACCTCCTCACTGCCTTTATGCTCTGTCCATACTCTGGTCTTGAACCCGCCAGTCTCAAACAACAGTAGATGTGTAACTCGGCTCGTGCTCTGGCTCAGATGGCAACGACCTCGGTATCGCCCGAATCTAACACATTTCTTCAGGCCCAGGCATTGCGTTCTAAGCCTTTTCCTCCCAGGGATTCTGCTGTTCTTTGCAATAACTGAGGAAGGTGAGTCCTCTCTCTAGCCCCATGGCACAGTGGGGAAACTGAGGCCAGAGAGTTGAAACTAGGTCCCTAGCATGCAACCTAGGATCCCCTCCTGCAGGAAGCTACCCTCACCCTCAAACCCCACTTTTTTCGCCCCGTTGGTGTCCTCACTGTTCATTTTCCGCCACTCAGCCATGCCACCCCCTGTGCTCACTGCCACATGCCAGGGCCTCATGAAGGCATGTCGGATGGAAGGAAGCTAACTCTTGGCCAGCGTGGTAAGAACAACCTACGGCTTCCCGGAAGCCCCTGGGATTCTTGCTCTCTGCCCTGCCCCGTGTGGTTTGCCCAGCTTTCTGATGGTGAACTGCTAGCAATTGCTGGAGAGGGTAACCACCTCAATGTCATCATTATTGCTCCCAGAGCTCTTGAGGCTGACGGACCCAAGGCTACTGGCATCTGAGAACATATGGTGTGTGCTGAGGGTGAAAACTCCAGAGCCACACTCCCTGGTTCCAACACACTCAGGTCACTAGTCCAGTGCCTCTGTTTCTCCATCCTCACAATGGGATCACAAAAGGACCAACTTCAGGGGATTGTAGATGGAGTCCCGCGATTAATAATTTTTCTCTGGATGGCTTCATCTAAACAAATCGGCCCATAGGGACGTTCCTCCCTGATCTTACTGGAGTCTCTCCTCCTTCCTCCTTAAAGCGTGGTCCACATCTTTGTGGTGCTGACTGAAATGTCCTCCTCTGTGCTGACCTTGAGTAAAGGGACCCTTGGAGGCAGCCACGCTGAGCGCCCTCCCTCTGTGCCCTGCCTCATCTCTCCCCTCCTCAGAAGCTGGCCTCCTTTCATTCTATTGTCTTTGATCCTCTCTTTAGATGCTTCTTGGCGGGAGATAAAATATTAGTTGATTGGAAAACACATCGCACTAACGTTTACAGAGTATAAAGTAGGTGGGTTGTAACCAAATTTACTTTTAATTTGATCGGGAACCGAACTCCACAGGCAGTCCTGGCTGATTTGAATTTCTACTACCAGCTATAAACTGTGAGACAGCTGGGCCCGAGACAACTTGGGACTCCCAGGGAGTGCTGTACTGTAAACCAGAGTATGGAAACCAGCAGCCAGAGTATAGATGTAGATGCTTGTTCACCTACGCACACATGAGATCACAACCCACAATCCATGCCCACACTACACAGATATGTGCACAGGTAAAGATTGCCATAACCCCCTGCACAGGATGCAGACATACAGTGTTCATGTAGAGTGTGCACACAGAGTGAACAGAATTCATACACATGAGTCCACAGTGCTGTTTGTGAGAGCTGTTTGCCACCACGCTCATACACAGGGGGCATTCACGTGAACACAGCCAGATCCCATGCTTACATGCGATGTGCCCATGTTACATGCACTGTGCAGACCATGTGCATGGATGTTTGCATGGCATAAAAATATGTAAGACATTTATAAGTGATGTGCACACTACACTTCTACAAGCTACCTACAAAGATAGGTGTAGTGTATATACATGTTACACATAGAATGAGCCCTTCAGGCACAAACATATACACTGTACATTACAAGCACGCATGCACACACACACACATATCACATATACAGTCTGTGTATCCATGCATACTCTACCCCTCACTTTCAAGTGAATGGAAATCCCTCTCCCTCTCTCTCTTTCTTCCTTCCTCCTCCTCAGCCACTGCTCCTCCCTCCCCCGTGCCCCAAGAGAGGCCAGGCCTCCACTTCCTCCAACTGCACGGTGTGCTCCGGGAGGGGCGTCTGTCTACTCACTGTTTTTTGTGCTTCTTCTCTTCCCGTCGTTTGCTTTTAGGGCTACAGGAGCTAAATGAGAAACGGCCAGTTAATTGAAGGCTGAAAACACAGCAGAGCACCAAGTGTAGTTCCAGATTAAACACAAGCAGGTTGTTCAAATGCCAACATCTTTATGCAGTGAGTTAGGCCAGGGATCCTGGCTCCTGCCCCTGTGCTGAGCACAGGGCGCTGAGGAGGCCAAGTTCACTCGAGAAGGTTAATAACAGCAATGGTGCTGAAGATCACAGCAACAACACCTGCCATGCTAAGAGGATTGAGTGCACACGTGTGAACAATCTCACCCTACTGCCCCCACCACCCCTGGGTGGAGGCGCAGCTTGTAAAAGCCCATTTTAGAGATGTGGAAATGAAACCTCTGATTGGCTAAGACCCTGAGGTGAGATCACACAGCCGAGCTGGGGAATGGGCCAGACCGTGGTCCTCTGTGACTGCTGGTCAATCAGTTTAGAAGGGGGTACAACAGCCAGAGAGATAGATGAAGGCAGATCGGGTTTGGTAGATTATGAAACATTCTGCCCATGAATATTAGAGTACCAGAGCCCTGGGGCATGGATAGAATGAGCAGTGATGAGCCAGGACCCCGGTGTAGACAACCAGAAGTCTGAGAAAGTCTGAGCCTGCTAGATCAAGCCAGATTAGCTTCACGGGTTCGCCAAAAACCCATTGCTGTCTACTGAGGTCCTGGGAGTGGGCGGGGCATTAATTTCATCTTATGACGCCACCACACCAAGTTTGAGTCCCACCTCTGCTGCTCAGGTGAGCGACATCAGACAGGTGACATGCTCTCTCTGAGACCGCTCGCCTCAACCATGCAAGGAGGAAGCCACAGCCTAAGCTATGTGACCGACGGGATGGGTTCTCACTGGTAGCCAGTGATACTGGGAATGACAGTTCGCTCATCAATGAACGCATGGAGGCTTTGCCCTCTCTGAACTGCTGCTCTAGATACAGCTGATACTCCTGAAGAGGCCACTGTCACCTGTCAACAGCCCTTAGCTGACAGATTTGGCTCTGAACTTTTTGGCTGTGGCCCTGGTCTCTCTTGTCTTAGTCTCAGTTTCTCCATCTGTCGAATGGGAACCACAAACACACCCACGGCTGAAGGCTGAGATGGGTGGCGGAAAGAGCGTAGCGTAGGGCCCGCTTCCCATGAGTCCCTGTGGGTGGTGGAGCTTCAAGTTGCTACCGCCATGTTCTCTACCCCTTGCCCAGATGTAAGAAACTTAGTGGTGGAGTAATGGCGCCCATGTCTCCTAAGAGCCTTGACTTCCAATTTCTGGGCAGAGGTTGGCCCAAGAGCACTGCTCAGCCCCAAAGCTGGCTCTAACGGTTCTGGGAAACCAACCCAGGCTTTCATTGTTTGAGGGAACTGAGGCTCGGGAAGGCAGAAGGGAACCCAGGGACGGAAGCCCGCCCTGGGCATCCGTCCAGAGCAAGCCTGCCGAAGCGGAAGGCCGAGTAAGCCGCCAGAAGCAGCGAGAGTCTTACCTGTGTCTCCTCTTCTTGGAAAAAGACCTGATTTGAAGGAAAGGGAGAGGGAGGGAAGACAGAGGGGAGGGGAGGGGGAGGGGGAAGGGGGGGAGAAAGGGGTGGGGAGTGGAGAGAATAAACACAGGTGAGTCTGAGCAGTTCTTCCTGGGCGATGCTTTAGGGTGATGGGCTCTTGCCCGGCAGGACTCGGGACCCCTAACCAAACCTCCTCCCCCCATCAGATTTTGAAGAACACGAAGCCCGCATGGGAAATGCTGCCTGCCTTGTGTACTGAGGTTCAGGTCAAAGCCACCAAGCACATGAAAAATTGTCAGCAAGCCTCTCCCAGATGAAGCCGGAGCGGGGCGGCATGGGGAAGTTCTCTGTGCTCCCCAAGTCCTCTTGCCACCTGCCTTGGTTGTAGATTTCTCCTCTTCCTCTTTCTCATATTCCTCCTCCCCCTCCTCCTCCTCCTCCTGCTCCCTCCTCCACACGAAGAACCCCTGCTAGGCATCGGGCTCTGCACTAAGCTCTGGGCATATGCACGCTCTTTCTGTCCATCCCTGTGGCATACTATGGAGGCCAGTGAGGGTCAGAACTTACTGCCCGGTCACCTCTGTCGGCACCCCCTCCCCCAGGCTCCCCGTCTCCTGCCCTCCCCACAGTCTGCAGCAGTTTCTGGGTCCAGCAGGCTGAGCTACTGAGCTGCTCCTTGGTGGAGCCCAGAGCTCTCCACCCTGTGATCCCCGTTGACCCGGCGGATGGGAACAATTTGAAAGCCATAGTTGGGTTTTGCTCACTGTTTTATTTCTGGGTTTTGGAATCTTGAGTGTGAATAGAGGTGAAAGTGAAGTTTTTAAAAAGATCTCAAACCATGATATTAGGAGAAGGAAAGGCCCAAACGCGTCTCCACTGCCAGCTGCCACCTCCAAAACCAACAGCTGCCATAAACCAAACATTTCATGAACACAGACATGGAGAAGCTGGACTTGGGGGAGAGAGTGCCCAGAAGGAGGCATCAGGAAGAGCCACAGTATTCATTTCCAGTCTCCCTTTCCTTCCTCTCTCTCCAGGGTCTCACTAAATTGCCCAGGCTGGCTTTGAACTTGTGACCTTCTTGCCTCAGACTCATAAGTAGCTGGAATTACAGGCCTGGAGTGAGAAGCCACCTGGCTTTTGAGATCCAGGCGGGGTAAAAGTCCCCCACACTGGGACCACCTGCTCAGCACAGGCAGGTGACGAGTGTCCACCTACACTCATGGGCATGCCCTTGCCTTAGCATCAGGCTCCACGGCAGGAATGATGTACCGCTCTAAATTAGCCACATCTCACTAATCACTCACAACTCTAGACAGGTGGTGGATGTAGCCAGTCGGGCCAAACTGAGGTTGAGACCTTTCTAGCAACATGGGGTGAGACGTGCCCAAAACCCCTGGACTGAGAAAACTCTTATTTGGTGCCACTTTGAAGGCGAGGAAAACCCAAAATGACCTCTGACCTTTGGTAACCATACACAGCTAAAGCATGCAGGGGCATTGGACGATGTGGGTGAACAAGAATAAATCACAAGCCGCTCTTTCCCTACAATCCACAGCCAACTGCAAGGCTGGGACGACGTACAGAGTGGAGATTGCTGACTGTCCCATGGACACAGAGCTCCTCCGAGCTGACTGAGGGTGGCCCGTGGGAAGTGGCTCCGTGAAGATGGAAATTTCTTTGCAGAAGAATGGTACCATGGGAATTTTGCATTGCAATATTTCTCAATGAAACGTGTTGGCTCGGCCCCACTGGCCACACTGGCTGCCAGTCTTTCCTCCTCTGTAAACACACATGTGCACTTGACACCATGCCTGTGTGTGCATGTATGTGTGTATATATGTATGTGTGCATGTATGTGTGTATATATGTATGTGTGCATGGATGTGTGTATATATGTATGTGTGCATGGATGTGTATATATATGCATGTGTGCATGGATGTGTATATATATGTATGTGTGCATGGATGTGTGTATATATGTATGTGTGTGAATGTGTGCATGCATGTGTGTATATATGTGTGTATGCATGCATGGATGTGTGTAAATAAGTCTCTGTGTATGCATGTATGTGTGTGTATATATGTTTGTGTGTGTGTGCGCGTGCGTGCATGGATGTGTGTAAATAAGTCTGTGTGTGTGCATGTGTACATGTATGTGTGTGTATAGTAAACACCTGGACTGAGAGTCCAAATCATAAGAGGCCTTTCTCTGATCCTCCCTGTTCCCCACCCAAGGTGAGGAATCCCTAGATGTCATGTTCTTCAACATGACCCTGCCTTCTAGGACATAGCCGGAGCACTCACAGGCCCTTTCCTGACACTTTGGAACATTGATGAAGAGATCACTGTCGGCTTCTGGCTTGGCCTGTGATGTGGCAGACATGGGACAGGACACAGGCCCCTCCCCTTAAGGACCAGGAAGCAGAGGGAACTGCCTGGGTTCCTCAGCTTTTCACTCCTGATTCCCAGCCCCTCTTATAGGCCCGGCAGGTCCCCCAAACCCTCCTGCTTCCTTCTAATCAGCTCCCTGTTCTAGTCCGTGTTAGATTTAATGGATCTATCCCCCCCCCCCCCCAAGAGTCCTAACTCTGACGCAAACCAGTGAGAAAACTGCCATAAAGCGAGTGTGCCACACAGACGATTTGAAGTTCTTCCTGGGGCCCTGACCCCTGCAGCCCCTGGGGTGTCCCTGTCTGTGGAGGAGGAAGGACAGTACCTGTGTCTCTTATGCTTCTTGGAGCTTTTCTTCTTCTTCTTCTTGACTGGCGATGGGCTGTAGGATGGGGACCTGTGGGGAGGGAGGCACGTTGCTATGGGTCCCTTTTCCGTCTTTATACGACGTCTCGGCCCTTCTGGGGACCATATTCAGGGACCGTCCCCACACTGCTAGTAGTTTGCATTTGTATTAGATGTTACGTGCCTGACCCCGTTTAATCTTTCTTAGGTTGATATAATTGCTTTGCTTTCATTTTCAGAAAAAAAAAAAGTGAAATTCAGAGCGGTAAAGTGGCCTGCTCAAAGACACACAGCCAAGACATGCATGGTCTGAGATTCGATCAGAGTTCTCTCTGTTCCCAGGTTTGTTTCATTATCACAGAACAGCTACCCTGTTTTTTTTTTTGTTTGTTTGTTTTGTTTTTTGTTTTTTGTTTTTTGTTTTTTTCGAGACAGGGTTTCTCTGTGTAGCTTTGCGCCTTTCCTGGAACTCACTTGGTAGCCCAGGCTGGCCTCCAACTCACAGAGATCCGCCTGCCTCTGCCTCCTGAGTGCTGGGATTAAAGGCGTGAGCCACCACCGCCCAGCATACAGCTACCATCTTAGTTAAATCGGAAAGGCTTTCTTGGTCTCCTCTGTGGCTTTCCCGACAAGCTCCGCCCATCCCATATTCCTTGGTCTGGTCTCTGCTGTCTCCTTGGGAAGCCTCTGTCCCTGAAGTCACAGCATGGGGGCAGCCACCAAAGAGACACCTGGGGAACAGTTTACCCTCTCTAGGGCCAAGGTGATGACTCAGCCTGACGCTAGGGTGACCTGATTTCCCATCTTGACCAGCAACTCACAGGCCCTCTGGGAGGATCACAGCTTGTCTCTCGGGTTTATTTCCTCACAGAGAAAGCGGGCTTGGGCTGGAAACAGAGGCTGCAAGCTCAGGGCCAGCAGGAGCCTCTCTAATGAGGTAGACCAATGAAGCGGGCTGGCTGGGAGACAATAGGGAGCGGTGAGGACTGCGGAGAGCCAGAGACCAAGCAGCGGCCTCTCAGATGGGGGCTGGGGTTCCGTGTAAGAATGCAGCCCCAGCCTGTTAGCACTCAGGCATTCACACTGGCCCGCTGCTCTCAGGGACCTAGCAGGGCAGACACAGCAGCAGTGGCAGCCAAGATGTGACACTGTAGTTGCTACAGCCACTGAGAACGCTCTCCCTATGCGCATGCGTCGTATCCTCTTATAAAATGCAAGCCTTTCTCGCCCCCCGCCCCTCCACTCTGCTCTTGCTCAGAGGCCGCCTCTGCACCTCTACCCAATAAACCTCCCGTTGTGAGCTCTGTTGCATGGTGTGACTCTGCGGGGCCCCTTGGCTCCAACCCGCCAAGGTCGCCTTCTGCCACTAAACTATCACACAGCCTCCCACAGCCTCTGCCTTTTCCACAGAAGGCTCCAGAAACCCGTATTTTTTTTTCGTATGAAATATTCCAATTTTTAAAGAGTACACACTAATTTTGTTTTCTAAAAACAAAAAAAAAACAACAACAACAAAAAACTTGGCAGGCTCAGCAAAACAGATCAGCAAAGAGAAATGGATGAGGAACAACTCAACCCTTGAGGAACCGCAACCGTCCCCAGGCTCTCGCTCAGGGGACACTTGCTGGAGGGATAATTAGGGATAATCCCGCGGCGCGCTGTGTCCTCCTTCCTCTAAGTTCCGCATACTTCTCAAATCGGGAACTCCATGCACCCCGAGCCCACCCCCTTCCTGACAATAGCTGGAAAGTGGGGGTGTCACCCCGCACTACCCCGAGTCCCACTTGGGTCCATCCTTAGGAGGTGGCCTGAGTAGGTGTGTTGGAGAAAACCCCTGTAAACCTGGGCCGTCCCGATGTTGCTCTCTGCTGCCCCCTGCAGGCTTCTATAAGCGCTGCCTGGGTGTGATTCCCTGGCTCCCCTGGAGCCGGAAGACTAGACAAGGTTTTCCCGAGGGGCGCTGGGAGTATTTTTCAGCGTGAAAACGTCTTGAAAGAGTTATGTGTAGAAAGAAATTCAAGGAGCTCAAAAGAGCCACGAGCTGGTATCGATATAAACATTAATCCTGGCTCTAGAGAGGAGTCCTGGGAATCAAATCCAAGGCAGATTCTGACGTCCCATCCTATGAGCTTTTTTAATCTTCCCATCTCTGAAATGGGCATAATAAAGCCTGCCTGGCAGAACGCGGCTGGGAATGAAAGATGGGTAGCAAGGTGTTTGGCACAAGCCTCTGCACTCCGTGAGTTTCAGTCTCTCAAGTTCAGCATCCGTGGTGATTGCGGCTCTTTATGAATTGGTCACATACAACTGCTGAGCACCGTGTCAGCTGCCTCCGTATTTCCCTCCTCCTCTTCCTTTATTTATTTATTTTTTTGTGATACAGAGAGTCTCACTCTGCAGCTCGGGCTGACCTAGAAGGCAACCAGGTTGGCCTCAGACTCACAGCAATCCTCAGACTCCCAAGTGCTGTTATTACCTGCACGAGCCACCATACCCAGAGTCCATTTCTCTTCTAATGCTCACCAGGAGGTTGGTATTATTGCTATCATTTGCAGGAGAGGGGAACAAAAGGCGCAGGAAGGTGAAGCCCGGGGTACTAAGGTACTAAGGTACACAGGTACTAAGAGGCACAGAAGGCATTTGCCCCCCCCCCCCCAGCTGGAGTCACTGGCAGACTCTAAAGCGTTATTCCCCCTGTTCTGTTCCTTCCCCCGCCCCTGAGTCTTTGAAGTTTCATCTGTCTTCAGGACCCTCACCTCCTTCTCTTCTTTCTGGTCGATTTCTTCTTTTTCTTTTTCCCCCTGGAGGAAGGCGGTGGTGTCAGGTCCCTGTCTTGAGAGGCACTGTGGGAAAGGAGAAGGCAGCATGAGAGGGTCCCTTGGCTCCCTGGTCAGGGCTGTCACAGCCAGAGAAAGGGAGAGGAGCCAGCTCCTTGGCGACTCCAAAGACCCATGATGAGCATCTGATTGCCACCTCATGGCTGATTCGGTCACACCTCGGATTAAACATCTTAAATAAGGACTTAATGCACACCTAATGAGACAGACACTGTAGTTACCCAAATGCCAATTGATTATTTAAAACAAGGTTTATAGAGGTTAACTGCCCCTTAATAGATTTATTATTGAATTTGCAAATGGCTCACCTCGGTAAATAAATCACTTTAAAAATAATGAATTGGCAGTTCAGCCCGCTCCCTCCCCAAACCGTCCCGTCTACACTTCCTGCTGTAAATTTCACAGGAGGCAGAAGGTGTGTTGAGTAGAAGCTGATTATTAGAAGTGTATTTGCGCGGGTCTAATGTAACAAGATACATATCTGACACCGCTTCATGGAACCTCAGAAACCTCCGCTCTTCAGGAATAATTATTTCCCATTCAATTAAATTCAAACGCTCAGGGCTGCCATCAAATGAAGTCAAGTTATCTTGTAGAACTGGGGCAGGCTCCAGGGATGGAGAGAGAGAGAGAGAGAGAGAGAGAGAGAGAGAGAGAGAGAGAGAGAGAGAGAACACTATCCTATAGCAAAGAGGCAGCTATGGATTGAAATCTGTTTGAGAACGGAAATGTGAGCTCCGTTGGCCTTTACTGGAACAACTAGTGTTATTTTTATTAATTTAGTAGCAATGAAACTAGCCGTGGTATATTTATTGTGTACCAAGAGTTTTTATATCTTTTGACATAAAATATTTAGAAGGCGTTGCGTTTGGAGGCCAGAGGACAACTTTGGGTTTCATTTATTAGGTGTCATCCACTTTTTTTTTTTTTTTTGAGACAGGATCTCTCACTGGCCTGCAGCTGACCAAGTAGATGAGACTGACTGACCGGTGACTATCAGGGACCTCCTGACTCCACTTCCCCAACACCGGGGTCACACGTGTGGGCTGCCACACCTTGACTTTCTTTTTCTTTTTTTAAAACCTGCCCCCGGGAGTGAACTCAGGTCTTTGTAGTGACAAGGCAGAGCACTCAGTTGAGAAAGCCCCTCTCTAGGACAGGACACCAGGATGATTCTTGTTATTTCATTTCACAGGTGAAGAAAATGAGGTCCAGAGAGTTGCGCGGACTTACTGTTGGCCACACAGCCAGGAATCATCGAAGCTGGGACTCGAACCCCTGTGATTCCTGCCCTGTGAGCTGCCTCAGAACCCCAACTGCCTTCTACAGCCTTTAGAGCAGCTAGTGGCCCAACCCAATAGAACATCACAAAACTTTGTCATATTTCATTCCATTTGAAGAATCTGGATCATCAAGGTTGGCAGGGGAGATGATGAGGGGTTAGAATGTATGTTAAGGCCTCTTCTCCTCCAACAAATGGATATATATAATTTTTAAGAGATTCACTTTCAGAAAGTTAAAAATAAACATCATAAGGATGTTTAAGAATCAAATCCCGGCTACTGAAGTTTGCCTACATGTTATAAGGCACAAAGCACAATAGACCATCCAGAAAATGAGCCAGCTATTCTTAAAGGCACAGTGGGCGACTTCCAACTTTCTTTCTCCAAAGAGTGCTTGACTCCCAGCAAGAACCCAGTGAGCATTTGCCAAATGACCAAGTGACAGATGAAGGAGCCTGGCCGTGTGCTGAGTCACCTTGTTTCATAAGGGCACATCTGCTGGGAATTTGGGGTGGGGTGGGGTGGGGAGTTTAAAAGTGTGTCAAAAAATGAAGAAAGAATCCATTGTTAGGACCAAGATCTATCGTGGAATATTAATTTAAGATGTGTTACATTTGTTTAAGCTGTGGAACATTTGTTTAATGATGCAAAGATGTGTTGCATTCTTTTATGATTCATTTGTTTAACTCTGTGAAGCTGTGTTACTTTGCCTGCCTAAAACATCTAATAAAGAGTTGAACTGCCAATAGCTAGATAGTAGAGAGAAATATGTGGGGCCAGGTAGAGAGAAAAATAGAAGGAGAACTCTAGAGAGGAAGGGAGGAGCAAGAGGAAAAGGAGAAGAAGAGGAGGACACCAGGGGCCAGCCACACAGCCACACAGCCACACAGCCACACAGCCACACAGCTACACAGCCAGCCATGGAGTACGAGACAAAATGTAGTTAAAGAGGAACAGGATAATTTAAGTTAGAAAAGCTGTCTAGAAACAAGCCAAGCTAAGGCCAGGCATTCCTAAGAATAAGTCTCTGTGTATTTATTTGGGAGCTGGGTGGCAGGACCCCTAAGAGTAAAAACAAAACAAAACAAAACCCACAACTGTAAAGAGCTCTAACATCTATAACCCTGAAGTTTGAGAGGCAAGTGATCTGAGAACCAATGCCCTGGACTCAGGTTAAAATAATAGGGTAAAATTGAAAAGTCTTTAAATTCAGTAGACCTGAAGTCTGTGAGGTGATATGTCCCAAAGCCTTCATACACGTGGTCCCACATTTCCCTATCTCCCTGCCCCCCACTGGTTTATGGAATACATCACAGACTAGTAGTGAAGCACATGGTTGTTAGTGTGCAGGGGTTGGGTACACAGTGTTTGTATACCCTGGAGTTCTGTGTGTGATAGTTAATTACATGATCAGCAATGCAGCTGCTACAGGGGTGGACAGTAAGTTCAAGAGGCTAAGTCCACACTGTGGAAGAGGCAGGGAATACGTAAGCAGAGGTTAAGCACATGTGGATGAGGATAACCACTCAGCTACACGTATAGTTTTAAAATGTGCAGTGGTTGAGGATGTGGTGGTCATACAGCGGCTGAATCTGCGGAGGTCAAAGGTGAAGAAAATAGCAGTAAGAAATGATTGTTCTAGAAACTTGTAGACCTGGATCTGCACTCCAGTTCCCTTCCGAGCTCAGAGATTTTTCTAACATGTGCGGTCCTCATCGGAGAGGTGGGAATTAAACCAGGGACCTGGGGCATACATTTGCTGCCACCTGCCTTGGCCTGGCGCTGAGTACATTCACAGCTAGCACACCAGGTTACAGTCCCATGCCAGGTAACATCATTCCGATCGATGAGATGGTTGTCCCATTAGTTCGATAATGGAGCTGAAAAACCTCCCATCGACTGACGGTCTTGCAACACAGGGTGTCGCTCATGCATGTGTGGCGATGCTGGAGGAGGCAATCTACTGTGTTTACAGTCAGCTCAGACACAGGGTGAGCAACTATGTGCGGATCCTAGAGCCTGGTCACGCTAACAGAGGGCGGGGCTATCTAGTCACTCTATTATCGGAGTATAGAGAAATGCTTGCTTCAGGCAGAAGCTTTTCCACTTGGGTGTCTGCTTCCTGTCTTGATTTCACCGTCAGCTCTTGTGCTTGAGTGGACCTGGGCTGTCCCATTCACCACTGCCCTCAGAGCTGCAGGGTACAGTGTGAATGTGCAGAGGTGACACACGGCTTAGGCGTAGACTGGGTGACATCCTCTGGGTTTGTGGAAGTTCCCTCTAGGTGTTTGGACAACAATGTCTGCTGAGGACAGACTCTTCAGAGTGTGTCCCTGTCATTAAGTATAATCAGTATGACTTTTCGTATCACTAATATGATAGTTATTAATTATCATCATTACTGTGGCTTTTAACTCCACAGAGGATCAGTCACAGACAGAAGAAGACAAGAGGCCCAGACACACTGTACGGCTCAGTTGATAACATGGTATCATCATTTTTTTTCCTTTAGATTTTCTTTCTCAGAATCTTCTGCCCTGGCTCTCTGATGCTCTAAACCAGAATTTTTCTTTTTTTCTTTCTTTCTTTTTTTCCCTTTTTTTGAGGACCTCCTATGTGCCACGCCTACTGCCAGGATCCACAGGTACCCATTAAGGTTTGACTCCGAAATGTCCCCCACAGCTCCTGTCTGAACCCCGCTTCCCAGGCTGGTGCAGCTATTTTGGGGAGGTCACATGAGGTTTAGGAGTTGGAGCCTGGATGACGGAAGTAGGTCATCAGAGGTGGGCCTTTGAAGGTTACGCCCGCCCTGGTTCTGATCTGGCTCTCTTTCTGCACTCCGTCTTGGTCAACTGCTATCCCCTCATACCCTAACTGCCACAGAGGGGCAATTCTTTTAGACTTTACTCACCACAATCGCTAGAAATACCCCTGAAGCCCCGAGTCAAAAGAAACCTAGCCTCCCATGCTCTGTTTCTGTCAGGCACTCCAGTGAGTAGTGCAAAGACTACCACACTTGCCTGGTCTGCATCAATGCTCCCCTCCACTGTCAGAAAAAGATTTCCACATCTCCACTTACAGTTGTTTACCTGAGGTGTGGACCAGAGTTCCAAATATACCACCCACATTAAACAAACAAACAACAAACAAAAACAAGATTTATGGTGTGTGCTTATGATCAAAGCAAAAGATGATGGAGACAGAGTTATCTGGGGATCACTAGCCAGTCAGCCTAACCTAATCGGTGAGCCCTGGATCCATGTGAGAGACCCTGTCATAGAAAACAAGGTGAGCTGTGCCTGATTTCCACACACCCATGCACTACCCCAAGGTGTACCTACACACACTCTCACACATAAGCTCATGCACATGCACACATGTGCATACAGTCTCACACCCATGCACATACACACAGGCACACACACTCGCATATGCATGCACATACATATCATGAGTATGTTCAGATGAGACACTAATGGACTGGGCTGTATGAATGTAAGGTAGAAAATTAAAAACCAGGACGTAGACGGTGCATTGGCCCCTCCATTATCAACTGTAGGCTTAGTTTAGTTATTAAAAAGACTGGAGTTTCTTCATTATTAACATGTCTGTGTAGGGGAATACATGTACATGTGTCATGGCACACATGCTGAGATCAGAAGACAACTTACAGGGGTTGGTTCTTTCCTTCTACCATGCAGGACCTGGGGCTATACCCCTGGTCACCAGGCTTGTCCCTTCTACCATGCAGGACCTGGGGCTGTACCCCTGGTCACCAGGCTTGTCCCTTCTACCATGCAGGACCTGGGGATGCACTCCTGGTCACTAGGCTTGTCAGCAAGCATCTTCACGTCCTATGCTATCTTGCTGTCCTCAGCTAGAGTTTAAGACTTCACTGTTTTAACTTACTGGTCACCTTTATGAGCCTCAGTAAAATGCCACTTACCGGTGTCTAGTACGGTACCTGTCATCTATCAGGGACCAAAAAGGCAATGGCTGAAGAGCTGGGTTAAGGAACGAGGACAAAGGTCTGAAACTCAGGACCCAAATATGGGTTGGGATTATTATTGGAGAGTCCGAGGCTCACAGAATCAGTATGTCAAGAAGCGGTTCTATCACTAAATGTGAGGGTCTTGCCATGACCAATGACCCAAGTGCTGGTTAAGCTAGAATATCAACTTGACTGGATTGAGTGATGCCCGGGAGACGGGGAAAGTATACTCCTGGGTATGTCTGTGAGGGTGCTGCAGAGATGATTGACACATGGAACGTCAAATAAAGTGGGAAGACCCGCCCTGAATGCAATGGTGCGATATTTGATGAGCTTGGAAGGAACAAAGGTAGAAAAGGGAAGAGGCCCTACTAGGGAAGATGTGAAGGTGCCCCCTCTCATTATCCCTCCCTCCCTCCCCTCCCTCCCTCCCTCCCTCCTTCGCTCTCCATCCTGCACCACCATACACAGTCACAGGAAAAGCAGAACCAAGTGATTGTGGAGCAAAATCTCTGAAGCCATGAGCCAAAAGTAACTTTCTACATCTTGTTTTCCTAAATATTTGTCACATGAATGGAAATCTAACTCACACAAGCCGAGTAATACTCTTAGTAGCACATGGTCATTAGAACTCCTGTACTGTATTAGATTCAGTGCCTGAATCTAAATAGTCGTGACCATAGCCATTGGGTCCACAAAACTAAAACACTGGCCCACCCCAGAAAACATTTTTTCTAGCACATGACACGCTCTCAAAGAAGAACTTGAATGTGAGAAGGGGTCGGAAAGGCAAACGTGGTTTCCATACATTCAGCTTGAACCAGCTGGGGGCTGGAAAGGAAGCGCCGTATCTCACCTGTGTGCTCTGGCAGGACCCAGCTCCCGGCAGGTCGTCTCTCTTCCCCAGCTGTTGGTACCAAAGGTCTCAGTGGCCAGATGTTGGCCCAGCTTCTCTGAAGGTCCATCCTGGGCTGGGACCAAGAGACTGCTTTGGGGCTCTGTCCTGCAGGGGAGGAAATACGAAGGTAGAAGTGTTAGGGTATTTGGAGTCAATTCATTAACTAGTCAGACCTAAGGTTTTCTTGCCTCCTTGCTAGCCTGAGATCATGAGGTTATCACTGGCCTTTTTTCTCTATGAGTGGAGTCAAGGGCCATTTCCAGTTCAAGGCAGCCAAGATCCACACATCTTCTCCGCCTTTCTCTCTTTCTGCCTCAGTGACTTTGCATACCATGTACTCCGAAAGTTGAAGCCACTTGGAGGAGGAGAGACGTTGGAACTTTAATGATTTTATAAGAGAGAAATGGACTAGGTTAAGTTGCTCACATCCTCTTTCAAGATGATAGAAACTGAAGCATGGAAGGAGTAGTTTAACCCCCTTTGTCCACTCTTTTTTTTTGTTTAGACTCTATTTCTTTGTCCTCTCTTACCTGTAGCCCCCCCTCCCCCCATAAACCAGTAGTCATAAACCAAGCTCCAAAATATTCCAAAAATATTAAATGGAAAAATTCCATAAACATATCATAAGTATAAACCCTTACTTCTCTGAGTAGCCCAGTGAAACCTTGCACTGCCCTGTTATCTCCTGCTTGGGACATGAACCATCCTTTTACCCAACATATCCATGCTGTATATGCTACCCAACTGTGATTCACTTAGTCGTTATCTTTAGCAGATTGACTGACATAGTACTAGATCACTGTGTCTAAGTCACCCCTTTTGGATTTAAAAATGGCCCCAAGGTATAAGAGAATGACACTGGACATTTGAATATACCAAAGGGAAGACATCGGCGTTTTCATTTTATGAGACAGTATAAGCACAGTACGATATTTTTAAGAGTGAAATCACACCTACAGAGTGTTATTCCTCCATTATCATTGTTCATCTCATGTGATACCTAATTTATAAATATAACCTTTTCACAGGCTCAGGTGTAAAGGAAAAAACATGGTGTGTCCTAGGTTCCAGGGATCCACTGTGGTCTTTGATAATATTCTTTTTTTTTTTTTTTTTTTTTTTTTTTTTTTTTTTTTTTGGTTTTTTCGAGACAGGGTTTCTCTGCGTAGCTTTGCGCCTTTCCTGGAACTCACTTGGTAGCCCAGGCTGGCCTCGAACTCGCAGAGATCCGCCTGCCTCTGCCTCCCGAGTGCTGGGATTAAAGGCGTGCGCCACCACCGCCCGGCTTCTTTGATAATATTCTTATTGGATATGCAGGCAGGTGGGAGGGGCGATTGGATACTTGAATTTGGACACTGCCTTCTCCATTCAGCATCTGTAGTACCTACAGCCAGCTACTAGACTCCTGAGTTCCAAGTCCCTCAACAGTAAAACAGAGAACACCACCAGTCCCTAGACTGTTGATTTGCCATGAGGACAAAGATAACTTAGGCCAACCAAAAGATCTAGGAAAAAAATAAAACTTTTATCTTGCTTTCACTTTCTTGCAAATCGACCAGTCTGGTGCCTCTTGCAGGAGTGAGGTCACCTACTTGGAATAGCAATTTCCATGAAGGCTTAAGGTTCTCTCCTCCTGCTAAACAACACATGGGAGTCACTAATGTGCCTCGACCAGTTGAGTCTCAGGAAGGGACAAGAAGTTGCCTAATCACTCAGTCTTTGCAGATCCTGTTACTCAAAGCCCTGTATCCAAACCAAGAGGAGCCAGGAGCTTAAGGGTCCTGGGACTGTTTTAGTTCATTCTACTTTCAGACTTCAGATCCAGCATGGATAGATGGAAGGGCATCAGCTCTTCTGCACCAGGCTCCTGCTGGTTTTATGACTCACAAGGAATGCATCTGATAAGTTCCCTGATCCTTATGGTTTTCAGGGAGCGAGCCAAGCCCAGTCAATGGGGAAGCAAGGGCAGAACAACACATTTGTCTCTGCCAGCCACTGATTGGCACATCTTCAGAAGCAGAGCTGGGCGTCGCTGCCAGCCAAGGAGGAATGGAGATTCTAATCAAGGGTGCCTCCTGCCTGGTCCAAGCTAACCCAAATTCATTATCTCCAAACCTCAGTGCTGGTTGTCAGTGTGGGGAGGCAGTGACCCCATCAGGGATGCTACTGTGACCATGAAGTTTATATCCAGATGGCAGAGGAGATCATTATCACTTGAGAATGAAAAATGTGACTTATTGAATGTGACCAATTATGATGAGGATAGAGTAGCATAGAGGGCTAGGAAAGTGGGAGAGTGCCTTTGACTCCATAGAGTCAGAGAAGACCCCTTTGATGAGCAACGGGGATAGGGAAGGTGCAGAATGAGGTGGCCTAAAATGTATTCACAGATTGATTGATACTATTGCCAGCCATATTCTCTTCCCTAGAATATTGGATGGATTTAATGACTCACTTGCCATGAGTAAAACTGTAGAAGTGATCATATATGACCCTTTTTTTTTTTTTTTTTTTTTTTTTTTTTTTTTTTTTGTGAAGTCAGGGTTTCTCCATGTAGCCCTGACACTGGCTCTGTAGACCAAGCTGGTCTCAAACTCACAGAGATCCCCCGTCTCTGCCTCTTGAATGCAGGGATTAAAGGCATGTGCCACCTCTGCCCAGCAGTGTATGACTTTCAAACTACATCACCAGGCAATGTTTCCCTTGCTCTCCCTGACTGATCATTCTAAGGACCATCATCTGTCATGTTGTAGGGACACTCAGCCTCACAGAGAGGTCCTGCTGCCAAAAGCCATCACCAACATCCAGCCATGTGAGTGAGCATGTGGATATGAGCCCACCCCCCCAGCACAGGACAAGCTTTTGGCTGAGGACACAGTCCTTGTGGCATCTGACGACAACCTCATGAGATGTGCTGAGCCAAAACTACACAGCCACATTTTCAACTCATAGAAACTGCGAACACAACCGCTTGTTGGGTTTGTTTTTAGCCAAGAGGATTGGGAGTGATTTTTTTTTGCACAATAATGCATCCCTTCTGCACAGGAATCTGCAGAAAGATGAGGTGTGTACCAGGCAGAAGGACTCAAATTCAAAGACCTCAGCACATGCAGGGATAGCAAGAGGTAAGATCAGAGATAAGATCTTCGCAGTGAAATTTCTGGAATTGTTCACTGGGGGATGTGCTAGCCTGCTCTTTTCCTCCGACAGTACTAGTTTCAGCTTTCTGGACTGGGGTACCCCACAGGGAAATCTGCAGTAAAACAAACAGGAATGTAATAAATTCTACAGGAAGTATTGAAGGGAAGAACAGGGTCCTCCAGGACAGAACATTCAAAACCTTATTTCAGACATCCTAACATTGTGTGTGTGTGTGTGTGTGTGTGTGTGTGTGTGTGTGTGTGTGTGTGTGTGTACACAAGTATGCATGGGGAAGCCAGAGGTCAACCTCAGATACCATTCTGAGATGGGGCCTCTCCCTGGGACTTGGGGCTTGCTTGCTGAGGTTCGGTGAGTTCTGAATATCTTCTTGTCTTTACCCTTCCAGAACTGGGATTTTAAGTGTGTGTCACTGCAGCCGGCTTCTTACATGGGGATCGAACTCAGGTCCTCACATTTGTGCGGCAAGCACCCAAGTGCTGAGCCATCCCTAGCTCCGCTCAGCTTCCTTAGAACTGGAGGGGAGAGTGCGAGCTTTAAAATCCCGTGTTTCCCAAGCCTGGCACAATATCAAAGTTCCCCGATGATGTTTCTGAATGAGATCCTAGGACTCATCGTAGATACCAGGAATGAGAGTCTCAAAGGGGTGGACCCAGGAATCTACCTGCTCAAGAACCACACCCAGATAGCCATTTGTCAGATCAAGTACAACATCTAAAGACGCCACCGTACGATCTGGCCTCGGTTGCCCCTCCTGCGTCTCTCCCTGTTTTCCCATTGTTCTGGCCATATGGTCTTCTTACTGTTTCCCAACTAGGTCAAAGCTTTCCTGCCTCAGGGCCTTTGCGCTTGCTGTCCTCTGCACCTGGCATGTAGCTCCTGCAGCAGCTTGTCTGGCCATCTCCTCGTCCTCTCTCAAGGGTCACCTTCGCTGAGAGTCGTCCCCGACTTTCTGCATCTCACTCTGACCCCTCTTCACCAGCGGTAGGAACCACAGGGGCTGGCTGAGTTCAGTCTTCTTTCACTGAGAATTTTTTTTTGTGTCCTTTAACAGATCATCTTCTGGGTGAGGGTGGGAGTTCTCGAGGTAGGGACTGGCCTCCTTACTACCACATAATCAAAGAGTGTCCAGCGGTGCCTCTGTTGGCTGGTGAAGGGATGGATGGATGAACAGATGAATTCTGCTGACTGATCTTATATGGTAGCCATGGCTCAGGCTCTGCCCCCCCCCCTACAAATCAAGGTGCCGAGTTGACGGGAGGAAGAGATCGTGAGGCACTGCAGCCCTTCAGTGGAACCAGACCTCAGCCTCAGCCCCCACCCATGTGTCTTCCCTGTTTCCAGTTCTGCATCTTTTCAGGGCCCGTTTCTGCTGAAAAAAAAAAAAATGCCCACAGCTGCCTCATCTTTACCACATAGTTATTCAATGTTGAGTTAAAAAAATACTTAAAAGAAGACAAGATCTTCAGGGGACAGCTGAGACAGGGAGTTAAGGGCCGGCACACTCTACTTCACAGAGGGAGGGGGAAGCCACGGATGCTGGCTTCCTTGAGGCCTTCCTCCTCCCTGCATTCCTGCTAATCAGAGACCTGGCACTGATGTGCTGCTGCCCGTAGTCATGGCAACGAGCAGCTGATTCCTCGCCTCTGATAAGAGTCAGGGATGAACTTCCTACAAAACTCTCTAAGATGCCTGGGTCCCTAGCTGCTTGCTCGCGTCTCCATCAAAGCATCCACGGGTGGAGCAGAGTTTCTGGCCTCTTCCAACAAAGCACTCATTTGGCCCAGGGCTGGAGGCCAACCCTCATGACCCTGGCCCTAGGCAGAGTTAACGTGATTTTAGAAACAGACAAACAAGGCCGGACTCTGAGAGCTTCAGAGCCAGGCAATGTCCGTAGAGAGTGGGAAAACCGAGGTCTCAGGACACAAGGGGGGTTGCCTGAGCCTACATCCTCACTCATGTCAGGGCCATGCCTGGAGCTGTGGCCTTACGTTTGCTTGGCCGGTGCTCTTTCTGCACCCCTTGGTCATAACAGCAGTTTGCATCTGTTTAAGCTTTACCGAATGCCAGACACCGGGATGAACACTACTTCTCTCTCACCCGTCAGCTCATGGCGGTTCTAAAGAAACCCACCAGCAGGTGCAGCCAGTTCCACCGTGTGTGTGTGTGTGTGTGTGTGTGTGTGTGTGTGTGTGTGTGTGTGTGGAAACTGAGGCCTAGAGATGGAAATACACAGCCAGAATACCAGCGGTGCAGGCTATTTATAATAACATCACCTGAGGGGGAGAGAGGGGGTCTGGGGGGACTACTCAGAAATACTTCAAAACTGCAAAGAAGTACTGAGCAGGGGTGTACGGCACGCTGGACAATTCCTCTAGTGTCTGCAGGACATAGGCATCTCAGGGCTTTGGCCTGTGTCTTCTCACAAGGAGAAGTGGCCCTTGGTCACTGGCTTTGAGACATCCCTGACTCTGACTTTCTCCATCCCACCCATAGCTGGGGCCGTGTGTACAGTGTTTCTAGCTTGGTGTCTCAGTGGACGATGAAAACCCTGTACAGGGTGCAGCATGGTGCTCCCACTGCCGGGGATTGAGACCTAGTGAGGAAAAGGGAATTTGCTTCTCAGGCAGTGATCAGGCCCTACATGCTTGCTCTGCCTCAACGTTGTGGATGGCCCCCCCCCCCCCCCGTCCCTGCCCTTGCCAGGGGCCTGGAATCTTCTGTTTTCTATACTCAACAGAAGCCCAGGCCTCCAGGCTCCTGAGCCTCCTAGAAATCCCAGAATTCATCACGGAACTGACCTGGTCCAGCAATAAGATGGATGTGGCTAATTTGTGGCTGGGCTCCTGGGACTCTGGCCTGGAGTCTTGGAACTCCAAGCCTTTTTTTCAAGGTTAATCTAGTTAATTAAGCCCGCTTGGAGGTAATCTACAGGAGCCTTGACCCTTCGAGCTTTCTTATCATGGCTGGGGAAAAAAATAAAAAGCAGCAAAGCTTGAGAGAAGACTGGAGATTGGGCAGTGCTGCTGCGGGAAGTGTCATTTGGATGCGGGGACAGTCACGCTCATTTTAGTAAAACACTGAATGAAAAACCAAAGTTTCACAAGATGATGTTTTCCTTCCATTCATTGCCTGACAGATGTTCACCGAGGAACGACTTCACGGCAGATTACAAGAACACAAAAGTCCTCACACCAAGCCACGGGTTCTGCCCTCGAGGAGTTTCATCATAGAAGGGGAAGGGGATTCCCTAAACTGGGACCATGATAAGAAAGCTCGAAGGGTCAAGGCTCCTGTAGATTACCTCCAAGCGGGCTTAATTAACTAGATTAACCTTGAAAAAAAGGCTTGGAGTTCATCAGGGCTGCTGCTGGTAGGCGGGATAAGGGAGCCACGGCTTGGGAGAGTTTGTTGGCCTCAGAGGAAACCCTAGGTCCAGCACAATGAGGAGAGACTTGGTCCAAGAACCAGGAGAGGGAAAACTCCTGAGAGAGGCTACCAACAACTGTTCAACTATTCTCCATTCAGCGCATAGTTATTGAGTGCCTACTGTATGCTATCTATATTGTCGGCACCAGGGGAGTTACCTGGATACAACGACAAAGCATCCCCTGCCTTTTGTAGTTCTCAGTGGGCAGCAGGGTGAGGCGTGCAGAGAACAGACACAAGGAAGAGGTAAATATGTAGACCATCAGATGGGGATGAGAGCCGCTGAGGGAGAAAACGGAACATAATGCAGGGGGCAGAATGCTCCCAGGACAGAGCGAAAGCGCTCCTGGGAGAAGACTGCCATTTCAAATGAGGTAATCAGAGGTGACATTCCAGCATCGGCTTGAAGGCAGTAGGAGAGTAAGTCCCAAGCATGCCTGGGAGAATGTAACAGGCAGGGGGTACAGCCAGTGCAAAGGTCCCGAGGTTGGAACATGCCAGAGACTGAGGACCAGCAGTGACCTGGAGTTGACTGAGCCAGGGGTGAAGGGAGGGGGGTGATGTCAGACAGACTGTGAGGGGCCAGCTCACGGAAGTCTGCAGAGCCATGGCCGGGAGCTGGATTTTCATTTCAGTAAAATGAGAAGCTGTTGGTGGGTTCTGAGCCAAGGAACCATGGTGTGACTCGGGTGTTAAAAATCTTCTTGGGTAGGCCGGGCGTTGGTGGCGCACGCCTTTAATCTCAGCACTCGGGAGGCAGAGCCAGGCGGATCTCTGTGAGTTCGAGGCCAGCCTGGGCTACCAAGTGAGCTCCAGGAAAGGCGCAAAGCTACACAGAGAAACCCTGTCTCGAAAAACCAAAAAAAAAAAAAAAAAAAATCTTCTTGGGCACTCGCTCAAGGGAGATAGCAAGGGAGCTGGTAAGATCCACGATGAGCCGAGAGGGGGGCTGGTGGGCAGAGCTGGTGCAGGGCTGGCATCATGATTAGCAGGGGCCGGACTCTCAGACAGCCAAGGTGGAGTCAGCATCGACAGGGTTTGCACATGGCTTGGCCATGAAAGAGAGAGAAAGAGCACCCCCAAAGTATGTGACCTGAGCTGCGAGGAGGATGGAACTGTCTCTCACTGAGCTGGGGGAGGAGTACGGTGCTCTGGAGTTCAGTCTCAGAGATAATACTTTTCATTAGGATATATTAACTATACGCCACGCCAGGTTTCATCACGGCATTTTCATACATGTCTATAATGTATTTTGATCATGCCCACCCCCATCGCCACCTCTCACCCCCTCCTGACACTCTTCCCTTTTCTCAACCAACTGCTTCTCTACTTTCCTATCTTTTTATTTACTTACTTTGGTGACCCAGTGAGTTTCATTATGGCAACCAGTGAGTTGCTTACAGATGCGTGGACACCTTGCCAGTCACTACCCTACTCAAGAACATCTCTCTCCCTTCCCTGGCTACTGCTAATGGCTCATGGGTCCTCAGGGAGGGGTGGGGCCTCACAAGCCAGTCCCCAAAGTGTTAATTTGAGATGCCAGCTAGAAACCCTCACAGGGCTGGTCAGTGGGCAGTAGGCTACAGGAGCCTGGGCTTTGGTGAACCCATAGGAACCAAGAAACGCATCTGAGAGATGCTGACATCCAGTACGGTAAAAGCCAGGGTCAGAACCATCTGGGGTAAGCTGGAGTACCAGGCTAGACTGGTGGGGGCTGGACAGGGAGGCAGCTCTGAGGTCCTTGTCCCAGGGGAGTTTGGGGGTAATAAGATGGCTCAGTAGAAGTGCTCCAGCCTGATGGACTGGCTCCTAAGACATGCTCATGAAGTGCAGAAAGGTCCAGTTCTCCCATTTAGATGCATTCATCCATCCATCCATCCATCCATCCATCCATCCATCCATCCATCCATTCATTCATTCATTTGTCACTTCATTAGCTCCTCACCCTCTCACTTTTCAGCTAAGCATCATTTTACATGAGTCCTTCCCTTAAGTTTGAAGTCTAGCAGGAGGGATGGGACCAGGGCGTATCACATATTATTCCAGAGAAGTGAAAATCATCTGAGGATGAAAGAACGCAGGGAGGAGAGACGTCTGTCCGTAGGAAGCACAGCCAACCAGGTGCAGGAGGCTGAGTCTGGTCCAGGAGGATGTGAAGAGCTGCAGACAAGAACTGACAGATTACCGGCCTGATCACCCACCGGCCTGGTCCCCTCCTTTCCTTCCGAAAGGCAGTCACCTGGCAGAGCTGCTGTGGGGAAGGAAAGAGACAACATGTACCCAGAGCTTAGACAGTGCCTGGCACTTGGCGGCACTTCCAAGGTTGCCCCTGGGGACCCACTCATTGCTGATTCTGATGGCTCTCCCGCCCGGCCCCTGCGCCACCCCCCAAAGAGCCTGAAGTGAGGAGCTCTGGGCAGAGGAGGTGAGGGAGTATAGTTGGGGTGCCCTCAAGGGTCTGTTGCGAAGCTTCTACCCTGAGAGTTAGCTTTGGTGGCTACCCGGATGAATGGCTGCTTCAGTACCTGTCAATAGCATGTCCCCACCCACATTGTGACCTGGCTTCTTCCTTAGTAATCCAAGGGTGGAACTGTCCCTCTCTCTCTATTCAGAGACACACATCACTGGACTCTTCTGGGAGCTCCTGCAGGCAGAGGAATCCTGAGATACACACACACATGCACACATGTCCACGTACACCACACACCTTCCTCCCTACTCACTCCTGATGCCCAATGCTACATGCAGTTTGGGGACAACATTCTTAACAAGCAGAGAGTAAGCAGCTGCAGAAATCCACAGAGAAGGCCGAGCGGACAAGTCACAAATCTCGATGGCAGGCGGCAAGCAGCGAGTGGATGAGCTCCTGAGGTCTGGGCTCGTTAGTTTTGAAATAACACAGCAGAGAACTGAGATAAAGAGTTTCCATGGGGGCAGCTGTCAGATACCTCGTCTCACATTGCTGGAGCCACTGGAGGGGCTGTTGGTCCATCTATCTGGGTTAACTGTATTCCTGGATCCCAGGGTTAGCATTTGTCCCTGCAGGACACTGAGCTGAAGCATGGATAAGCTGTAGTCTGGGGGGGAACAAGTGTTGAGGGCAGGGCACTCGCAAGGTCAAGGGCAAAGCTGAGACCTTCATCTCTGCAGCTGGAGTAAGTGCAGATGGTTGGCCAGACTCCTGATTCTCAATACCATGTAAAGAGAATCAACATGTTGTCCGCAAATTCCCCATGGATGCTCATTTCCAAGAGGTTCTGTCCAACTCTAGAGGCATGGCAACCTACAGCCAGTGACTTCCTGACGGCACTGTACCCAAGACCTACTCCTTTGCTTCAAGGCAGGACCAGTGCTGTGCAAGGGCCCACAGGACATGCTTAGGACATTTCATGGACACTCAGTAAATGATTAATGTTATTTTTTATTCGCTTGTTTGTTTGTTTGTTTGTTTGGGTGGTGGTGGTGGTGGTGGTGGTGGTGGTGGTGGTAGTGGTGGTGAAGATAACGGTAAGGATAGTGATGGTGGTGATAATGATGGTGGAGACAGTGGTGATGATGGTGGTGAAAATAACGGTGAGGATAGTAATGGTGATGGTAATGACAGTGGCGATGGTGGTGGGGAAGATACTGGTGAAGATAATGATGATGGTGGTAACGATAATGGTGGTGATGATATTGGTGGGTGATTGTGGTGATAATGGTGATTGTGGTGATGATGGTGATGGTGGTGATGATGGTGATGGTGGTGATGGTGGTGATGATGATAATGGTGATGGTGATGATGGTGGTGATGATGATGGTGGTGATGGTGGTGATGATGATAATGGTGATGGTGATGATGGTGGTGATGATGATGGTGGTGATGGTGGTGATGATGATGATAGTGGTGATGGTGATGATGGTGATGATGATGGTGGTGATGGTGATGATGGTGATGATGATAATGGTGGTGATGGTGATGATGGTGGGGATGATGATGGTGGTGAGGGTTACAATACTGATGCCAATTCTGACAGTGGTAACAATGGCTCCATGCCAACACCACCAATCAGAAGAAAGCTTTCAGAAGCTCTGGTACCAATCACCATCATGTTCTCAGATCACCCTTTCTCCCTTCTTAGGCTTACCCCAGAGGCCCCATCATTTGCCTCTACAGCCCTCTTCTCCCTGTGGGAGACAGGGAACTCTGGAGAAAGGCAACACCTAGCTTTACACGACAGTAGCTGTTTCTCAATTCCAGCTCAGGCGTCAGTCCTTTCCCTTGTGGACATACATGGCTTCTCCACATCAACTCGGAAAACACAGCTTTTGGCAAAGGTCTGCTCCTCCGTGGAGACGTTTATCAGCCTTTTAAAAGTCAAACCCATTACCTGAGAATCGTGAGTTTATTAGGGAAGTTTCTCTTTATTAGGTATCCAGACTCATGATTGCCTCTTACGGATTTTGATGGGCTCTTCTTGGCCCCAAAGGGAGTTCAGGTGTGTGTGTGTGTGTGTGTGTGTGTGTGTGTGTGTGTGTGTGTGTGTGTGTGTACTGGGACATCTTAGGAGATCTCTCTACCACACAGGTATGAACAGCTCTTAAAGCTCCGTGGTTTCTCAACTGATAACAGGGAGGCATTTAACAGTTAGGAGCCACTGGGAGCTTTGGGATCAAGCTGACTAGAGCTTAGAGCTGGTGCTGCTGTTTTCAAGCTGTGATCTCAGATGAGCCCTTTTCCGTGTCTGGCAACATGGTGATAATTACAGTATCTGGCTCTCGGAGAAGACACAGGCGGGATGCGTAAGACCTTTCCTGGTGTCGAGAAGGCACTCTGTCAGTGCTAGCTGTCACTGTGACTGCAATTATTCATTGTAAACAGCTATTTTGGGGGACGGGACTCTTGGAGTCTTCCTGCCTTTGCGCAAGCCCATTCCTTTGCCTAGATCCCCTTCTCTCCCCGTCTCTGCCAGGGGAAGCCTCGCTCATCCTCCGAGGCTCAGGTCAGCCATCCCACCTGACTTCTCTCATGCTCCTCACTAGCTTTCTCCTACCACACTCTGGAACCACTAAGGCCACAGCAGCATATGCTGCATGATGCTGGACAAGGCCACTTGAGTATTTAGCTCTCAGTTCCCTTGTTTTGGAGAGATGGGGATAATAATACATTATGTGTTTAGATGGTTATAGCAAACACACGCTTATTAGGCTGAGTACAACGTCTTATCGTAATTATAACTGCAATTACGATCGAAAGAAGCTTGTTAAGTCCAATACAAGAAAGAATTTCCGTGTGGTAAGGAGCCCCATGGTTCTCCTTTCTCATTCATCAGGTTTTGAGACAGCGTGACTTCCGGTTTGCCTGGAAGAGTTTGGGGAACCTGAAACACCCTGCCATGACCTCTGAAGAACCTTTCCAGTGCTGGGACTTGGGAGAATCTGATCCTTCTTAGACTCTGGAGTTACCCACATCTTTTTGCCCCTTTCTCACTACTTTTGGGGGTAACACCGTGGATCATTAGTCATCACTCCCAACTGTAGTGTCAGAGTGAAAGGTCTCCATATTCAACAAGACCCTATTAAGCACCAAACACTTCATCAGATATGTAAGACCCATCAGATCACTCAAATCCCCAAAGGTCTCAAGGGAGGTACAACAGGAGGCTCGCGAAGAGATAGTGACTTGCCTGAGGATCCACAGTGAGTTGTGAGGAAACCTAGCACCCTCAAAGAACTATAGTTTGGTACATTTAACTTCCAGACAGGACATGTCCCTGCGACCCAGATGGACCACCTCCACAGTTTCCGGAGTAACCACATCCCTTTCTCCCTCTGGCCCTGTGGCCACCTCCTCCCCGTCCCCTGCTGGGTCCTGTTATCTCTACCCCATTTTCTTGCCTGTGCCCAACTCCCTGGCTGCCGTCCGTTCGGTCTATTGGCCAAATCATTCCATCAAGCAGCTAGCTTCCCCTGACAGCTGAAAAATGCCCCATCCACCAATTTTCCCTCTGGCGTCTTTCAGGGGTCCATGAAACCTCCCTAATTTGGAATTTGCAAGGATTCTGACATAGAACCCACGTTTCTCATTCTGGTAGAAAAAGAAAAGAATGAAATGTCATCACACAACCCCCTGGGGGCTCCCGGGAAGGGACCCGGCAACCACAGAGCTGTGTTTTCTCTTCTTTCCTCTTTTCTTCTCCCCGCTGCTCACACCCACACCCACCTCTACGCTGGGCTATGACTGACAGTACCATTGTCTATGTCAATATCACCAGAACAACAGTGGACACTTACAGGGCTTTGTTGCTCGCTGCGCCAAGTGCTTGGCGTGTGTTTATTCTGGTCTGTCCTCATCCCTATGACTAGAGGTCAGCACAAGTGCCAACCTCATCTCACTAATGAGGAAACTGAGGCAAGGGAGGGGGTCCAGCTAATAGGTGGTAGAGACGGAGTTCTAACCCCAGCAATCTGGCTTCTGGGCTATGACCAACTCTTCTACCACCGTGCCTCTTGGGGTGGGCATCCTAGGTGAGGGCACATTTGTATTTCCTTCACGCCCATTGGTGCACAAGACCCTGCACCAGGATGGCTTTCTCTTCCCACATGCAGTACACTGCGGAATTCAAGGGCATAGCCTAGAGCCGGACTGCTGGGTTCAAACCCCAGAGCCACCACTCTTGAGTAATTGATTGATGTCAGCTCTCTGGGGTTGATAAGACTGTCCACCTTCCAGGGCTATGGGCAAGAGTAAGTGAACATATATAAAGCTCTGATGGGGGCGCGGGTAGTGCCTGGCACAAAGCACGTGCTCTGTGTGAACTAACCTTAAATGACCCTTTCCAGTCGGGTCACTTTTTAGTTCTTTCTGTCATGCCTCCTCCAGGAGGCCTTCCTTGATTACTGGGCCCTTTGAATCACTCACTTCTCCATGCTCATGATCCCCTTCCATTTTGTTCACATGTTTAATTTTTTTGTTTCCCAAAGTAGACCGGGATACATGGGAGAAGTCTGAGATTTCCACTCCATTGTGTCCTCATATCCAGGAAAGCGCTGGGTTCCCCGCGTGTCTCCAGTGAGCACTTGCTGAGTAACACAAGCGATCAGAATGGCTTTTCCATCAAGATAACAAGCAGAGGATGACAGGGGGTCACGGCAGGGTACATGACTCAACATGGCCACAGAGTCAGCTAGAGATAATCCCCCAGGTCCTCCTAGGACACTGCCCTTTGGAATCGGTGTGTCTACATGATGGATACATCCCAAGGGGCTGAGAAGCTTGCACACATGGATGGAGTGTGACTCTCCCCCAGTTCTCTCCCTGTAATGTGCAGACACTCCCCTGCCTCCCACTTTTGAGAAAGTGTAGCTCCTCAGCTTGAGGTGCAGAGGACCAACCAAGTATCCCTGTTTGGTGTTCAAGGGTCTTGCTCACATTGCCTTCCCTCTCCCGCATCCTCCACCCAGCAGAGTCTGAACTCACAGGCTCAGATCCGTGCTTTGCTATGTACTGGTTATGTGACCTTGGGTAATTTCGCTTCTTTCTGCCTCGGTGTTTGTCCCTGTGAAATGGAAGGTCTGATGATGCCAGTTTCACCCTGGCTGCAGTGATAATTCAGTGAGCTAATGGATGACCCAAGTCATGTCATGGGGTGTGGCAAGGCTCATCGATGCTCGACACCTCTGTAATGTGACCATTGCGGTCCCCACACCTCTGTACTGCTCTTCCTCTTCCTCACATCCCCGTGTGGTCCACGTCATACTCGTGGGGCTCCTCTGTGTCTCTCGATAACTTCCACTGCCCTTACCTTATCTGGCTCTGGCCCAAGCCAGGGCGGATGTCTCAGAGCATGCCAGGCAGCTGCACCTTCATCTCTGCTCTAGGCACAGAACCATCAATTAGCTGGCAAAAATGTCTCTGGTCATCTTAGCTATGGGGCTGTTTCTTTTCAGTTAGCCTTAGAGATAAGGACTGGCGGGCGGGGGGGCTGTCTATGACAAGATGCTCAGGTAAGGAAGTGGAAGAGAGAGAGAGGGATAATAGCCTGTTACCACTGCAGACAACTGAGGTTTGCCTCTTCAGGGGAACACTGGGAGCCAGTGTGGACCAGACCACACTCACTTGTCACTCCCCGCAAGCATGAAGAAGCTGGGTATGGACCCATCAGCTCACATTAGTTGTGAGGGGGAAGGCATTCCAAAGGGGCATTAATCCAGGTTTTGTGGACAGGCAGCTGACTCTCAGTGGCCAGAGAGAATGCTCAGGGGAAGCCACTGGTCTTCTCTAATGGAAGCCAGGCTGACACATTCAGAAATGTGTGTGGAGGAGGTGTGAATAGTGACGGCGACGGCATCGGGTACTGAGGATATATCTGAGAACAGAATAGAGTTGGGGGGAGGGCTGCGGTGTGTGCCTGTGCCCCCCCAGAAGAAGTATAACCATAGGCAAACATCTGGCTTTCACCTGGAGCTTTCACCAATGGGTCCTAAAAGTCTGGATGCAACCTTCTCGTACCTTATCAGACCCTCTTCTACTTCCTCATCTTCATTCCAGCCTTCTCCTAGTGTTGGGTTCTATCCCGATAAGCACTCTTAGGCTACAAAGATCAGTCAAGAGGGCAAGGGCCTCCAGATCCACGTTAGGCAGATTTCCAGCCTCATGACAAATGCCTGAGACAATCAGCTTACACAGAGGAGGGGGCGGGTATTGGGGTCATCGCTTCAATCCATGATCCACTGGCTCCCTTGCTCTGGGAGGGAGAGCGCAGCAAAGAAAATCCGCTCATAGCATCGCCCAGATGCCAAAGTGAGAGGCAAAGGAAGAGACCAGCGCCCTCTTATCCCCCTCAAGAGCATGTGCCCAGTGATCTAAAGGCTTCCCATTAGGCTCCATCTTTTATATGCTCTACCATCTCTCAGAGTGCCAAGCTTGAAAATCAATCCTGCCATGCATGAGCCTTTGGGGGAGGGGAGGACACTTCAGATTTAAACTAAAGCAAGACTTCTCTTTAAGACTCAGAGAAGGGATGTCCCCGGCTCCTGGTCACACAGACAGTAACCAGCAGAGTGACACACAGAACGTGGTCCCTGAGATCTTGTGCTTTCAGCCCACTCTGCTCAGGGCTCCTTTGGAAATTTCATCTCTTCTTATTCCTCCAGTTCCTCCCTCTGGCTGGAGCCCGAGGCGGGGCTGGCTGGAGGATGAAAAAGTCCAGTCGGATGCTGGATGCAAGACTGGCAATTAGTGAAGCCTTCAACCCACCATGGCCCCAGGCTGCATCAGCAAGCCAAGCCGGCTTGGCTTGCTGTTTAACATGCATCCTTCTGTGTTGGAACGGTATCAGGGAAAAAAACAGGATTCTGTCTTTTGTTGCCACTTAAAAGAAGGGAGAAAAATCACAAACACATTCTCCCTCTCACCAGAGAGTAGCCCATTTAAGAGAATCAATCAAATGTGTTCAGCCAAAGCCCCTACAGGAGGAACAAGTTTCTCCAAATTACATGAGCTGAAATGAAGATGGCTGAGGCTGGGGAAGAAGCCATGAGGCTGGTACGGCAGTGAAATTATCCGCCATGGAGGGCTCACATCCAACGGAGGAGGGGAGGGACAGAAGATCACATGTGACACGCTGTTCTTTCTCTTGGTAGAGGGGCTCAGCTCATGTCCCATGGAGCTACAGAGCCTTCTTGTCAGTGTCCTGTGAATCATGAGGCTGATCCTGAGACCCACACACCAGATCCAGGAATGCTACCAGCCTCGTGGGAAGGAGTGCTCCCCGAGAGAATGACTCAGCAGTCAGCCACAGCTGAGTCATGGTGATCCACCATGCTCAATGGTAAGCTCCATCATGGGTTTGCTGTTAACGATTATTAAAGACTGAAAGTTAGTAATGTTTCTAATAAAAAGAAACGTGGAAATATGCAACTCATCACCACCGTTGATGGCGACTCCCTTTAGTAACCTTAGGTGCAGTTGTCCTCACAGTCTCTGTTGAACCTCAGCCCTGGCCTCTCGGACAATCTCAATGCTTTCTCCAGAATATATCCTGAATCCAGTTACTCTACACAGATCCCAGTCTGGTTCCGGCCCCCATCACCTCTCCCTCATGTTATTGCCAGAGCCTCCCTATCAGGTCTCTCCATATCTAGCTTCACCTTCCTGCAATCTGCTCTCAAGGAGCAGTCAAAAGGATCCCACTAAAAATCAAGGCGGATCCTGACACTTCCACCTTTACAGCGCCCTGGGAGCGCTCCAATCTCGAGGCCCATATCCAATCTCGAGGCCCATATTCTGGCCCATCACCACTCCGAATGGATTGCCCACTCCTTTGTCCTGTTCCCTCCATTGTGGCCCCTTCACGGTTTTCCAGCTGCAGACATTATATTCTTGCCTCAGGACCTTGGCCCATGCTACCCCAGCCGCCTGAGCTGTCCTAGCAATGATGTGACTTCACCCTTCAAGTTCGCAAGACCTTTGCTCTGGGTGACATTTCATCCTGACAATGCTATGGAAACTGTCTACAATCACACTCCCGAGGTGCATTTTCCTCCGGGTTATTTCCCTCGGCTGTGTTTCTTAGCCAGCCAGCCAGACGTAGGCATATTTGCGTTGTGTTGTGCCTCCCTCTGGCCCTTGTGGAATCTTAAGTTTCTCAAGGGCATGGGTGTTGCCTGTTTTGTTCACAACGGTTTCCTGGCCCCTTGATGAGTGAGTGCCTGGCCTGCAATATGGGCTCAGTTACATACTTGATTAATGAACAAGCAATGGACTCCGAGATGCCTCCTGTAGCAGCTCCCTGCACACTGCCGGATTCTACCATGTTTTCTTCCACCGGAAAGAAAGGCGTGAAGTTAGCTTTTGTGTAAGACTGTGCATACTGTGTGACCATGAACTTACACGGAGGCCTGTGTTGAGCATGAGCATCACCCGTTCCATGTTTGGACTCTTGAAGAAAGGTCAACTACAATGGCACTAATGAGTGGATCTAGATCTTAATAACCTACTCCCACCTGGAGAATTGAATAAATTACTATGTAGACAGTGGTGTGGGATTACTAGCAGGTGAGGCTTTTGGTGATTTGGATTCCATTGTTCTAAACGTGCCCTATTTAATTCTGACTGCTAGGATGTATTTCCTTGGTTATTTCAGAGGCAAGAAAACTGAAGCACAGAGTGGTTACATCATTTACCCAAGGTAACACAGCAGAGCTAGATTTCAAAGATCTAAAGTCAGTCTTTCTTCTCTCCTCTCTTTCAACCCGAGTACAACCTCCTTGTTTCCTGGTATCCAACACTCTGCCCAGGCTAACAGAGCTTAGGCTTAGGGCCGTGCACTCTGTCTCACTGGAAAGGCCCTACCTCTCTAAGTGTTAGTGTTCTCACATCAGAGTTGAAGAGGGGGTTCCAGGTAGCTGAATTTGGCTTGATTAAATCAAGGAGAAAAATCAATTATATTTAAATAAAGAAAGGAGATTGGAAATCAGGTACAATGCCTTCTTAATTACGGCACCTAATCACTGGCTGAAAAAAAATAACTGGAGTATTTCATTTCATATACAGCCTCGCGCATCTGTGAGGACGGGTTCTTAATGAGATCACATTACCCCACTTGACTAGTAATTAACTAGGCGATCCTGACCACTTCCTTAGCAGACATGATCAGGCATAATATCCAGGGCTTCCTCGGGACGTGACAACATGAGATGCTTGGGTGGGCAGGATGGGAGCGCTGTAGGGAGGCAGCCAGCCCCCGAGGTCCCACTCCCTTTCCTGCACGAGTCACAATTCTCCTGGCAGAGGATCTGACCGCTGGGTACGGCTGGGTGTGATGCGCCAGGCCGGTGTGATTAAATGGCTTTTTCTCTCTACAGTTCAGAGATCTGGGGAAGGCTGGGGAAGATCACCAGCAATCAGAGGCCAAATGCCTCAAAGACATTGTTCCGAGTCTTGTCGCTCGGCGACTGGAGTGGAGCCTTCTAATTGGTCCCTCCGTCTCTCCCATCTCTTCCCTTCTAGTCTTTCGCCTTCTCGGCAGCGAGGTTCATTGTTATAAACCACTTCTCAGTGAGTCACTTCCTTGATTAAAACCCTTCGGCTTCCTCTCGAGACTAGAGACGTCCAAGCACCCTGCCTCGGCTCGGGAGGCCAGACATGATCTTGTCTCGGCCATCCATCTCTCCAGTCCTTCATCCCCCTCCCGGAGTCCTTTGTTCTAAGCCTTCAACCGCAAAGAGCCCATCACATCCCCTTGCTCTCACATCTTTGTACATGCGGTTCCCTTTTACCTGGGACGTCCCTCTCACTCACAGCTCACAGACTCCTGATTTATATACCCCTTGGACCACTCCTCACCTGGCTGGTCCTGCAGACCCTCCTCTAGGCTTTCAGAGTAGCTGCTTTCTTCTGCACTGCCAAGAATCATCTGGAATAGATGCTATCTCTGAGCTCTGGGAAGGCCAGGAGCTAACTCTGTTTTCATCCTCAGAACCCAGCACACTGTCGGCCTTAGAGTACACCATCCTTTGAATAAGTGAGTGCAGACTTGATGCTGCTGCCTGTTGCTTGTGACCACCCGGGTGACATGCAGCCTCCTCTGTGTGAGACACGAGCAATACTATCTCCCTCGGGAGACACTTCCTGGCCTCTTTGATTAGGAACACCTTGGCTAAGGCTTCGACTTCTTGTTCTTATGGCCCTTGAAGGATACGTGCAGCAGTTGAACAGAGCTCTTGGAAGAAAGACATCACGGATCCAGTCATCAGCCATTCATGCCATGCCAGGCGTTAACCAAGTGTTTGAACACTGGAAGCCCAACCAAGCCCCAGACACCACTGCCCCAGACACGCTCTTCAACGGGTGTGCAGTCAGACATTCGTAACTCTAGAGACAAGAGTCTTCAAAATTCTGTTTACAAAGGAGAAGACTGAGGCAAAGACCCATGCTACGGGCTTCCCAGTGTCATGAAGACGGTACCCGGTCGATATGTGAACAGGACGCATCTCACCTGGCTCCCCTCAAGATGTCTGTGCCATCTTTGGGAATAGGGGGATCTTTAGCGGCACCAAATGATTCGGATCCAATAGAATTGTCCCTTAGCTGTGTAAGCTTGAGTGCCTTTGGGCCTAAGTGAGCTGTGGAATACTAGACAGGATGAATCCATGAGAGGTCAGGCTAGTCAAAGAAGAGGTCTGGAGACCACAGGTCTTACATATGGGGGCTGTGCTTGGGAGGGAGAACTTTCTCCCCAAGTTCACTTTACCATCTGTAACTTGTGGAAGTTGAGTATTGAATGGATCACAAAATTTACTAATTCATTGACCGAACTGATTATTTATGAACGAATATTGATGGGATGCCTACTACAGGCCAGGCGATGAACTAAGAGCTCTACAGGCATTTCATTATTTAATACTTGGCCCTTAAAGTTAAGTTGATTCAGAAATATTAAAAATAATTATCCCCATGGTATAGATGCAGAACCAGGAGTTAGAAAAATAACCTGCCTGGGTAGTTATAATTAACCAATAATGAGAATACTTGACATTTGTGGGTCATTTATTATGGACTTGGCACTCTGCGAACATAATATGTCAAATTTAATCTTCACAGTGAAGTTATGGTGTAGGTGTCATTAATATCCAATTTTACATATGAAGGGATTGGCGTTTGGAAAGGTTAAGTAAGTTAACTGGGTCAGCAGCTAATATCACGATGGAGCCCAAGTCTACTTAATCCTAAATCTGGTGTCTCTCTTCTCATGGTCCATGAGTCACCTGCATCAAATTCCACGGGACACGTGTGGGGCACGCAATTGGTGGGTCAACACTGCGGCCCTGCTGTGTCTGAGGAACGTATATTTTATATGGAGTTATTGCGTTTGTTAAAGCTTGAGAATATTACTGCCACTTTTGGAGTGGGAAGGAAAACATCCCATTTGTCTGTCTCACTCAGCTGATTTGAACGCACGTACAGAAAGGAGAATGGGTGAGAGGCTCCCTCGGTCCCCAGAGGGCTGCGGGAGCTGTAAAATGAAGACGGCAAAGACATTGATGCCCGTGCGCCAGCAGATGTATTTGCGCAAGTCGGTTTGATTACAGGCACTAAAAATACCCCCTTCAAATTTAGGAGTCCGCAACATTTCCTTGTGCCTTACCAAAACGCAGTGTAAAAAAAAAAATCCTTAATTCAGTTCTATTCCCCCACCTCTTTCAACGAGTTATTAGTATTGATGTTGGAGTCCTAGAGTTTGCTATCAAGAATGATAAAGGCAAATCACAGAGGCATTTTCTCTGATTACGGATTCTCTGTGTGTTTGCCTCTCTGTTTCCTGCCAGCCGTTTGTATGAATCAGCAAAGCGCCAGCTGTAACCTTCCACTTCCTTAGGGGGCTGAATACCAGACTTCAACAACTCCCCAAAATAAACCTCCCACCCAGGGTAGCCGGTCCCCTCCTCCTCCTCCTTCCCCCTCAACCTTGTGTGTGTATTTTACATCTTGGATATAACTTTCAGAACTCAAAGGCTCAAAGACTTAATCAGAAGACGATGAAAGGGAGGGAGGGAGGGAGGGAGAGAAAGTCACTCAGCTGAGGTGAGAAAGCGTTTGAGCCTGTGAGCATCCTGCCTCTCTGACATGGGTTCTCCCCAGGATACCTGGAATTCTGATCTCTGCCACTCACTCTCTTGGGACCTCATGCGAATGACTGGACCTCTTAAAGCTCCCTTTCTCATCTATTCCGTGGAGTTAACACTGCCCAGTCCAAAGGGGCTACCGGAGGATTAAATGAAGTGATTCAACCACCACCATCAATGCCATGGTCACTGACATAACTATCCTAACCATGGCCACATCACCATTGCCATCACCATCGTTGTGATCGCCATCATTATTAACCATCCTTTGATCACTGTTGATATCATCATCACCCTCATCACCATCAACATCATCACCACCCTTGTCACCTACATCACTAAGAAATCACCATCTGTGGCACCACCACCATTACCACCACCACCAGCATCATCATCATCATCATCATCATCAGATATTTCATATGACAAGCTGGTGCGAAACAGTTATCTGGGAAAAAAAACACTTTCTTTTTTACAGTGAAGATATCCACCATACAGTAAGTGCCCAATAAATATTTGTTAGACATTGCGTGAATGCATAATAAATGTGCAAAATGATTAACCTCATTTGAGATTTTGACCTGTTTGCTATTTGCTTCTGTAAGTGCCCAGTGGTGGTGACCATGTCTAACCTTCCTAAAGTGGCAATTCCACAGAGTCTGTCTGAGAGTCAAAAGGGGATTTATTCTGGGTTAACTCACAATGTGTATAAGGGAGTTGGTCTCAGGATCCAGGAGGGGTGGGGCACGGTCTAACATGGTTCTCTGGAGAACTCTGCCTTCCTTCACAGCACCAGCATCTAGTATCCAAGACCACAAGGTAGCCAAGAGATAGAGCACTTACACATCCCAGGTCTTAAGGGGCTCCCCGCTTGGCCATGCCCTGGTTGGGGGGGGCAGGTATCTAGCAGTTACCTGCTGCCTGCTAGGAGTGGTGTTTCAGGGGTAAAACACAGACAATCACCCCTACACCTTCCCACCGCCTACAGACCCCTACAGGGGGACTGCTTTCTATCTACCTCTACTCTCCCATTGGGACTTAATCCAGTTCCCCTTCCCTGAGTCTTCCATCCCATCTCCTTAGAAAATTCTATCTTCCACCTCTTATGGGTGTTCAGTGTCCTCGTGTGTCATGTCTAGCGTCACAGGACAAGGACCGAAGCTTCCCTTGCAGCAGGTGCTGTGCAGAATTGAAGGAGGGGATTGGTTTGCCTATTTGTAGGGTTACTTGGGACTTCTAAGTCACCAGCTAAGTCTCTAGTGTCATGGGATTGTGTAAGAACCAGAAGAATTTAAAAAAAAAAATGTCATTTCTAGGCCCCAAATCATAACTTCTAGGTCAAGGATTCAGCCACTCCTTTCTCTCAATAGTTTATTCTAATATAGGGCTGGGGTGATAACCACTGCTTTAGGCATATATATACATATATATGTGTATATATATACATATATATGCATATGTGCATATATGTGTATATATAATAAATTATATATATATGTGTATGTGTATATATAATAAATTCCTACATATCATGTGCATACCAGCCTCTAGCTCACCTGACTGGGAATTCACGGATTCAGGTCTTGGTTTTATCTTTGCATCTGCAGAGCCAACATAAGATGAATAGGCCCCCAATAAATGTCTATGGAAATAAATTGAAATGACCTTTTAAAGCAAGCACCATGACCCTCATTGACCTTCGAAGACAAAGCCTCTGATCTTCTTAATCCTCTAGAATCTCTGCTGTGCCACACCCACATCACAGATGAGAGTAACATCTATTTCTTGGAGCTATTTATAGTAAGCATTGAAGGAGATTATAGAAGGGAAGACAGGTCCATAAACAAGATCACACCCCACCCTGGCTTCTGCCTTTGCTAAGTCTCATGGATGGTGGTCGGAGGAGAGACAGAGAAGGGCTATTAAGGTGAGAGCTTTTAAACGGCATCCACACTGTCACATGATCAGCCTATCACTATTACCATCAGCACCAGCGCTAATAACAACCCCAAACTCTGTGCTGGGCTCTTGCGAAGACAATTTGGATGTATCACTTCCATTAAGCCAATGGAAAGTAACCTTAGCAAGTATGAATTATGAATACAGGTTGCAGAGCATGACCTTGCATGAGCAAGTTCACACAGGCATGAAAGGGTAATGCAAAGATCAGATTCAATGGCATTAACAAAGTATTTCACAGATATCGCTCAATCCCCTTATTTTTCAAATATAAAAAATTCATTTTGCAAACGAGACTCATTTTTTTTTCTTTTTGGAATATACATCCTCTCCTTGCCCACGAGTCCATCTGAGATAATGCACCGCTTCATCATCATCACTGGGACCACCGTGAGTGGCCAAGTTGGCAGCTCACTCTTGGCCCCCTCTCTTTTCTTTGTTCTTTTCAGAGGCGACCAGAGTTGGCTGCTAGGCTTCTGCCTAAGTCAGATTCAGATCTGAACTTTGAAGGACGACTTTGGACAAAAGTCTTAAAGTAGCCTGAGGGTCGACTGTAACAGGCCAAGCAATGGCAGTCACTTCACGGAGCAACAGGAGACCAATGCAAGTCAAGCACCTGGAACCTAAGGAACCCCAGAACGTGTGAGTACATGACACTAACAGTCCTTATTCCTGCTTGGCAATGTCCTGGCCGCCCATCGGGCAGCCATCTGCCCGCAACTGGAGCAAACTGGATGGGCTGGGAAGATCCTGGAGGTGCCCAGTGTCTCTGTTCAATTACCTCCATCTGTGGGTAAATCAGCCCCTGTGTAATGGACTGATTAATCTCCTTATCTCATGGAGCACACAGTGTAATTACATCAGAGAATTCAGATCCCCAAGCGCAACATCAATCAAATCAGAGAGAACAGCTCCCCGACACCATTCCTGGCAGCTTGGGGGAAAAAAATACATCTTTCTTCCCTGCCCCGTTTGATCCTCCTTCCCTCAAAGGAGGACCTGGACCAATGATGTTATGCAAATAAATGTTATGCTAGAGAAGCAGGTAAGGAGGGCAGGTAGGCCCGCTCTATTTTTAGCCAGCCAAGGCTGACAGTCTGTGACAGCTGCCACTCTCTTATTATAAACCCGGATGCTGCTTGAGTTTGGAGTGAATGCATGCATGGAAGGGACAGCATCCCTCCCCGCGCCCCCCCCCCCCCGCCTTTTTTTATTTTAAGGATGGTCAGACCAGAACAATAAGGATCAAGGCTTGTGGTTACCTGTCACAGAATCCTTGTAACTGTTTTTACAAAGATGTCACCTCTATTCTCGTCCCAACACTGTGAGTGAAGGCGCTGCCGTCAGCACCCATTCTATAGATGAAAACACCGAGGTGTGCAGTAGTCAAAGGCTTCCTAGTTAGTGAGCAGCACAGACGAAGATCAAGTGCTTATGAGTCTGACCCTGCATCCCAGGATGCCTGATTCTACTCGCCTTGCAGACCCCAAGAGCTGGGTTTATAACAAGGGGACAATCGACTCCTTGCACCTCTCACTGGGAGTGAGTGTCAGCCACACCCATCCCCTGATTTCTCACCCAGACTCATCATCCACTCACTCAGTGATTCACGGGTGTCTGCTGTGGGCAGGTTGCTGGTAAGATGCCAGGAGAGCAAGGTTTTGAGCCTCAGTTCTGAGAGTGATGGGGAGGAGGCCGAAAAGACCGTCACTGGAAAGTAATAACCATGGCAACCACATAGATGAAACTCATACATACCATATGCCAAGAGGCCAGACATTAAAAGACGCGATTCTGTTCTCATCAAGTTCTGAAACAGGAGAATCTAGCTTACCATGGAAAATTCTCAGGACAGCCATTATCCCTAAGGGCTGACACCAAATGGAAGAAAGACCTGAGGGAATTTTCTGGAATGATGAACACATTTTCTGTTTGGGGGGGGAGGTGGGGTTTCAGGAGTGTTAGTACGTGGCAGATGATTTAATATGTGCATCTCATCAAATGAAAATCCTCTCTGGAAGACTTTGGGCGACTATGAGAAAGTAAACAGAAGGACATTGGTAACAGCTACTTATCGTGTGCACACTGTGCGCTGTGTTTACAGCGTTGATACATTGAATTTTCATAACAGTGTTAGTGAGGCTCCAAGGAGGTAAAGCCAAGATTACCAAACCAGGAGGGGCCAAGGCTGGGATGCCGACCCAGGACCAACCATGCCTGGCAAAAGAGATACCCAGGCCCCAATCACTGCTCTAGCCAATCTCAACTGCTCTCTTTCTCACATGGGGGACCATTTCTATGTAACTCTCTATCTCTCCGCGGATGTTTGGAATTCTAGGTAGTAATTTCCTCCAAGGAAAAACATTCCATCTTGGAGGGAAGCTCATTAAGACACAAGATGTGCTAAGGGGAGGTAAATGCTCCCTTCCCTTCAGGAAGATTGAAGACGCAGGTGAAACGTGGTGTCTAAGAAGAAAGCTCATGAAGCGCAGGAAGTAAACAACTTAAAGGCTTCAGGAAGTTGCTGAAACTGACCAGATTTTCTAGGCCCCTCCCTTCCCAAGAAAAGACAAGCAATAATGACTCCCAGGCCTGCTGAGATGCCTGGAAGGGGCAGAGGCCAACTAAGCTGCGTGGAGGAACCTAAGAGCAACTGATTTACCTGAAAAAGACATCTTCCAACCTGTTAAACTGCCTGCAGGCTGTGCAGCGTGCTCCAGGTTTCTGGCTTTCGTGGGCTGAGTTTTTGGCGATGCAGCCATCTTTGAGTTGTTTCTGCTCCTATATGTAACTTCTCACCCACGTTCCTGAAGTAACTCCCCCCAAAAACTTACTGATTCACCAGTTGGACTCTGTTAGTATTCTTACTCTGGTTTGTCGTCAATCCCTTATCTGGGGTGAGTAGACATCTGTGAATGTCTCCCCAGGAACAGTGTCACACAGTAGGCACTGGGCGAGTTTCAGGATCTTTGATTAAAACACACTGCAGACTGTAAGTTGAGGGATCATGCGTGGAGGGGAAGACATGTGTGCATGATTGGTCAGTCACATGACAGCATGATAGGATCTGTCCTGGAGGCTCCCAGTCCTGGGGAGGACTCAGTTAAGCCTCCAGAGAGATGTGGTACCCAAGCACTCTCCAACAGAGGCTCACAGCTCATTTTGTGCTCATTCCGTTATCATATTCCTCTGTTTCACCCGGGACCTCTGATATTGTGGGCTTTGACTTATCTGAACTAGGGGTACAGTAAGATGTCCCCAAGATGCTCCACCCAATCTCTTGTCACTTGTTTTCACTCCAGGCACGAGAGAGAGAGAGAGAGAGAGAGAGAGAGAGAGAGAGAGAGAGAGAGAGAGAGAGAGACATTATAGGTCTAGCCTGACGGCACTGAGAGAGTAGAAATGAAATCAACAACTTATTCATCCGTCCTGCCTTTTAGGAATTTGGAAAATGGGATTCTTTATGATTTGGGGACCAACACATATGTATGACCCAGTATGTATCATATCACCCTCTTGATCCTTGGTTTTTTCCATTTGTAGATGTAATGGTGACTCACTCCTTTCCACTCAAAACAACCTAAAAGGGTTTTCTGTTTGAAGCAAGGGATGGTAATTTGGGATGCTGATCACTCGAGCTTCTTATTCCTCGAGATGAGCTCTGAAATGGGTTCTCAGAACCGATAGGAAACTGTGGACCCCAAGATTCCTCAGCTCTTAAATCCAAGGAATGGATAGGTCAGGCTGTGTCTGCTTTGTTCATAGCCAAGTCCCTCCTGCTTAGAGCTGTGCTTAGCCCAACTGACAGATGTTGAGCATACAGGTGTTGAGGGAGTCAATTAATTTGATAGTTTTCTCCTGTGTTGAAGAAGCTCCTTAAAGGATTGTGCCTGAAGACCCATTTGGTGTATGCTGCCCTGGGAAGAATTAAAACTCAAACATTCCCCTTCGAAATTCTAAGTTCTGCCGGGCGGTGGTGGCGCACGCCTTTAATCCCAGCACTCGGGAGGCAGAGGCAGGCGGATCTCTGTGAGTTCGAGGCCAGCCTGGGCTACCAAGTGAGATCCAGGAAAGGCGCAAAGCTACACAAGAGAAACCCTGTCTCGGAAAACCAAAAAAAAAAAAAAAAAAAAAAAAAAAAAAAAAAGAAATTCTAAGTTCTGACAAGCAGCAAGATGGAAGATGGAGGTGGGGTAGAGTGGAGGGTGGGGGATTCGTTTCTCTTTCCAGGCAGCTATCTTTTGAGCCATATCTGGTGATACCTTCCCTGATTCACCTTGGTTCCTGTCTGGTTCACTTCTTCTGTTTGTGATATCTATAGAACACTGGTAAGCACACATTTGGAGATTCCCTGGTTTAAAGATCAATTTCCTCTTTTACCCTTAGAAATCATGGAAATGTGCAGAGTTAGCCATGCCTAAGACCAATCTTGACTATCAGCCATGACTTAAATGGTCTGAGTAACAAAGATAGCCTTATAAATGGAGGCACCCTAGAAGAAATGATCTGATCTCTATGCAGCTGATCCAGGAAACAGCAATCTGTCATTTTTCTATGCAACTAGTTGGGAACCAAGAGGAGATATGGATCCCATTGGCCAGGAGTGTGCTCCAAGAACCATTGTACAAGTTAGTCCCTATATCATCTTGTACACAGGGAAGATGTTCCCAGCCACTCACTTCTCCCTTTTTCCAGAGAGTTTTCTATTCCAGGTCCCCAGATGTTGGCTGAACCCTGCTCAAGTTTAGAGAGCACTAGGAGACTGCCACCATGCCCTCAGCTACTGAGTATTTTTCATCATCTAAACCCACAGTTTCCCCACGTGTGTCCACAGCTCAAGCTGGCTGGGCTACTTCAGAAGCAGAGAAGGGAGGCCTTCCTCTGCCCCACCTTTGCGGATCCTGACCTAAGATAGCATCCTGGCAGAGGGGTGTGGAGAGAGAGAGAGACAGACAGACAGACAGAGAGAAAGTGTGTGTGTGTGTGTGTGTGTGTGTGTGTGTGTGTGTGTGTGTGTGTGTGTATTTTGTGTATGCATTGTAGTGTGTGTGTATGTGTATATTTTAAGTTATGTATTTGGTGTGTGCATGTGGTGTGTGTGGGGTGGGGAGGTGTAGGTGCCATGGTGCAGGTGTGGAGGTCACAGGACATCTTGCAGGAGTCAGTTCTCTTCTTCTACCACGTGAGTCCCTGGAATTGAACTCGGGTCATCAGGCTTGGTGGTAGGCACCTTTACCCACTGAGAGCCATCCTGCTGGACACAGCCTCTATGTTTATGGAAATCTCTGCAGGGGATCCCCATGCCCAGACATGGATGGGAACCAGTGGCAACAAGCTAAGCCACCTCACTTTACGCCGCCTGCTCTGCCTTATGTTCCCCTGGACATCGGACCTGCTGTTGGGGACTCTCCTGTTCTTATGTTTATGTCGTCTTGAACTTCCCTCAAGGATATTTCCTGAAGCCCCATAGCTCTTTTCCTGTTTTGCTTCTCAGATTCCTTAAATTATTTCCTTTTTTTTTTTTAGAACAGACCCCACCCCAAATTCCAAGTTACCTAGTGCTATATAGAAAGGTATGAACACCCCAGGACAGCATCCTCGGAAAAAGGGCTTTAAATACAAACCAAAGACACCTAGATCATCACCCACCACCCTCCCCACCCCTGCGACTATTTCTGGCAGCTCCTTCCACACTTCCAATCTTGTTTGCATCTCCTATCAAGCCCCTCCTCTCTGTTTCTTCACCTCCATTTTTGGATCAATTAACAGGAACACATGCAGCTTTATCTTGGGGCTTTGGAAATCCATCAGCAACGCCCAGCACCTCTGCAGCCAGGTACCTGGAAAGTGTCGGCTCTGAGCAAGTGCACCAGGAGTTTGGTGACATACAGAATGTGGAGCCCGGGGCGGGGCGCCCCCATTGGGGAAGTAACACCCAAGACTCCCAAAGTCATGGGAAGAGAGGCACCTGAAGGTGATTTTGTGCACAGGCACAAAAGGAGGAGGGTTCGGAGGCCTCCGTAGTCAGTGCAGCTGGCCAGCCTCCCTCTGTGCTTGCAGAAGTAGCCTACTTAGAAAGGAGAGAAAGGGGAAGGCAGGGACGAGAAGGGAGGTTTCGCCTGAGGCAGAGGCGCTGTGCACAAAGCCTGAGGTATCCCCATGTTTTTTTTTTCTGGCTCCCACTGGGTCACCACAGTGGTGATGGTTGGGACAACAATGACAGCCGACAGGTTTGTAGCAAACGTCACGCGCCTTCTCAAGTGGCTTCCGTGCTCTGTCTACATCTTGTCTTCATCACAGCTATGACACAGGCCCTCTGTTACCGTAGCTGGATTTCAGATGCCATGGGAGATGTCAGAAACGTGGGGAAGCTCCCCACCCCCGGCTGGAGGGTGGAGGAGCCAGGCCTTTCCGAGACTGAGGCTGGAGCCTGATGCTTAAACACCAGGTTACTCTACCGTGCTTCTAAGCTGTGTCCTTCCCTTGAACATCCCTGATGCACATCTGCTGTATATGGTGTGAGCCACCAGGAGCTCAAGGGGCTGGCAGTGAGCTGGGGAGATGGGATTGAGTAAGTATGCATGGTATGTCCTGCCATGCCAGGCAGAATACTAACAGATGGATGCAGGGCCTCACTTAAGCCTCCCAGCTTCTCCATATCCCTCCTAACCCCACCCCCCAACCGGGGTACAGGTAGGTGAGGTCTCGAGAGATTAAGTCATGTGCCTGAGTTTACACGCGTGTGTGCATGAGAAGGTGAGAGTCAGTGTGCAGGCTTTTCATCTTCAAGAGCCCCCATTCCGATCTGATAGACTCATAGGAAAGTTAAAAACCACACAGGGGTTATTCCAGCAAAGTACATGGTAAAAGCGCTGGGTTTCCAAATATTATTTTCATGACTGTTTGTTGAGCATCTATGGTGACATTAATGCTAACTGCCAACTCCACAGAAGCTGGGATCGCTTGAGATATGGGCTCCCAGGCACACCTACCTGTGGGGGAATCATGCAGATTAAGGTTAACCTCTGAGAAAGTCTGTGAGGGATTGCCTCGTTAAGGGATGTGGGAAGAGCTATTTGAATGGTGGGCCCTGTCGTCCCCTGGCCAGGAGATCCTGGTTTGTCTCAAAATGGAGAAAGGGAGATGACAAAGTGGCATTCATTCCTTTCTGCGTCCTGAGTGCGGATGCCATGTGACCAGCCCACTCAAGCGCCTGCTGTCTTGACTTCCCTGCCAGGACCGACTGCGCCCTTAGGCTGCGTGGAAAAAGAAAGCCTTTCGCCTTTAAACATGCTTCTGTCAGAGGATGTTTATCACAGTAACAGGAGCCTAAACTAAGAGACCTGCTATGTGTCAAGCATACGTCACATTCAGAAGTAGGTATTAAACAATGAAGAACACATCTGGTTCTGCGCTCCTGAGAGCAGCCATCCATGGAAGACATGGCATCTACGTATGCAACCGAACCGTCAAGGAATTCAAACAGGGCGGGTGGAGGGGAGAGAATTGTGATAGCGGATTGGAAAGCTAGGGCTTTGCAGAGGCTGGTATATGGGCATTGCGTTGAGAGAGGCAGGAAGCCATTTGTGGTTATTGAGCAGGAGGGAGGCATGATCAGGACCACTTTTAGAATGACTCTTCTGGCTTTCCTGCGTGTGTGTGTGTGTGTGTGTGTGTGTGTGTGTGTGTGTGTGTGTGTTCAATACCGTAGAGTGCTGAGCACCTCCAACAGGAAGGAGGTAAGAAAGAGACTCTCACATGGATTCTGTGGATGATGGACAGAGAGGACCTGATGATGTATTTCTGGTAGAAGTTACTACTCAGCCCCCCTGGTGCGACCGGTCCAAAGCACACACAGTGAAAGGAGTGGATGGCTTAGCATGAGTGCCTCTCCAAGACCCCCAAGGAAGCTACGTTTCTAGACCAGCACGGTGGTTCTCAAGCTGGAGCGTGCATACATGCACCTGCCAGGCCTGTAGGACAGATTGCAGGGCTGATTTGGTATGTCTGGGCTGAGACCCAACAATTTGCATCTCTAACAAGCCTCCAGATGATGCTGATTCTGCAGACGTGGAGAGCACATTTCAGAGCCAATAGCGGAGAGTAAAAGCCATCTGATTTTCAGCCGTACTCCCTTGAGCTGAGCCCAGTTTCTATCCCTGTTTAACCTGGTTAGGATGGGATGACCTCCCCAACATCCTTTTGTCTGCAAAACGGGACGGTCACATCAACATTGCGAGTTGGCTGTGTGTTTATAAAAAGTCAGGTAGCAGGCTTATTTCAGTACTTGGCACACACACACACACACACACACACACACACACACACACACACACACACACACAAAGAGAGACTCAGTAAATAACAGTCGCTGTTATTATTATCCAGACAAAAAGCTTGAGCTTGCACTTGGCCAATAACACATTCGGGTGAAACTAAAAACAGTATCTTAATGAGCACTCACAGCCTGGAGCCTCAAGAGTGAAGTGTAGATGATACTGGTGAATAATAACAAAGTTTGGTCGCACATATGGAAGGGTCAGATTTGTCAAGCAGGACATCAAAGGCAGACAGGAATTGGGGGCTACTACTTTACAGTTGCTGAACTGGCTTGTCCCTTGATCCATCCATTAAGTAGGAAATACTTTCTATAATTCATCCATCCTGTTTTTCAACCTATCTCCCCATCTCCCCGTCTACCCAATTACTCTCCCACCTACCAATAAATCCATCAATCCATTGATACACAAACACATCTTTTTTCCTACCCATCCATCTTCTCTCCTACCCATCCATGCATTCCTCTGTCTACCCTTCCACTTATCTATATGTTTACTCATTCATCCATCTATATTGCCAGCTATCCACGAATCCATCCATCCATCCATCCACCCAACACCCACCTACTTGTAAATCCACACATACCATATATCTATTCACATATACATGCACCCACCATTTCACATACCCATCCATTTATCCATCCATCCTCACAACTGCTCATCCATCTACCTATCCATCCACCCACTCTTCCTGTCATCCATGCCTTCATCCATCCCATCCATCCATCCATCCATCCATCCATCCATCCATCCACCATTTCATCTACCCACCCATCAACACATCCACCCTCTCACCCACACATCTGTCAATCCACCCACATAACCCAGGATTTTTCTAAGCTTTACTCTTGACTCTAAACTACCTTAGGTACAAGGATGTTCAACGGCAAAAATTCTCCGGTCAAGTAGATCTAACATTTGAATCCTCTGACATGCAAGTTGTCTGATGTTTCCACTTTCCAGCCAAGGGATCTAATTATCTCAGAACCATTCACGCCTTTCACAGAAGTGGGCAGAAAGCAAATCAGAGCAGTGCATCCTGCACCAAAACAACAACTAAAGAAGAGAGGTGGTTAAGAGTTGAGGCTCTGGCACCAGTCAGATCTGACATAGCATCTTGACTGCTGGTTAAACTAGTCTTCGGTGGGTGACGTTGGATGACTAGTTCTATGAGTCTCAGTTTCCATTTTTCAGAAGATGAGAATGTTAGTAATAACACCTCATTGAGAGCTGTGAGATAATACTTAGTATGTATATATATATTTCTACATGCACAGTGTGTGTGTGTGTGTGTGTGTGTGTGTGTGTGTGTGTGTGTGTAAACGCATATATAAAGGAATTGGAATGATTCTTGGTATATTAGGTAAGTGCCGAATAACTATCGCCTGATACTGAGGTAGAGAACTGGATTGCCAATGGGACAATTTTTTCAGGTCCTGTTCGGCTAAAACCAAACTTTGCTGATATTTTCCATCAGAAAGAATTTTTGCCTAAAAGGAGATGAGGAAAAATCCTTACTTTTTAATTGACTGCACCTTCCTGCCACATGGATTGAGTGTGAGGATCAAGGAAGAGAAGGATTTACCAGCATATGTATAAGCTACCTTCTGATTTTCAAAGTACATTTATAGCTTGCCTCTTGTTTTATCCTGACAAAACACCATGCTTTAAATAAGCAAGTTTTTTTATTAGCTTCCTTTTAAAAGAAAGAAAGAATCCCAAGAAAGTTAAGGAGCTTTTCTCGGGTCACAGAAGTGAATGGCAATACAATGTGCGGTGACTGGTTATTTCTGTCCGTTGCGCCCCACCCCCCGCCACTACACTACATAACAACCTAAACTCAATTTCTTGGTTTCCTCACTTTTAATAAGTAGGAAACCAGAAAACTTTGGCTGACTTCTCTGACTGTTCATACTGTTCAATGCCACAACTGACAAAAATATGTATACGCTGAGGTTTGGGGCTATTGTAAATTATGAATGACAATCTCTTTAGTGTGTCAAATCCATCCCTTTGTTTGAAACATTCCTTTTGGCATTGGCAACAGCACTGAAGTAAATAGTTTATTTGCCAATAACATAGCTTGTTAAATTTTAATCAAATAGAGTATTGTAAGCACGTAGTTACTAAGATATACCCCTTGGGAATGAGGGAGATCGCTTTAGAAATGAATTAATAATGGGGCCTTTGGAAGCCAAAATGAAATGGCCAATGGAGCCTTGATGTGAATTAGTACCATTTTAGTTGCAAATTAGTGGAGTTGGTCTCACCCTGTTCCTATTAAAATTTCCTTGCTAATTATTTTTGTAAGATAATAAGCCCAACCAGATGTGTGGCGTTTTTCTGCTGCCTTTCCCCTGAAAGGCTTTAGCCTTTCTTGTGTTTTAAGCATGCAACCCAACATCCCAGCTCAACAGAGGTGCTACGGTGGCCGAGAGAAAGGTATGAGTGTAGTTAATCCACATGATGCTTCTCCTTCCAGGCACACAGTAGGGTGGCCTTCAAGCCATCCAGAGACTATGACATTGTTTAACTAACGAAATGGAAATGTGACCAAAATGTGTAAATTCTGGACAAAAGATTTAAAGGCAAGTGTGTGACCAGCCATTTTCTCTGCCCCATTGTCTAGTCACTGCCTAGAGGTTGAGGTTCTGTCAGTCTGGACCCTTCAGAAACGACAACATAAAGCAGAGCCTGTGTTCGGTCTGTGACAGACACAAAGAACCAGCAGGCAATGAAACTGCTGTTAGTTTAAATCTCTGATGTTTGCGGGGCTGGCTGTTACTGCAGCAAGCCAAGCCTATCCATGCAAATACACAGGGTGTAGTCATATGCACATATGACCAGGGTGTCACGTTTAAAAACCACTGCCACGTTAAGGCTGGGACTTCTGGCTGTGGGACCTGAGCTGGTGACTTGCTCCCCTTTGCCTGTCAGGTAGATGAGTGTTTGTGAGAGCCTAGTCATTGCCTTCTTGTCTTGTGCTTCCTGTGTGTGTGTGTGTGTGTGTGTGTGTGTGTGTGTGTGTGTGTGTGTTTGCATGTGGAAGCCAGAGGTCAACTTCACATGTTGCTCCTTAGGAGTTTTCCATCTTATTTTTTGAGACAGGGTCTCTCCCTAAGTTAAGAGCTCACTACTGAGGCCGAACAGGCTGGCCAGCAAGCCCCAGAGATCCTCCCATCTTTGTTCCCACAGTGCTGGGATTATGAGCATGCACCACTGTGCCTGGCTTCCTACAAGGAGGATGGGGATGGAACTTGAGTCCTTGTGGTTTTCCAACTGAGCCATCTCTCCGCAGAACTTCATATTGTTTATTATTTTTATACTTGAAAATATAATTTTATATTTATTATTATGTAAAATATTATTATATTCTCTAAATGAGTTATTTAAAAATCTGGGACCTTATCCTTTGGAGTGAAGTGGCTGGTCTGGCGATGATGATAATGGGGGTGGGAACCTCACTGATGATGCTAACATCTACCCAGGGCTCCTAGCGAGCCTAGCCCTATGCTAAATAATTCAACAAAAATATTCCATTCAGTTCTGATGCTAAGGCAATGCTGGAGTTGTCTCAGTGTTGAAACCATTAAGAAATCGGAGTCATGGATGAGGTAAGACAATGCACAGAGCTGTTAATATGTGGCTGAATCAGAATTCACCCCCCAATACATCCATCCTATATGCTCTTAACAGAGTCAGAGATTCTGCCTCCAAGGGAAGTAAGCAATGCTTTGAGACATTCTGTATGGTATGGCAGGCATATAAAGGCTATAGATCCCAGATGCTCTAGATTGCCTTATACACACATGATGACACCCCCCCAAGTGATAAATTATCCAGCCCCCAAATCCAGAAGTGCCATTAAACCCTGTGTGTGTGCCTGTGAGGCTCTTAGCCAGTTTATAATCCAAAGCTTCAAGACTACCATGCCACCTTGCCCAGGAGACTGTCAGAAATAAATTAATGCATTCCAAGTCCATCAAGTTCTACAATAGAGTCTTGCACTCGCTTTTCAGCAGCGCACACCTCACAAAGTGAGAGACACTTGGAAAGTGATGTTGCCCTGGAAATGTAACAGGTATGGATGGCTACAGTTGCAGCCCGTCCTGCTCTAGCCATAGTCCCCAGGGCTTGAGCCCCTGTCCACGGTGCTGAACCAGCTCTCAGGGGCAGGAATCAGCATAGCCCACTGGGCTCCCATGCAAGTAAGTCTTGCTCACACACCAAGTGCTCGCACAGTGAAACACCCTTCCCCATCTCTAACCTCCACCTCTCAAGGACACTCTGCCCCCACCCTTGGAACGGGCTAATTAACATGCAGGAAGCGTTGCTATTTTTGTGTCCATCTTGAAAGGATTTGTGGCCTGAGGCTTGACAAGGCGGCTGTTGTTTCCTTACATTATACATTCCCTCAACCTTCAAGGGTTTTTTTTTTTGTCACTGAGTGCACAGTCTGCATCACGTGCCTGCACAAGCGCACACACACACACACACACACACACACACACAAGTTCAAGAAGACAATAGCCAAACTCAGAAGAGATTGGGACACACAATATCTTAAAGGATGAAGAGGGAAAATGGGATAGCTTGGGGGCTCCAATCTTCTTTTAGTTTAATGAATTAATGGATTGAGTTAATGTATGTTCATGATGTGGTGTGTACTATGGTATTTGTATGGTGAGTCTATGTGAATGTGCAAGTAGATGCACCCACGTGTAGATGAACAAAGCCAGAGGAAGACAAAGGGTGTCTTCCTCTGTCACACTGCACCTTGTTTTCTTAAGGCAGGGTCTCTCACTGAACCTAAAGCTTCTTATTTCAGCCAGGCTGGTTGGCCAGCAAGCTTCTAAGATCTGTCTCTGCTCCCCAAGATAGGCATTATAGGCATGTGAGACTATGCCTGGCTTTAATGTGGGTGCTGGGGATTTGAACTTATGACCTCATGCTTGTACAGCAAGCACTCTTACCCATAGGTCCATCTCCCCAGCTTTGGACCCCTATCCTTAAAGCAAAATCACCACTGACCAGATGATTGGCAGGTGAGGCTTATGTTCCTCCCTCCTACCTCACAGGATGAGTTAAGCTGATAAGGTGTGTGATAAGAGGAGGAGCAAGCCGATCTCACACTGGAAGCCTCTTTTTAGAGGTCACGGTGTCCTTCGGGAACTTACAATGTAAAGTGTGGTGGATGTGGCACACTGGGAGAGTCTCCAAGGCTTAAGGCAGAATGAGTATCTGATTGCTACACACTGAAGTGCCTGCTATTATTCTCATACGCTTCTTTGAGTCCTGCTTGGGAGGAAATCTGGTCAAAGAAGTTATTGATAATGAAGGATGTCTCCCAATTCCTACAGGAACACTTGATACAGACTGGCCCTAGGGGATGGAAAATAAAGGTGTGTATGTATGTGTGTGTGTGTGTGTGTGTGTGTGTGTGTGTGTGTGTGTGTGTGTGTGTCTGTGTCTGTGTGCCTGTGTGTGGTGCATATATGTGATGACATATACAAACTATTATGACACATAAACATTTAAGAATGCTTGCACAGATACACATGAAGATGCTCATGAGCATATTCTCCAGTGTGGGGTTGGGGGTGATGTAACATCCACTTCTCCTTTAGATCTGGCTCACTTGGTGAATTTCCTTTATTCCATTGTTATGTATCTGTCTACTGAAGTGGATAATTCTAAGTAAAGGAAACCTTTGTGTATCATCCTGTTTTGATGAGCAAGTTCTTTTCAGGCCCTCCTCTCCCTGAACAGTACTTTGATCTTAGATACATGTTCTCCTCACAGGACACCAACAGTTGAGGAGCCTTCCAACAGCTTCATGTCACAAATGGAGAAACTGGGGCTTTAAAAAAAAAAAGTGAAATCCTCACAAAGTCACTCGACATTCGGGATGCTGTCTTGAGCAGACTCCATGACTCCCACTCTAGAGGTCACTCTCTGTGCAGCTAACCATGACTAATTACTCAGCACCCAGGGGGCTGAGATTGGCTTGAGGTATGTGCCAATCAGTACAGGTATCCTGACACTTGACACACGAACGAGCCTGAACCTTTTCTCCTTTCCCAGAGATTCTGGATGCTTCAGTCATAGAACCTGGACTCTGCTGGTAACGGGCCATCCTGGGGTAATGGAATCGGCCCTCATAGCAAACAAAGATCTGCTCAGTGGAAAGATGTAAGAAAGAGATCAAGAGCCAGCAACACAAGACACAAAGATGGTACAACTGCCTGATTTTTATGCCCCCCCCCCCGCCCATTGCCTCTAAGAAATATATAACCTCCTCATGTTGCACATGGGGACTGAGACCCTCGTGTCTGCCATGCTCCCTTCCAATTCCTGTCTCCCACTTTCAGTATGGTCGGGGTGACATTTCCCAACATGGGACATCTCTTTTCTCATCCCGGTCTTTACACGTACTGGGGATACTCTCCATTTCTCCTACTATTTTATCTCATGATTTATCAGGACCACCATCCCCTCCATACGCTGCTCTTATGGTTTTAAAGTCACAGCTGCTGTTGGCTCATCGCCTGGGGAGAGACGGGTACAAAGGGACGTCTGTATCTAGATGGTATGTCTAGCTAGCTCCGTGCCTGCCGCAAAGGATGAGTGGGGTGAATGAATGAATCAAGAATGAATGAACAAAGAAAAAAGCATGACGCCAAGCCTCTTCACCAGTTGGCAAGGGTGTGAGTGTGAAGTTGATGATGAGGGTGTTGAACAAAGAAGGGGACATTTAAATGGCAGACTAAAGCCAAGGCCAGAGCAGAAGCAGCTTCAAGACGGAAGAGTCCCTGTTAAACCCGGATGTCTGCTCTGTTGTTCTGTGGCCTTGAGTTGGCTCTGCATGGTTCAGGGCAGGGCAGAATAGCTTCGGTCTAAGGAGAGGTCACCACAGGAGCTGAAGGCAGCACCCTTCCCTTGATCTGCCAAGGTGGGAGGATTCCTCAAAGCCCCTCCACTGGAGAGATTACAGGACCCTAGCTCAGTGTGGCTGCTATGGGTAGGGACCTCCTTAGGGAAAGTGAAGGGTGAAGAGAGGGTGAGTTCTCGGATAAAGAGGGTGGATGGAAAGAGGGTGGTGTGGATTAAGGTGGGCGAGTGTGCCCCTGGGTGTCTCCAACTCCAGGGGAAGAAGCATACAGGAGGGAAAGATGTCTGTCAGTAGTTTACATAGTTCCAAAGGATGTTCCTTCCTTTAGCAAAGAGCTGGTGACCAGTGGGTTGTGAACTTGGACTTTTAGCTCTGACTGCCTGACTTCTAATTCTAGCTTTTCACCCACTAACCAAGTGACCTGGGAATGTTCTTTAGTTTCTTAAGCCCCCATCTAGCCCTCTCTAAGAGTTATAAATCCTATGCCAGGCTTAGGAAGTGTCCATTTTTACTGACATGATAGTTAAAAATGAGGTGGATATTCCACAGAACACAGTGCCTGGGACTCGATACAGGTTCAGTAGGGAGTGATTAGTGTTAGTACTTCCTGTTCGTTCATAACTAGTTGTTGTTAGTGTTTGTTGAGAGCTGGGGAATGTAGCTCAGCTGGAAATGTGCCTGCCTGGCTTGCCCCCCACCCCCCACCCCAGGGAATTATCCCCACACTGCACAAAGCTGCAGTGGTAGCACACGCCTGTAATTCTCACACCTGGGAGGTGAAGGCAGGAGGCACAGAAGTTCAAGGCCATCATCCTCAGCTACATAGCAAACTCAAGGCTAGCCTGGCTTACATGAGACCGTGCCTTTAAACAAACAAAGAAAAAGATAAATTTAGCATGATTTGTGGCTTAAGCATGGCTTACCTGTGGACTTCTGGTGGCCCTTCAAATGCCCTATATACTAAAGAAGTGTGGTTCACGTAAACCAACAGACAAATAGGGAACCGAGGAGATGTGTGCTCCATGCTCTGTGCTTACTACAAAGCTACATACTTTGAACCATCTCTTTTCTTTGTTTGGAACACCATTTCCAATACTATCCCCCCCCATGACTGCCCACACTTCTTAAGAATCAGCCTAAAGGCTTGATTTTCTAGGGGAAAAAAAAACAACAACAACCAAGCATCACCAAGGCTTTGCGTCTTTGCTTCAAAAGCAGCTGGGAGAGACACAACACAAGAAAACTAAGGAGTCAAGACCTGGATTTTTCAGTTCCGTTATGTTGTGAGCCTTAGAGTGACCTTGGGGAACCCCTGGGTGCTTTGTGTCTAAAGATGCGGCAAATGGGTGGTGGTGGGGAGATGCTGCTCCCGAGTGTGAGCAGGCTGTCTCCTGCTCACTGCTGTGGATCCACCTTTCTGCAGACCTGTGTATTGAGTGCCTCTTCTGGAGCAGGAACCATAGTGGGTTGTAGATAAATCTTAGTAAACACGACCAACAATAGATGCCACAATTCAGCGTGGGAGGCAGGCATTAAAGAAATAAGTGTCGCGAAGAAGATCCGGAATTACGATCCGTGATATGTGCAGCAGAGAAGGGGTGGAAACACACCCAGGAGGGGCTTCCCGGGAATCCGAACGGCGGGAAGGAACAGCCCTTCGGAAGCGGGTTAGGGAAAGTACCAGGGCCCTGCAGAGCAGCCTGTGCAAAGGCTGGAAGCCAGGGCAGAGAGCTTAGCTGGGTTCGAGAATTAAAGAAACCAAGGACAAGACGAGGAGGAAAAGCAGAGGAGAGGACAATAAGGCCAGTGGAGTGGCCAGGGGCCAGCTCCTCCAAGACTAGCAGACCATAGTAAGTGGGGGGACCCAAGAGACCAGAAGAGGGCTCCTTTAACAAACCGTGAAACCACAGAGGCGTGCCGATGACTCTCGCCCTGTCACTCGCCTCTTGGTTTCCACGAGAAAGACAGCGTCATTTACCAACCACCCCATACCAGGTCTAATGATGGTGGCATCTCCTTGCAAGTAACATCTCTGCACAACTGTGTGGTATACCTAGGCTTCGCCGCGCCTGCACCACCAGGCACCACAGTGGGCCATGGTCGTGCCAGCGCTCAGTCAGACAAAGCTGGGCTATTATCAAAGGGGAGGGAGCTTCCTGCAGGCTGTACGGAGCCATGATGTATGAGGCTATTCCGGGCCTGGTGGGAGGGAGGTTGGGAGGGGGGGTTGGCCGGAAGAAGAGTTATTTCAGGACGTATCGGCCAGCAATTTGTAGCCTGGGTGAATAGAGCAGATCTGAATACACAAGAGAGTCAGAGACCCTGCAGTTTCTAGAAGCTATGGGATGTCCCTGGATGGCCCCAGATGAGAAGGTGGCTCTGATGCAAATGTGACCACACCACATGGGTCCTGGAAGCAGAAGGCACGGCATCTGCACCTGCTGAGTGTCCCTGGGTAGGTGCCTGCCAGGTCCCAGGTCCATGGCCAAACACCTTACCCACATTCCTCCCAATAATCTCATCATGGCTGTGGTGAGGCCAATGAAGAAGCCGATGCTTGGAAAGGTTGAGTGGGTTACTAGTGTCCTGCAGGTGTGACAGTCAGAATGGGCGTGTCAACTCGACTCTCTGTAGACACCAGGCCATTTGTCTTGTGGTTTACTCACTTCTTTATATCATGCACGACAGAGCCGGGCCATGCGGACAACCAAATGATGCAGTGCGTTTAACACCCAGCTTGGCGACACTGAGGCTGCTCTTTAGCCCACAGCATAGCCAGATTTTACTCTCAGTATGTGGAGGTGAGTGACCAAGTCAGGCCTTGAGGTTAGCTGGGAGGAACTGGCTAAATTTTGATTTTAAAAGCATCTGTAGTCACTTGAATAAGAATCGTGGACCAAAATGTGTGTGTGTGTGTGTGTGTGTGTGTGTGTGTGTGTGTGTGTGTGTGTGTGTAGATGCCTAGAACGGGACAAAGAGCTACAATGTTAGTTCCACTTGTAAATGATACTCTGGACTGTGATCTTTACAACGGTCCCATCTAGGATCTGGGATGAAGCTAATGCTTCCTGCTGTACCCAAGACACTGACACTCCAGTTCCAGGACTTCTGTTGTCATAGGAGAGTGATGAGGGGTGACAGAGGATGCCTACTCCCTCCTGACATCTGCCCCTAGTCTCTGTCCCTTCTCAGTGAAGATTATAAAGATGTCTTCATGGTGGACAGAGTCCCCATGGCTGGGCATCCCTTCTCTCCTGTAGGGATGAGCACTAGGCTCTTCCAGTCTCTGTGCATGTGGCTCAGATGAGAGGAGCTGCCCTCCTGCTCCTATGAACACAGAGTCTGGTCCTGGCCACAGTGACAGGTTCATAGGCAGGTGCTTAAGCCGATGAAGTCAGGCAGAGAGAAGGGAGGGGAGTTCTTTGGCTGGAGGCTAGTACAAAGGAGGAGAACATGGAGCTCTGGAAACCTTCTTGTCACCAAAGTTTGAGGGGGAGGGATTCCCCTGAGGATGGCACCAGTGCCATAGAGAGTGGTGTTGAGAAATGGACAACATTGCATAAGCTCCTGGATCCAGCTGGACCTGAAGCCATTTGACTTCCCACATACGAGAATCCACATAGTCTCTTGATTACTGAAGCCACCTTGTGCAGTTGTGTGTGGTTGTGTGTGTAGTATGTGTGTATTGTGTGCATGTTGTATATGTGTGTGTGTGTAGTATGTGTATGTGTGTGAATGTGTGTATAGCATGTGTGTACCTGTGTGTGTGTGTGCATGTGTGTGTATGCATGAGCATGTAGAAGGCAGAGACTGAACTCCAATACCTTCTTTGGTCACTTCTGTACCTTATTTTCTGGCACACAGTCTGCCACTAAATTGGCTGGACTGACTGACCAAGAAGCCCCGGAGACTGCTCTATCTCTGTAGCTCCATGTTGGGATGTCAGGCATAAGCTGCCATGTCCAGCTCTCTATGTGAGTCCTGGACATCCACACTAGGGCACTCTGCTGACATCTCCCCAGACCCTAACCTATAGGCTCTCACTGAACAAATTGCCATCTTCATCAACAACTAGACTCTACTCTAGGTTCAGGGAGTATGAGAGACTGCTGTGTCGGAGAGCAGCTTGGAGATGGGTGTGGGAGTCTGGTGGCCTGGGTCTGTGGCTTGCCTGAGATTCCTGGTGAGTTTTCCCACTGCCCCGTGTCTCTGTATGGCGCTAGGACAACAACCCATGTGTCATTGGACCAAGGGGAACATCAAACATGATCATACATGCCTAAGGCTGTAACTGCTGACAGTTGGAACTCAGGGGGTATGCCTGTTCACAAACAAGGTATTTTCCCCCAATTTGGGGCTCTCTGAGGCACCATGTGTACAAATGGATACACTCGTTATAAAATAGACAGAAGGAGAATGGCCATTTGTTTAGCCTTTGCTGTGGGTCTTGTATGATCCCCTCACAGCCACTATGTACAGCGAGACATTTGTTCTCCCCACTGACTACAAACCCAAGACTGGCAGAGGCCAGGAGTGTTCAAGACAATGCAGCCCAGACCTTTCCACACCACACCAGCCCTCTCCTTCCTTCCCTGGCCTTAGCCACTCACAGGCCTAGCTCAGTTCTGGTCTGCGTAAGCATGAATTCCCCCACAGCACCACTTGCTTTGCATTAGTCTTGAGGTTGATTTGCTTTTTGACCTAAGAGATTTAATTAAAGAGGAAACTTCTTATCACAATTGTGAATGGAAAGTGAGTCGCCCCTATCCACACGGGGGGCGGGGCGGGGGGGGGAGATAGCCTTCAAAATAGATAGGACAGAAACAAAGGGGCATTATCAAATTCCAGCTCCAGCTACTACCTGCCCCAGACTCAGGCCAGACACCTGCTCTCCCTTTTGTTGATAAAGGACTAGCAGGTGTTGAGAGGCATTAGCAGCAGAAATGGAGCGAACTCCATCAACCAGAAAAGTGAACCAAAATGGAACTCTCTTCCTCACCCACAGTTCCCTGGTGGTCTTATTTGTATTTATGGAGCCACCTAAAATCCCTCAGTGTGCACAGTGAGCCCCAAACTTCGGGAAATACTGAGTCCCAAATTTGTTTATTATCTTGGGATTCTCTCTTTCTGTACTCTTTCTCCCTCTTCCCCTCCCCCCTGCTGTCCTTGACATCCTAGAGAATCCCTATGTTGGGACTTGGTTGGGATTAAGCTGAATAGACACACACACACACACACACACACACACACACACACACACACACACACACACACGGGGTGGGGAGAAGAAGAGGGCAGTACAGAAGGAGGGAGGGAGGGAGGGAGAGAGAGAGAGAGAGAGAGAGAGAGAGAGAGAGAGAGAGAGAGAGAGAGAGAGAGAGAGAGATTCCCTAGGTGAGTCCAGGAAACCCTGAACTACACTCTCACATAGATACTTAATTGTCACCAGACAGATACATTGGAAAGCGAGAAACTCACTGCCCGGTCTCTCTCTCCTGGGTGAGTCAGCTCCCATCCCCTGCTCCACAGGAGCTATCTGTATCCACACAACAAGAGCAGCCACGGTTGTCATGGTGATTCCTCTAAACAAGGTAGGTGATGTAATTCTCCTTGGGAGTGTGGTATCAAGCAGGAGAACTGAGCACACACTGCACGGTTTTTTTGACTCCTGAAGAGAAAGATGTGCAACGTGCGCCGATCCTAACAGTTCCCCAGGAGCCAGGAAGAGGAAAAGCATGCACATTCACATGCCAAGTTCTGAAATGGGGTGTGCTAATGCATGGCTATGCATAATTCAGTTGGTCCAAAGCGAGGCACCAAATCTGTCCCTCCCCAGCACCATACCTTGATTCTGGTCATCTAGATGTTCTAAAAGTACAGAGAGACCTGAGGGGACAGAGGGACCATTAGACACACAGATTACATCCCATGTCAAGGATACTGACCATTTGACTCACTCGCTCAGGATAATATCCCAGTACCTGTACTTAAAAATATTTAGTGATCCAATTATGCCAGAAGGATTTGGGTAAGGATCAACACTCATATGCTCACTCTCTGGGGCATATTGTTCACAGATGAGCAGTCCAAGATTGGTCTGTAGAACACGGCTCCTAATTAGAACAAAGGTAATTAATAACAATGGTAGTTGTATTACTACTTATTGTATGATAAATTGTGCCCTCCATATTACTATAGTCCTGTCTCAGTATATGAGCAAATTTGAAAATAAGACCTTGTTGTTATTAAGGAAGACTGTGGTCCAGTATGATAGATGTCCTGATAAGAAGGGTAGATTTGGGATAAATATGCATGAGGGTTTATGTGAGGTCATGAAGGACAGCAGCATCTATAAGCCCAGGAAGAGGTCCCGAAGATGCCAGATGCACCAGCATCTGGTCTTAGACATCTAGGCTCAGTAACAACTAGAAGACACCTTTGCACATAGCTTGTGTTGTTTTGTTATGGCAACCTAGGATGGGGTGGGCTGGACTGGGTTGAGGACGCCTAGGGAACTGACAAAGCACACTTCCAAGTGTGTTATCGAAGTGTTCCCATGAAAGACTGGTGTTGGGTCGGAGAACTAATGGAGTGGGGAAGACTTGCCCTCTCCCTCAATGTGGGCAGCACCATCTGGTCGCTTGGGAGTCTGGAACCTCGCTCCAACCCTTCCTTCCAGAACGGGTGCATTTTTCTGTCGCCACTGCCCTGGAATGCCACACTCCAGGGTCTTTGGCACTTGGACTCCGGGATTTGCACAATGCCATGCCCTTCCCAAGACCAAAGGTCTTTGGTGTTGTACAGTTGTGCTCTTTGTCCCTGGTCCTGAAGATGCTGGCTTCTTGAGCCAAGTCCTTCCTTCTGGTTTTCCAGCATAAAGATGGCGGCCAATATAACTCCTCAATCCCTGTGACTGTGTGAGCTGATTCCCTAACAAGTTCACACACATATCCACAAATACACCCAATCTTACTATCTCAACAGAATACAAATATATAGAATAGTTATCCAATTAGGTATGGATTTGACCCATATACAACACTACCATAGAAAACATTTAACTCACATCAGGCTCCTGTACTAAGCACTTTACATATAGTATCTTATTTTCTTGCCCCAAACCCCTTCACTCTGTTCTCCATCCCACTGCCGGAGAGGACCTTTCTTATGGAGATCATTTCACTTCCAAACTTGGGCTCACCAGGTCAGAGTAGAAATTAAAACCCCATGAATTGCCCCAAATAAGATTTAAAAGAAAAATCCCTGCACAGGCTGGCTTTTTACCCAGGTGCCTTCTGTCACCATTTCTCTTTCAAACTTTCTAGTGGAATGACGCTTCTCCAGTGAGGTCCTCTTCAAGCACCAGGTATAAAGGGTAACTGACAATTCCCTCAATACCAGCCTTTCCTCATCCTTTACCATGGTCAGATTTTCTCCCGAGTTGGGCTCTCTCAACCACATTTTGCCTTCACCCAAACATCTGTCTACAGCCTTTACCCTCCCACTGAAATGTAAGCCCCATGAGGGAAAAGATGTTCTCATAGTTGTTGCTATCCATCTATCCCCTGGACAGCGCCTGGCATACAGTAGGTACTCAGTTGATAGAGCCAGAATGATTGATTTAGTCCTAGGACTTCTTTATGCAACTGCTATTGTTATTTCTACCCTCATCCTACAGGTAAGGAAGCCAGAACATGGAGAAGTTAATTCGCAGACAAATGAGAGTTGATGGTGGGATTGAAGACCAGTTCTCTTTGCCCCTAGCTTCCATGTTCTTAGATACCAGGAGAGACTCAGACACTAAATCAAACTCATGATACATGATACATGAAACACTGTATCACTGGAATTACAGATATTTCAAGGGAGACTGAGTAACAGAAAGTTCAGTTACCATGGTGAAATTAAAAATAAATATGCAAACAACAACAGCAACAAAATCAGCAACATCCAAGGCACCCAGTGAGACCTGGATCATATCACACTTTCGTTGTAAACCCACTGTGTGTCATTGGTCAGGCCCCTCCCCTCTCTGGTCCTAAACTGCTTAGTAATGATGCTGAAATCGAACCTTATTAAACTCATTCTGGAGATGTCCCCTAAGCCTGGGTCATCTCACTGAACACGTACAATGGTCTTGCCAGGATCTGCGGCAGCCCAGGACTCAAAGAAATCAAGTAGCTCGTGCCTCGGCAGTTGGAACTCACACACAGAGGTCCAGCCTTCGATCCCAGCTCCAGCGTTCCTCCCAGCACCCAGATTCTCTGGACGGGTTTCAGTGTGGACAGCAACCACGAGATGCCCTGCCATTGGCTGACGGGGCACACTTGACTCTGTCCACCTGCAGCTCCAGGAGCTGAAGTTCATGGGGGAAGCCCCGTCTCCACCCCTCTCACTCCTGAGAACAAGTCCTGGGATAAATAATGGTGTCCAATGCAGACCTCCTCTCCTCACTGGTGAGTTGTTGGGACTGTTCATTCTTTTCATCCCCCAAAAATAATCAGTCCCAATCAAGGCAGGAGCTTTTCACAATTCTAGTGGATTAGCTGTGTGTGTTTGTCCCCTGACTCCATGTAGCCCTGAGGAATCAACATAGCAGCACATCCAGCCAATTACCACCTCTATGTGGGGGAGGCTGAAAGAAGTGGGATGGAGGCTGGGTCTGTGAGGAGCCGTGACAATGGTCCACAAGTTCCGAGGTCTGGCTCGTCACACTCTGCCCTGTTGCTTTCTGTCAAGGAGGCCATGGCTGAAGGTTAAGTCAGAATGAACAAGCCTGCTGGCAGTGGGGAAGGACTTGGGTGATTCTCATTCTTGGAGAGTCTGACAACGTAGAGAGATTCATGAGCAGGGCTCATGGACTCTGGGGAAGCCCCGAGTTTGCACACACCTAGCTTCATAGTCCAGCCTGCTTTATACTGACCGTGTGCACTCAGGGTGTGCCCTCTGTCTTTACCCCTATGTAGCTAAAGTCAGAGAAGACTTTAATAACAAGAATGACTGTTTATCCACCTCGGATGCGGATCAGACCCCATTGGCAACATTTCAGTTGACCGTCATGAGTAAACCCAGGAAGACGAAGCTAGTTCCACCCGCACCGCGCAGTTGAAGTAAGTAAGGCTCAAAGACCCCTGAGCAGGGCCAGTGTCTGAACCTAGGTATTCTGGTTTATGCAGTTCACATTCACTCACAACCGCAAGGCTGCACTCACTTCTCAAACCCTAGCAACGGATCAAACAACTCCATGGGATGTCTTGACTCTTTCCCGTGCATGTACGTGGCATGCTTGGGTCTGCAAACACACTCATCGATGCTTGTACACATAGAGGTCACTGGTTGATGTTGGATTTCTTCCTTTACTGTACCCACCGCCTTACTTATTTATTTTTTAGACAAGGTCTCTGCCTGGACCTAGAACTCAACATTTGGCCTAGACGGGTTGGCCAGTGAGCCCCCAGGAAGTGTCTGTCTCTCCTCCTCTCAGAGACAGGGCTTTCAGACTCATATCTCAATGGCTAACTTTCACAGGGGTTCTGGGGATCTGAGCTCAGGTTCTCATGCTTGCATGTCCTGTTTGTTTCGTTGGGTTCCTCATAGCAGCCCTGATATAAGGATGCTCTCAACCAGTGTTCTCCAGAAAATGATGCTCTGAGAGGTGAAAAGACTCGGCCTAGGCTGCGTATCTGCGTGTAAATCATGTGCCCGCAAACTGTATCATGATATCCATGGAGAGCCTACAGCGGAACCTCTGGGCTTCGATGAGCACGTGTGGTAGAGTCGCCTCAGGCTGCCCATGTGGCTTTGCCACATTCTCATCCATCTGTGCAAGGAAGACGGTTTGGCTTCAAGTAAAAGCTTTCGACCTTTGGAGTTTTGGGATGCCTCCTCGGCCCTCCGCTCTGAGTCTACCTCCCAAGGCACCCAGTGGGAGCAGCCTCACCAAGCACCCCTGGCATCGGTAAGGCTGGCGTCCCTGACAGAGACTGAAGGAGGACCTGGAAGGTGGTGGGCTCCTAATGCCACCCTCGTATCAGAAATCCAGGCTACGTCTAGACAATGAGCCCACTAAATTGTCAGATTCCCAGGATCCGGTCTGGTGTTCTCAGTCTCTCTCTATCTGTCTCTGACTCTCTCTTTCCCCACCCTGTGTCTGCTGTCTGCATCTTTTCCTTCTTTCCACACCACCACGTCTCTCAGCATCTATTGCGCTGTGTCCTTCTGACGTTATTGGTCTCCCAGCTCTCTCTTCCTTAGTGCTCCGTTTTTCTTCCCCCTCAGCCTCTGTCCACTCTGATCCCCACACACACAGCTTCTCCGTCATCCTATGGCCCCTCCACCAGCTCTTTCTCATTCTCACTTTTATCCAGATCTTTATTTCCCAGCTCTTACCTCCTGCCCACCCCTCTCTTCCCTCCCTCTCTTCTTCCCCCCCGCCCCCCGACTCCCTTTCCTCCTCCCCCTCCTCCCATCTCCTCTTGTTTAACCCCCCACTTTCTCCTCCAACCCCACCCTTCCAGATTTGCCATTTGTCGCTGTTTGGAGAGGCCGACGGCGCCCTTCGTGGGCGGCAGATCACACACATCAGAGGTTTGAATCAAATCAAACTGCAACTGAATTACACTAATAAACCCATTAAATGCCATTCAAAAAGTAATTTCCGTAGCATCCCTCATATTTACTGCAAACCCTGTTTGGCTCTTTCTGCCTCCTCCGCCCCCTCCCAACCTCCCCCCTTCCTCCTTTCTTCTGCCTTTTCCTTGGCTTCCTTTCCCACCCTCTGACCTTGTTCCCCCCTCCCCCATTAGGCTTGCCGACATCTTTCCAACGACCACCCACCCACTGTATCACCGTCTTCCTCAACCTGGGGTCCAACTCATATTATGGTCAGTCGGTTAGAGAAGACCACGTGTGGGGGGGGGTCATTGAAACTACGATCTTGTTGGTGCCTGTCACTATCTCCCTGGGGGAAGCCCCGGAGTCTTTCTATGACTCTCACCATCTGCCAAAGGAAAGCACTGAACTGAGTGATTTCCAAGGTAATTTTCAGATCCAGCACCGATGTCACATGGCATCAACTATTGCCCAGAGGTTGAAAGTGCCAGCCGGAGAGGGCATCCATACTTCTTCGTGCCTTCAAGCAAGGACACTCGTGTTGGCAAGCCACGTTCTTCCCCTTCCAAAGTGGCTCACCTGCTCTGTCCCATCACTTCATCTTCGCATTGGGTCTACCAAGAATCTCCGCTTGACCCCCTTAAAAACACAAAGTCATCACACACAGGCTTTGTGTATACACAACGAGTCAGAGATTTCCCCCACCCTATCTCTTGATTCCATTGGTCAACAAACAGTGTAACTTAGAAACATCCATAGTCATCATGTGACAAGCTGTCTTTTCAAACTATGTGGTCCATTTAAAAATTTTGACGCCTGAAACACCATTGATGCTTTGGGTTACAGAAGAAATAACTCAGGTGAGACCATGAACAAAATTCTGTGACCTTTGTAATTTCTCCACTCGATTAGACAAACTACGGAACTCAGACAAAGTCAAACCAGCCTTGTAAGTCTCTTGTTACTAGGACAAAACACCCAAGTGTGCCTGAGCCCTACATACCATTAAAACATAATAATCTAAGGAGAATAAAGACTTGGGATCATGGGTTCAGAGGTTATAGGGGCTGGAACTGTGTCTCTGGGCTATTGAGAGGCATAGCATCATGGCAGGTTAGAGTGTGGCAGAAATGCTCACATCATGATAGCCAGGGAAGAGAGGGGGCAAGCATCTGACCAGAGACAAGACCTATATTTTCAGGGGCAAGCCACCAGGGACTACCCTCTAATTGCTACCACCACCCAATTCTAAATCCAGGAGTGGATTAATCCACTGATAAATGTCAGAATCCTCATGAGCTGATCACTCCTCAGAAGCCTCGTTTCTGAGCACTGCTGCCAACCGTCAACATGTGAGCTTCTGGGGTGGGAGTCGGGGGACATTCCATACCCAGACAACGACACCAGCTCAGATCTGAGCTGCATCCGTAATTAGGGCCCCGCGGGAGGGGCTCTGAATCAAAATTCCGCACTTGTTAGTTGGTGGTCCAAAGTAGCTTCACTCCTCTACACCCAGCTTCCTAATTGGAACAATGATGTCCTAACTGTCCCTTTTACACAGTCACCAAGATGTGTGCGTGAGAAGACAATGTGACTGATGCCTGGACCGCTAGGTCTGGTAGTTGTGTGGGTTTCCAGGAGCAGGAAGTTTCCCTCTTCTTAAGTGGGTCTTAAGCTGAACAAGAGAGCTGTTGGTTGCCGCCCATGTGTGCCTGCCACTACGGCACCCTCAGGGTTATCCTGCCATGCTGGTTGTTGTGGTTCATAGGTGTCATAGCTCCTTTGGATGTCTGCATGGGTGCCTTCTGGTACCATGAAAGGTAGTCCTCAGGGAGGGGGCCTTCAACTCAGTTTCCCCTCAGGGGCCTCTGAGAGCAGGAGAAATAGTCTCCTCCACAAGGCGCAAACCGAGTGATTATCCAAAATATCAAATGGTCAGCCCTGAACACATGCATACAAGTAATGTTATTTAGACTGAGCAGGTTTTATTTATCTAGGAATATATGGATTATATATAAAAAATGTCAACACACACAAACACACATCAACATTTAATGAAAAAAGAGACCATGGATTTGAAAGAGGGAAAGGAGAATATGGGAGAGTTCAGAGGGTGGAATCTTAAAACATAAAAATTAATCGGAAAACTGCTGTTACTCATATTTCTATCACTATTGGGACAGACTCCTTTCCTCCTTCCCTTACATTTATGCCTTGTCCCTGGGGGGGGGCGTGTGATGATCTGCATTCACCCTCTGTCCACCCCAAGAAAGTGATGTCATGCCCCCCCCACCTTCTCTTCTCCCCATACCCCAGCTCTGCACATGGGGAGTCCAACAAGCCAGTGGGAGTAAACTCACGGCATGCACAGAGGAAACATGCCTTGTGCCTGTCTCCTCCCCCAGTGCCTTGTGGGTAAGGAAATTTCTCAATTCTCCAGCCACCTCTGAAAACGTGTCTCCGCAGTCTGAGTTTCCCGATTCGACCTCGGAGGCTGGCTGCATTTCTGTGACAGCTCTCTGAAGGAGGTCGTCTCTGAGCATTCCTGTTGGCACCTGGGTTCTCACTGGTGACAAATAAATCACCATGAATCACCATGGGGGTCTCTAACAGTCATGGTTTGTCCAGGACTAAGGAGAATCAGGTGATAGAATGTCCCTTTATAAAACCCAAGCTCTATATAAACTAAGGCCAGTTGATCACAGGTCACATGGATTCAAACTTTGAAGTAATAATGATAGAGATAACAATAATAGAGATCCTTGTGGTAAAAGTGAAAATAGTAGGTCGTTTGAAATAACCAACAACCACATAAAATGCAGAGAAGAAATGGATCTCACCCTTGAGTCCCATCACTCAGGGGTACCCCAACCAGGCCCAGACACACAACTGTGTGGGCTTGGGGCTGCACCACTTGCTTAGACTAACGTGTGAATGCACATGCTTGGTGTCACACAGTCTGTCCACCGCAGTGGCCTCTTCTCCTGTGCTCTAAGGAGAGAAGACAAATCTCTGCGGCAGCCACAAGATGTCCTGCTAGTGGTCTTCAGGAGACCTGACAGGACTCAACTGTGCGCGAGTTCCAACAAACAAGCGCCACGATGGCGCTTGGGTGTGTGAGTCCGGTCTCATCCCTCTGCTTCGTCTCTTCAGCTTCCCATTCAGTGCCCTTGGATTTAGAGTGTTGAGATGTAGAACTGAAACAGACAAGAGCTGCTCGGGGGCCAGTGTGTAACACATCAAGAGAACAGCTGGACGCCTAATGGCCAAGTCGGCTCTTCATTTGCACCCTCTTGACTTCCCTCTTAACGCTGTATCTCTGGAAGATAGGGGCAGCGAGAAAGGATTGTCACAGCTTTCTATAAGAGGGCTGATAATAAATTGGGTCCAACTGGGCAGCAAGAATACCATTAGCAAACGCCTGGGGATACCGGGCCCCTTGTAACATCCCACGGAGATGGGGAAAAGGAAGAGGAAAAATAAAGACACACAGACAGAGTGGGAATTCAGGATGCTCCGTTACTGCCTGAGAAGATGGAGATCAAAGAACACACACACACACACACACAAATAATAGAGAAAACTTTGCTGAGTTGAAAAATAACTTTTCTTTTGAAACAACTTCAATAGACTTAGCAAGTTCCAGGGATGAATGATGAAGAATGACGAATGACTGGAGTTCTCGGGGAGAGTTTTGAATGTTAAAGCTGAAGAAGCCAGCCGATTAGCGAGGCAGGGAGATGGCCGACTTTTCTGCCATGGTTTGAGAGAAATGGGGGGACCAACGGCTGTACCAATTCTTTCTAATGCCCACACCTACAATGGCATGTAAGAGCTGCCCAGTAAGTATCGGTTGAATGAATAAATAAAGAGATAACGATGTATTATTAATTCCAACCCACGTCAACCGTCCCTACCTTACTTTAGCTACAACCACAGCCCAGTGTCCCAGCAGGAAACATGGCTACCTTCCCCTTACACTTGAGGGATGTGAGAGTCAACCCGGTGCTATTATTGTCAGCCCAAGCTCATGGATCTGAAATCAACAGAGCAGGAATAGAATCCAGGCATTCCAGGCCCCTAGGTCTGGGCTCAGGCGTGCCCCGAGCGCTTCAAAGCAGGGCATTCTCAGGCCTCCCTTCCTTTCTTCTGTAGCGAATGTGCTAGAGAGGTCCCCCACCCCATCGCCATTCTCGGGCAACACATATATTAGCCAGCTGTCCCCATGGCTACCACAGTCTGCGAGGCCTAACAGATGCCCACAGTGTACACACAGAGATAAATCTTCCAGACTGACCCATAAAGAAATTCCATGTGATAAGGTGGCCCTTGGCAGTGCGGTCTTGATTTGCAAAGATCTATTTTCCTTAGTGGGATGGGGATGATCTTTCATCTGGACTGTAATGTGATGAGGAGGCATACAGACATCCATAAAAAATTCAGCAGAAATCCAGCCTTCCTTCGCAAGGCAGGGAAAGCCCGGTCTCCCTCCTGCCTCCCAGCCTCCCCTCCAGCCCCCCCCCCCCAAGCCCCTTTCCACGATCTGTTTTGTGTTGTGGACAGGGAAATCTGTTTTCTGATAACGGGCCCTCACTCCTGTGACATTTCCTCTGTCACGGGGGTTAGCATTTTGCATTCTGGGTGCTAATCCATCCTTCCATTCTGATTTATTCTCCCCCCCCCCGTCTCTCTCCCTCTCTCTCCATCCCTCCCCACCCCCATCTCCTTATACTTGACCTGCTCCACGCTCTATTTCCCAGCTTCCACCTCCTTCTGAGCTGAGCAGGGGAAGACAAGTCACTCACTTGCTCAAGAACCAATACAAAGAAAAACGTGTTGGGGGGCGGGGGTCATTGCTGGTTTTGACCAGCAGGGGGCGCGAACCTCCACCTTGCCACTATCTAGTACCTAGTCCATAGCCACTGTGAGCCTAGTCCCCAACCATTTCTGATCTTTAAGAATGAGACAAAAATCCTTGTGTCCCCCTCCTTTCGCAGAAGCCTGGGGAAGTAGGAATGAGGAAGACTAGCAAGGAATTCACCCAGAACAGCTGCCCTGGACACAGTCAGCACTGTGAGGCCCGCGCGGGCACCAATATGGTAGGACCCTTCTCCTTTCTACCCTGTCTCCTTTCTCCTCGTCTCTTCCCCTTGTCTCATCCTCACCCAGCTGCTTCTTTTGTCTCCCCTAACCCCAGTTTTCCCCTGGGCAACCCTCAAAATGAACTTGGCGACCCGTGGGTATCACACATTATCTTCTTTTCCTGGTCCCCAAACTTCTGCCAAGATGGCCAATGGAATACACAGAGAGGAAATTGTTTTGTTCCTTTATTCAACCCCTGACACTGTTTCTGCTGGGATCCAGGACAAGGTTAACTCTCAGAGAAATACCGTAGAGCTTTATCAGGGTAGAGAGCTGCCAAGCTGGGCAGGGATGGAGGCCCAGGCTTTAGCTGTGAGCTTCCATATGCTCAGAACAACGATCCCGGGTGCTATTAGAGGAGATCCTGGCTGACTCTGGAAGCACCTGACAGAGAAGCCAGTGCACGTTACAAAGTCACCAAGTGACAATTTTGGACCCTGCCGGTATGTTGGAAAGTGGAATGGGAGCGAATCCTCACACCGGGTGGAGCGCGCGGCAGTGATCCAGAGTCTGTGGGAATGAACTAGCGGAGACAGTGCTGGGCTCTTAACTGACCAGACACAGAGGCCACATCTGGCTTCTTACAAATAATAAAAAGGAAAGTCTCGCACAGGCAACACTTTGTGCCCAAAATAGCTTTGGCCCTGGACACCTTTCTTATCTCTCTAAGCAGCTGCGTCCCTGGAAGAAGAAAGGAAAGTTACAATACAATCAGGTTTCCCTTTCCCTGGACTGGAAAAGCCAGTCAAAGATCTACTAAATTCTTCTGACAAGCCATATGGGCCGCCAATGTATGAGAAGCGTGGGGCATGCTCTGTAAGCGCGAGCAAGCAGATAAAACTGTCCAAAATGCTAGGAGGGGATAAAAGAAGCTCAACAGTAACAAAGAGTTACTGTGAAAAGAAAAGTTTAGAAGGGTTTGCAATTGGGTGAAAGAGGAGTCTGGAAAGATGGCCCCATGGATAAGGCACTGGCTGCACAGCCATGGGGACCAGAGTTCGGAAACTCAGGTGCCACATAAAAGCCAGACAGACTTGGTGGCCTTCCTGTAGTCCTGGTGCTCAGAAGCTGGGAGCAGGAGATGACCAAGGCAAGTGGACTGGCACACCAAATTGATGAGCTCTGGGTTGAGCAAGAGGTCCTGTCTCAGTAAATAAGTGGCATGCAACTGCGTATCATAATTGATATCAATATCTGACCTCCACACATATGCATACATATATTCATACACACACACACACACACACACACACACACACACACACACACACCCCAGTTGAAAAATAACACGGTATCTATAAAGCTAGATGATATTATCAGACTGGGAATCAATAAAACCTGAAAACTCTCCCGGAAATGAAAAGAATGTCCAAACTAAAACTAGAATTGCAGAGCTGGGCATAGAGCTCTGTGAGAGAGCACCTACCCAACCCAGAATGCATAATACCTTGAGTTTGAGCCCCAGCATGACAGGAATTCTCCTCCCCACAAAATAAGTGAAAGAAATCCTAACTAAAATGACAACGGAGAGTCTGAACAGTAGGTTGTACTTATGCTTATGAAAATATCTCCATGCATTCAGGACACAGCCACAACACAGGGAAAATCAGAGACAGGAAAAGCATGTGTGCAACAGGTGAGATACACACCAAGAACTGGTCACGAAAGCTTTGCTGATCTAGATAAACCTACCTACAAACAGATGCCGCAAGTGTCAGGAAAAAGTGGCGGCCTTGGTGAATTCTTTCAGTTTCAATGACAAGAGACTTTGTACACCAAGTGGTGGTAGAAGCTACTACCAAGAACTCAATAAGTCCCAAATCATCCCTTTATAGCACAAACAGTTCAGCTTTGAAGGGGGAAACATGATCTGAAATTTATATAAAAGCTAATAATTCAACAGAAGAGGAAGAAATCCACATTTTTAAAATAGAGGGGCTGGAGAGATGGCTCAGTGGTTAAGAGCTCTTGCTGCTCTTCCAAAAGACCAGGGTTTGATTCCCAGCTCTCAGTCAGCTCACAACCACCTGCAACTCCAGCTCGTGTGTGTGTGTGTGTGTGTGTGTGTGTGTGTGTGTGTGTGTGTGTGAGAGAGAGAGAGAGAGAGAGAGAGAGAGAGAGAGAGAGAGAGAGAGAGAGATTGGTGCCCTCTTCTGGCCTCCATGGGTACTGCCCTCACATGCATGTGCGCGCGCGCGCGCACACACACACACACACACACAGAAAAGCACATATTCATATAAATAAAAACAAAATAATAGTGTAAAGGCTAACTTCCTAAATTTACATAATCTGAAAAAATTCAACAATGTACAACATCCAAGTATAAGATTAATCAAAATAACTCTATAGATCATATAACCATAAATAGGAGGTGGAGTAAATATTTTAACAATATGAAAATCGATGTGCACAAACAAGATGCTCATTTGGCTACAGCTGTCATTGTGAAGGGGTTAAACTCCATTATTCGAACACCAGCCAGTGTTGTAAGTTGTAAGTCAAACATAAAACTAGAAATCTGTTATACACTTTTTAATAACAGATTTGGCTGGAAATGGTAGGAAATGGTAGAAAATAGGGCACAGCTAAAGACAGATAAGACAAACACAAAAAATATCAATCGATATAGAATTCAAAGCAAGGGGGAAGCATGTTCAAAGCGAGCATTTTGTAGAAGCAGGAAATTCAAACCATAATGAAGATAAAATACTGTATTTAGGTCTTGAATGTCACAGCTGCAAGAGGCATTTTATAAATGGGAAGATGCCAGGAGAAATACCCAAATCATAATTTTATTAGAATAAATGTTAACATATTCTATCAAACCAAGTGAGTAAAAAAAAAAATAGAAATGTTGGATAATGTGTACTGGATTTTCAGTTTTCTAAAGGATAAATGTGATTTCTCAACATTGACGGCTCATTTATTAAAGAGAAACAGACGGCAAAGTCCCCAAACTTTGAAAATTTCTAAACAAGGTTGTGGATTCTGCTCCAGTTGCTTTTTTTTTTTAATTGCAGAGACCAAACATTTGATAGGAAGCTACTTAAGGCAAGATGCATTTTCTTTGGCTCAGTTAGAGGGACCACCCTTCACCATGGAGGTTAAGGGTTGAAAGCAGGAGTATGCGGTGGCAGGTCACGTGGCACAGGAAATGGGCCGAGGCTATAAAGCCCAAGGCCTGTCCACACTGACCACTTCCTCCAGCCATGCTCTGCCTAAGTGTTCCACGACCTTTTCAAAACAGCGCCACCTGCTGGAGACCAATTCCGCACCTTTAGGGAATCTTTCACATTCCAACCACAACGCACGCTCAACCCAGATCTGCCCTCAGCTTCTAGATTATTCTGCCAGCCGGCACTAAGTCACCAACTGTGTCAGGGACTCAAGCAAAGCCTAACAACGAGGCTCCTTCCTGAAGCTACCTGCATTCAGTGATTGACAGGGAAATAAAGTCCATCTCCTGCCCCTCCCCCCTCCCCCAAAACGCTCATTCAGAAGCATTTTCCAGAGTTATCTGGGGTATGCTGAGGCACCCACTGAGGCTCTACTTACTCCTCTATCATCCTGCTTCTCTTCCTTTTGCACAAATGTCATTTGACCCCCCAAAGTCTCTGCACGCCAAACCCCATCTTAGATCTCACTTACTGCCCAGGGTTTCCAGCCTGCCTGCACCACCAAGACAAACACCCAACTTCAAAAAACTTACAAAATGGGAAGGGTTGTTTGGGCTTAAAGTTTTGGAGGTTATGACCCCAAACTAGGTTCCACTCCTTTGCCTCCTGTGGTGAGGCAGCATGCTCCAGCAGAAAAAAAAGCTGTTCACTCACGGCCAGGAAACAAAACAATAGAAGAGGAAGAGGCTGAGCGATGCTCCCCTTCCCCTGAAAAAGGCATATTCCTATGACCTAAAGACCCCGCATTGGGCTCCTGCTCTTCTTGGTAGTGCCAATCTAGGGACCAAACCAAACACATGGGCCTTGGGGAGACACCCCCGATCCAGATAATAGCACTGGGCTCCCCAGTTTAGGAAACAAGGTTGTGTTGAGGGTGAGGGGTACACATGAGCACACATGTCCATTCATTACAGTGATTGGACCAAAGCCGTGGCCAACTTGGACATGTAAATGTAAACGATGAGGATATCACTTATCAAACTTACCATATGACCTGATAATTGTGTACCAAGAAGCCAAGTCACAGCTATAAACACCTTCTTATTACAGGAGAATAAAACAAACAAACAAACAAACAAACAAAGCCAGTCAGATAAAATAAAGGACCACAAGACATAGTTAAAGAGACAATAACAATGCTTTTTTTTTTTTTTTAAATATATCCAGCCGGGCAGTGGTGGTGCACACCTTTAATCCCAACACTCGGGAGGCAGAGGCAGGTGGATCTCTGTGAGTTCGAGGCCAGCCTGGTCTCCAAAGTGAGTTCCAGGAAAGGCGCAAAGCTACACAGAGAAACCCTGTCTCAAAAAACCAAGTTCAGACGTATGAAAACTGACAGGGTTTCTATGAATTTTTAAAACGTATTTCTCAGGAGAGATGGCCCCACCCCTCACTACAGGAATAGGAGAGCTGGTCCAGATGGCATGGGCCTAGGAGAGCTAGCTCTGCCTCTCACCTGAGGCCTGGACTGACCAGCTCGCTACCACCCAGACCCACATGCTGAGCCTTGGGTTGACCCACCCTAACATCCACCTCATCCATGGCCTGCTGGAGCGTGGGAAGGGACTGGTCCTGCAGAATGATAACCGCAGGATCTCCATGACTCGGAGCAACAACAGGATTTCTGAGAGGAGTTTCAGTGAGGGCCCAGTGATGATGGTGGTACCAGAAACCAGAGGCCTCCAACCAGACCAATGAACATTTTGTGGGTGGGGCTTATTGGACAAAGGGGGTATACTTTGGAACACACTGCAGCTCCCGGTGCCACTAGGATGAATAAAGAGGTGTTGGAAAGATGGAGGAATGAAGTGGGTTTTTTGTTTGTTCTGTTTTGTTTTTCATTATTTTTTTTGGGGGGGGCGCATATGGCAGGGGTAAAGGCAGAGATACGGAGGGACTGGGAGGTGAGCAGGATCGGGGTGCATGATGTGAAATTTCCAAAGAATAAATAAAGAATTATGTTTAAGAAAAAAAGAAAAATGAAAAAGAGAAAGAAAATGTGAAAAATATTAATAATTGACACATAAGGGTAATATTGGATATATGAGCACATATATGGAAATTACACTATACCCTCCTAATTTTGAATGCTTTTACATTAGACTAAAAAGGGAGATGTGAGAACAATAAATGAAAACACTAGTTCATTAGAAAAATGTATGAATATTTTGTATGAATATATGAATAAATTATATCTTTAAAAAGTCAACAATAAAATAGACAATTCATCACATCTAACCAAGGCTCAAGAAGGAATAAATGAATGCATGTAATCAGGAATATCATTACAGAACCAGAGTTAGATTCAAATATTACAGTGCCATCATCATAACTTTCATCTAATGAATTTTAAGTGCTCCGCAAAACCCGAATTCCAGCACTCGGGAAGTGGAGACAGGGGGATCATAAGTGTCAGGCTCCACCTACACAGTGAGTTCAAATCCACCCTGGCCCACAGGAGACTCCGTCTCAAAAAATATTAATGATAGCTTTGTGGTGTCTGCTATCCTCAGCCCTAAAGTTTCTGATAAGAGGGTGATCCCATTAGAGTCCACTCCACTGTGCCACTGTTTGTCTCAAATGCACGCCAGACCCAGATCTGCTGTGAACTTTCTACCAATATGGGAACTAGAATGCACTGTCACATCTGTGACATAGTTACCTGAGATTTTAACTTCCTTTCTCACAGCAGATGACCCTTACCCACACTGGCTTTAACAAAGACAGCTGCCCTGTGTAGAAATATATACTCCAAGAAATTCCAGAAAATCTCAGGTGAACAGCTACTGACCAGCTGAGACCCCAACCTTATAGCCTGCAAGAAACTGAATCCTGCCAACAGCCATCTACATGAACTGAGAAGCAGGTTCTTCCCCACTTGAGTCTTGAAATGAGACCTACATCTATGAGTTAACCTTGAGCAGAGGATTCAGCCACTTAAGTCACACCAACTGTAAAATAAAGACAGAGAAAGACAAAGCTGTCCATGGTACTGACTCCACAGGCATTCCGTGATGCGTGTGTGGAAGTCATAGGACAACTTTCAAAAGTCTGTTCTCTCCTTCCACCGTGTGGATTCCAGTGTGAAAGTCACATCATCAGGCTTGGTGGGGTGCAGCTTTAACTGCTAAGCCATCTCACTGACTCTGTTCTCAGCTACTACACAGCATTGCCTAGCCACAGTATAAGGACTTATGGATAGATGTGCAAAGATCTGGACACTGAGGTGCTCATTGCAAAAATTTTCTAATTTTGAACATTTGAAATCAGTTTAAATGTCAATGGGTAAAAGCTAAAGAAACCAATTATAACACAGGTGAACCACGGAATCATCTTTGTAGGCTAAAAAGGTCACCGTGGTTTCATGTTTCCCCTTAATGCACTCACACAGTGAATTGGAAGGCTGTGCTCCTGGAATTCATCTTAGAACCGGGAAAGAAAATGCCATGAAAACCTCTGTGTGAGAAAAATTGCAAAATCTTGAAAGTGTACAATTTAAAATTTTTCAAGAGAGGGGTAAAGATATAAGGGGGGAAATTCAGAGTTAAAAAAAAAAAAGCATGGAACCCCTCAGGTGTGATGGCTCACGCTTTCAAATCCCAGCAGAGGCAAGCAGAGCCTGTTAGTCTGAGAACAGACTGATCTACATAGGGAATTATGAGTCAGCCAGAGCAACATAGTAAGACCTTGTCTCAAAAAAAAAAAAAAAAAAGTATTGATAATGTTTAGATTAAGATTATGGGACTGGGGTGACTTTTCTTTATTCTGTATTTTCCATGTCAGATTATATTGTTGTTATTATTGGTAGAGGGGACAGTAACAGAAACCAGAAAGGTTAATTAGCACAAGCCGACAACAGGATGCATTGCTTCGCCCACACTAAACTTGCTTAGAACACCCAGACTTTGTTTCTCACAAACGTGTCTTCCCGAGTCCCCAGGCTTTCAGAACCACGGACAGTGCATTTAGACCCTTTCCCGGCAGCTTTGTTAGGATTAGCTCTCCGCCATCTGGAAATCTCTCACCCTCCTGTGTGAACAGACACTTCTCATCTTGTGGCAAAGACCTGTTTCTTTGAGCTGCTCTCTCCAAATCCCTTGGTTCCTGACATTTCATGATGCTGGGGATGTCGAGGGGATTCCGAGGAAAATGTGTGTTCCGAGAGCATGTAGAAAATCACTGTTTTTCTCTCCTGTTGTAGATACCTCTGTCCTTCTGTCACAGCTCTGTTTCATCTGTAACTGGGTTAAATGGCCCTATTAGAAAGCCAGAATGATCTCCACCTTGAGGATGGTTGGTGAATATTTTTTTTCCCTCAGACCTCAAAAAATACCTTGGGAAAGCTGTGTGGGTCCCTGAGGGATAGGCCGTTAGCTGGGAGGTTGTCTTCATGGTGAAGTGCATTCCCCTGCATCAGGATGAGAGCCTACCATGTGTGCCTCCTGCAGTCTGCTCACCATGACCCTGCCATGTCATGCCTGTCTTTAATCCAAGATTCCCACACCCCGGAGGAGGAAGGATGCTGAGTGACAGGATGTTGGCATACTCAGCCGGTGCCATTACAATCAAGGCATATGCTGTAACCGCAGGAGAAAGGGAAGGCGTAGATGTGCTAGCTAGAGATGCTCCCTATTTTCTTGCACCCAGAAAGCCCTTTAAATACATTCAGCCTCACAGTTAAGCCCAAGCTGTAATAACACGAGGTTAGCCCAGGTGTTTGGTTGATTCACTAAACACCTGTGAACATTTTTGGCAACGAATAGGCTCCTGTGAGGTAATTGTTGAGTTGGTTGACTGGTTAACAGGAAATAGGAAGGGTGGTTGGCAGGCTTTGAGCACTTTTAACTGTTGAGCCAACTTGTAACCTTTAAAAAATTTATTTTTACTATTTTTTAAGCACACACGTGGTGTGTGTGTGTGTGTGTGTGTGTGTGTGTGTGTGTGTGTGTGTGTGTGTGTGTGTGTTTCTGTGCCTATGTGCCAGTGCCTGAAGATGCCAGAAGAAGGTATAAAATCTCAGGGACCTAGAGGTACAGACAGTCATGAGACAACCCACACTAGGTGCTAGGAACTGAACTTGGACCCTCTGCAAGTACAGCAAGCACTCTTGGTTACTGAGCCATCTCTCCAGCTCCCATAGCTTGTCATCTCGACAACCACCCAGAACAATCCTTCTCTCCTCGGCACACGGGTTTTGAAATGCTTGCCCACCACACTCACGTCTTCATGTCTTCATTGCCTGCTTCCCCAAGGCTTAACCTTGTCATGGCTTTCCATCACTCCTAGAACAATGCCGTTTTCCACTAGGTGACAAAGGAGAAACCAGTGTCCTTGTCCTTTTCTTTGATTAAGGAAATTAGAAAGGGAATAAGGGAGCGTGCTCCAGTGGGAGCATCTCCACGATGTGCTCCTCCTCTCTTGCTTGTGAGTGAAAGCACGCTGACGTGTCTCTCCTTTTGTGAGAGGATGTAGCCTGTCCATCATCTCTGCATTTGGGGGTAATGTTCCGATCCCATGGCAAGGACATCTGCAGGCCTGAAGCCTGGTGTGCTGGTTAGTTTGGACGACTTGTTATAGACTAGAGTCACCAGGCAGAGGATACCTCAATTGAAGAATTGCCTTCCTAAGACTGGCCTCTGGGCGTGTGGGGGGGGCATTTTCTTAATTAGTGACTGATGTAGAAGGCTCAGACTACTGTAGGCAGTGACACTCTGGGCTGGTAGCCATGGGTGGTATAAGAAAAGTAGTGTTCCTCCATGGCCTGTGATTCAGTTCCTGCCTCTAGGTTTCTGCCCCGACTTCCCTTTATGGTGGACTTGGAGCTGCAAGATAAGGGAACCCTTACTACTAAAATTGCCTTTGGTCTTGGTAACACAGTAACAGAACCCTAACCAAAACAGTTGGGCTCGCCAGCTCAGAAGTGTTCCCCTTGATGGCTCCTTCCCTGAGCATGTGTCACCCCTGAGAACATGTTTTATTCTCAAAGACCCACTATGCACGCTAACCACATTTCTACATCCATCAAATGGGCACATGGGGCCCCTTCCCATTGCGGTTATTCCAACACAGTGTTCTTAAAGCAGGACCTCCAAACATCTGCTATCACGTTGTGGCTTGATAGAAATATAAACCCTGGCCCCCACTGAGGATCCCTGGAAATGCTGGGAGCACAGAAAGAAGTGCCTTAGTAAATCCTTTAGGGGGCTTCCAATTCATGGTCAAGTCTGAAAACAACTAAAACAGTAGGAACAACCCAAGCAAAGTGCCTGGGCACACTGTTTCACTGATAGAATTAGCACTGGGGAGAGGATGGCTCAGTCAGTCAAGCTCTGTCCATGCAATCATGACGACCTGAGTTCAGTCCCCAGCACTCACGTATAAATGCCAGGCACGTAGTGCTCACCTGCAATTCCATCACCCTGGAGGTGGAGATGGCAGATCCCTGAAGCTCAGGGGCCAACCAGTCTAGCTAAATCAATGAGCTCCAGGTTCAGTGAAAGATTCTGCCTCAAAAAAAAAAAAAAAAGGCAGAGAACAATTAAGGAAGATACCAAATATTGACCTCTCCTGTACACACACACACACACACACACACACACACACACACACACACACACGGAGGTGGGTGGGGATCTGTTATTTTTACCCATGTAACTATATGCAGTACTAAGTATGGTGCTGTCCCGCATCCATCAATCTCTTAGGGAATGCAGTATGGTGAGTACAGTAGTTATAGAGTACAGTGCAGACTAAGGAGTCAGGATAACCTTGCCCCAAAGTTTATGTATACCATAAAGTCCTCTGTGTGCCTCCTAGTCTGTAAGATGGAGATGGCAGTAGGAGCAATAACCACTTCACAGCATATGGTAAGAGGATAAGACCTGAGGAATAGTTAACCTACCATCTGATGAACAGAAAATGCCCCCATTCCCAAGTCATCTATCCTTAGAGTCCCTGTGTGTGTTCATTTCACCTCCATTATGCCCTAAATACTTGAAAAGTAGGGCTGACAGAGCAAGTCTAAGATTTATATTTGTCTGTCTATATGTGGATCTGTGCACATGAAGGATGTGCCTATGGATGCCAGAAGAGGATGTTAGGTCCCCTGGAGACAGAGTTGCAGGCGCTTGTGACCTGCTGGTCTTAAATGCTAAGAACTGATCCCAGGTTGTCTGCCAAAGCCCCAAGCACAGCAAGTGCTCTTGCTGAGCCATTTCTCCATCACCCTGATCGACTGATTATGGTGATTCCCATGGTTCCATATGTATAGCTGAGGCACAATTGACGCTTGTAGAGTTGGCTCTCAGTACCCCATACATTAAGACTTCTAACTTCACTACCTTCAGATAACTTGTGTCAGTATCAAGAAGTGAGTTGCCATGAGTTGAGGGTAGTGGTCTTACAGAATGATCTGGGATTGTCCTTACTCTGCCATCCACAAGTCCTGTGACTTTAAGACTCCAGTGCTTTATCAATGAAACAGGAATGCTGCTTTGGATGAGTCTATAAATGGAAAATCAAAACTCAAGTTGGTGCAGGTCATAAATCTGTTGGGGTAAAGTGTTGCTTTACAAGCACGAGGACCTGAGTTTGACCCTCCTGAACTCCTGTTAAAAAAAAAAAAAAAAAAAACAAGGTGCAGTGATGCATTCTTGTAATCCAAGAGCTGGAGAGGTGGAGACAGGAGGATCTCTGGGGCTTGATGGCCAGCTAGTCTGTCTGTATCAGTGAGCTTCAAGTGTAGCAAGAGCCTCCGTCTTTAATTACAAGGTGAAAATCAATTGAAGAAGACAGCCAGTGTCAACCTCTGGCCTCCATATGCACACATGTATACACACATGTGCACACACATGCAAATTTTAAAAAGATGCGTGATTTAAATTTTAAGGAATTTCATGGTCATGGTGGTTTTATTTCTGCTTTATACAGTGGTGTGGCACTGTCAATCAGATCCCAGGTTCTTTCTATCTTCTTACTCTCCCATCCATGGTGGGAGGCCTGTGCCCTCAGGCTGGTCCTCTCATAATTACAAGTTGGCAGGTGGTTCCAAGACTCAAACAGAGACACCAGGATGCCCAGGAAAAAAAACAGATAATCTAATATCTCCTTGGGGGAAATCTATTCAACCCATTTCTCCTTGTCCCAAGACCACTCCAGATATGAGCCCAGGATTACCAAGGTTAATTTAATAAAATTGTTCTCTTTTGTGTGAATGCAACATACAAGGCCACTATTCAGAACCAAATAGACAGGATCACTGTTGCAATTAAATGAGAAAAAATTCTAAACATGTCTACCATCCTTCCTTCCTTCCTTCCTTCCTCCCTCCCTCCCTCCCTCCCTCCCTCCCTCCCTCTCTCTCTTCCTTTCTTCCTTCCTTTCTCTCTCTCTCTCTCTCTCTCTCTCTCTCTCTCTCTCTCTCTCTCTCTCTCTCTTCCTTTATCTTATTGAGTCATTTCTCTCAGTTTTCATGTTGTGCTACCAACTTCCTTCATATACCTGCAATGTATCCATCCCTCCCTATGACCCTCTAACCTTCCAGGTCTAGTCAAACATTTTCTTTCCTGAATCTCCACCAAGGTTCCTGCCCACAACGTCTTTTTTAACTTTTATTATTGATCCATTCCTACCCATCTCCTCCACAGCCACCAGAATGATCATTTTATAACAAATTGTTTTCAAACCTTCCGTGGCCTCTCATTCTCCATAGAGTTAAATTAGACCCAGAGGTGGTGGGTATCAGAGTGCATCTCCCAGAATTACAGCCACAAGGAGCAATTAATGGACCAGAAGCCTTCAATACTGAGCCCTGACCTTGCAGAAGGTCAAACTTGCCACAGTTTGCTTCCAGCTAGTGACTGGGCAACTGGATACCAAGATAAGACCACATGCTTCTCTCAGATAGTGGCTCTTGGATGGTAGGCTCCCCAAGAACCTTCCCCAGCTGAACCTCTGACATACTGCACAGTGGACCTGCATCTTTACGCCTAATCTTTTTTTCTTTCTTATTTTTGTAAGTATGTGTGGTATATGTTTGTGGGTGTGCATGCCTGGGGAGAATGTATGTGGAGGCCAGAAGCCAACGTTGGGTTTCTTCAATTGTTCTCCATTTTTTAAATGTATTTATTTATTTACTTACTTATTTATTTGCTTACTTTGAGACAGGGTCTCTCAGTGAACTTGGAACTTGCTGATTGGCTGGACTGCCTCTTCAACAAGCTCTAGGCATCCTCCTCCAAGAATATAGGTGCACATGTCTCTTATGTGAGTGCTGGGAATCTGAACTCATGTTGTGTCACACCTGGAAGTACCTCCCACATCTCCTCTTTCTCTGCATTCATAAGATTGTGTTAGCAGTTGCAGTGGAGCTCAATGGTGGAGGAGCAGCCCAGCCCTGGGTTTGATCACCAGGAATGCAAAAAATATTTCATTTTTTTATAAAAGAACAAAGTATGGGGGCTGGAGATAGCTCAGAGGTTAAGAGAGTGGGTTGCTCCTGCAGAGGTCCCCAGTTCAATTTCTGGTGCCCTGATCAACTCAGAGCAGCCTGGAACTCCAGTTCCAGGGATCTATGACTTCTTCAGGCCCCTCTGGGAACTTCACATACATAGCAGACATACATATTCTCCCCCCCACACACACACACATCAAATAAACAGATACATCTTTTAAAAAATAAGAAAACAAATCAATGCTGGGCACAGAACTGTGCACCTTTAACTCCATCATTATAGAAACTGTGATAGGGTGAGCACTGAGTCCAGAAGTTCAAGACCAGTTTGGGCAGCATGCTCACACTCTATCTCCACTAAATCCACCAGTCAGCTAATTAATAATTGATAAGAGGGGGCTGAAGAGATGGCTCAGGGGTTAAGAGCACTGCTTGTTCTTCCAGACGTCTTGATTTCAATTCCCAGCAACCACATGGTGGCTCACAACCATCTGTAATGAGATCTGGCGCCCTCTTCTGGCCTGCAGGGGTACATGCAGACAGAACACTGTATACATAATAAATAAATAAATCTTCAAAAAAATAATAATTAATCAGGGAAAAAGAATGCATCCATCACTTGGCCTATAGCATCTAGATTTGTACAAATGTATTTGATGATACTTTCAGGAGTGTGAAGTTACATTTTTGAGAACACACACCTGTTATGAATCAGTACATTGCTTTACTTCCTTCCTGTGTTGGCATCCATGTCTAGAAACACCACAGTCTGCCCAGGTCTGTGCTCTGGACTCTGCCTCCCTGTGGAGCCTCATGTCCCACCTCTTACTTCTCACACTCAAAGCTCCAGCCGCCCTGACTGCAGACAGGGTCCCCTCACTTGATGGTATTTGCACATGCCTCTTCCGTGCCCGAGCACCACTCCCCACTCCAGTGAAGTCTTGGTGTGACTGCCACCTCCACGAACTCTTTATTTTCCATCTCTCATATACATGTGCATCTGCACCACACACACACACACACACACACACACACACACACACACACACACACTCACATACACTCACATACCCCAGGACAACATATCTCTATACTGGAACTGTTCCAGGCTCACAACAATGTTCATTGGTCTGTCGAAAGTTTTGGCTCTAGTGTCTTGACACAGAATGTGAGCTCTTTGTCATGCAGATCATATCCTCACATTGCCTCCACTTGCCTGCTACTCAAAATAGGGTTCAACATACATTAAATGCATATGTACTGATGGTCCCTTCTTCTTCTGTGTCATCAGCATGTGGCTGCAGGGATACAGAAAATCCCCAACAGACCCCTGAAAGACATGCTTGGTACCCACCCCTGACATCGACCTAGTTTGGATGTGGAGGGATTGAAAAAGCTCCCCAGGCCCCACAATTGAGCATAGAGACCTTTCCAGCATGTCTGTCCCTGGGTTTAGAGAAGAGCTGGTCTCAGCCCCAGGGATGTTCAGTTTAAAAGTGTGTCAATCATGCTTTGGTGAATCCGGGATTAAAAGATCAAAGCTGACATGCCGTCTGTTAAGAGGGGGTAGCCAGGACATATAAGAGGTGTTTGGAGTAGAGGGAAACACAGAGGGCTTAGGAGGAGCCGTGAGTGAAGCTGGTGGTTACACAAACCCAGCCCACATCCCATCCAGAGTTCTCTGCCATGAGATTGCATCAGCTATCTAGAGAGGACATCTTTGGTAACTGTGCAGAGGTTATGATGCTCCAGCAATGATCTTAGGTAAGGAGGACCCGGGAGAAAGGCTTGGAGCTGGAGACAGCAGAGCTGAGACCTGGCCCTTGTGTGTCTTCAACAGGCTGGAGGGTGCTAGGAAAAAAAACACCTCCTCTTGAGAGCTTCAGATACTACTTTCTGAGGTCCACAGTGGACCAGATGCTGTGTTTAGACACAGACAATATAGCGCCTACAGTGGATGAGACAGGAAGACGAATGGTCCCCTTGAAATGCGCTAATAGGTGGGGAAAATAGGCATGAAACAAATAATCGCATAAATAAATCAGGACAACGGTGATAAGTACTGCACAGAAAAGTCAAGAGATCTGTGAGAGAGGATTATAGAGAGGGGCTCGTTTGCAAGATGAGAAGGGATTAAAAGGAAGAAACATGAGTACGAGTTAATTAGAATGTGGGGAGGGTAAGACATTGACTATGGAACAATATTTATCCATTCAGCAAATATTTATGAGCATATGGTATCAGTTGGGGTCTGGGACAGTGAGGAAAGGGCCCATTGGAGCAGAAACAAGAGAAACAAAAGGAAAAATGGGATCGGTTGAAGTGGAAGGTGGAAGGTGGGGATACTTTGGGACCATAGAGAGCAAGAAGACTTGGCAGTTTTTTTTTTTTCTTCTTCTTCTAGGAACTATGAGAAAACGTTGGAAGAATCAAGCATCTCTGTGACAGGATCTGATTTACATATTGATCAGATCACACCAGCTGCTTTTGAGAGCCCAGAGCCTGTTGGCTGCCATAGGGAGCACATCACAGCCTTTAGTCAGGTGACTCGAGATATCATTGAGGAGAAGTGAGTGTGCCTTTTGGGTTCTTGGCTTCCATAATTCTCCCTTCAGTGGAAGGCTGGTCTGGGGGAGTCATGAATGGAGACGACCACACCCCAGTGCTAAGTGATTCCTACAGTCTGGACTTCTACAAAGCCAAGCAGACCACTTCGTATTTTGTGACCCGGGACTGGGCCCATGAGCTCTACTGTGTCATGGAGATTGACACGTCATGGTTCACCCAGCAGACACTGCACTTTGCAAGAGAAGCAAGGAGTCACTAGCCAGAATCCTGCTTGTCTTCGGGGATTTATATTGAGGGTAGTACGCCTCATCAGAAATTAGGCCCCCATCCCAGGTAGTAAATCTTGATTGATTATGCAAAGTCCACTCTCAATATCAGTTGATTGGCTCAATTGCAAACATATTGTACAACCCTTGGATGCTTCCAGGGAGGGCACATTTCAAAACTGAGCACAATGAAGGCTGTGTAGTCCCATTGTCTCTTCATGCAAAGGCAAGAGATGTCACAGCCCTTTTGAATCAGTGAGGAGACACAATACGAGCATCTTTAGCATCAGAGCTCTACTTAAGTTGCTGAATTAGCTAACTGCCCCTCAGGACCTCTTGTAAGGGAGAATACACACCACTTGTTCTTACGCCATTCTCTATCGTCTTTTCTGAAAATTGCACCCAAAAACATTTTAACAGGTCTGGGTTATCTGGACCAGAGTTAGAGATGTTTGTGTTAACATTTCATAAAGTTTGCAGTCACCCTACCAAAACGGTATAGTCCACACTTAACAACAGCTCCATACCAAGTGATATCTGCATCTAGCAAAGCTTTCTTCCTGGCCATCAGGTAGGTCATTTAACTGATGCAGTCAGAAGGTTGACATCTTGTCTACTCACATGCCTACCACTACTTTGGGGACCATGTCTCTATAAAGGAAGGCCTGTGGAGACTTTCTGTTGGATTTAAAGCGCCTCTTGGAATTGTGGGCGTTGAGTCTGGAGCATTGTTTGGAGCAGAGTGAGCTTTGAGTAAGATTTCCCAAGTGAATAAAAAAAAAAAAAAAGCACCAAATCTTCACCAGAGGGCTGAATGGGGGAAGAGAAAAAATCAGCATCCCTGCCCTTTGACAAAGTCACAGACACATCATTCCTTTCTACTGACTTTGATTCAGACACCGGGGTTCCCTGGTGGAAGGGAACATGGGTTGGAATTCTCACGGTTCTGGAGATGGAATTTTCTCAGCATGTGCTCTGGTCACAGGGAAGTAATTGGGCACGTGGCCAGGCACAGGTGCACACACTTTCAGCCTTTGTCCTTGGAGAGCTCTAGTCTGTCCAGGTGACCCCAGCGGTCCCACAAGGCCGGATTGTCCGAATCCAGCCCTGAATCGGGCACATACTCCCCTAGATGATGTCTTCTTGTAGCTTCTCTTCTCCCTGCCCCTTTTTTGCTACTTTCTTCCTTGGGTGTAGGCAGTCAGCTGCCTCCAGATTCCATTTCCCCCTGTGCTGGAAGTTACCTATGACGTAACACTGAGAGCACAGGACTGCTTTTACTTTCTACAGTGGACCTTCACACAAACGGTGGCATTCTTACGGGAGACTCCCAGGAACTTAATACACTTCCACTCGATTGAGAAACAGAGGGAGCCGCGCGGCGGAGATGGCTCAGTTGATGAAGGGCTTGGTGTACGAGCGTGAGGACCTGAGTTTGATCCCCAGATCCCATGTGGAAAAAAAAAAAAAAGCCATGGTGATCTCTTCTTGTAATCCCAGCAGTAGGGACTGGAGACCGGAGGAACCCTGGGACTCGTTATCCAGCTAGCCTGGCCTACTTGGGGATTCCAGAGATGGTGAGAGATCCTGCCTCAATCTAACAAGCAGATCCCAAAGAAACCCAAAGTTGACAACTGACCTTCTCATGCACCTGTACACACCTGCACACAAACGTGAACATGGGCATGCATGAGCATGCATGTACACGTGTACACATACTTTAGCACAGAGAAAGAGTCAGAAAGGGGCGAGGAAAGAGAAAGAATATTCCCAACACATGGGAATGCATCCCTGTACACTCCTCCTCTTCATTCTCTTGCTCCTTTCTCCGATTTTTTTCTATTTCTAGATGAATTTTGCCTTTTGGAGGGATGGCTAGAGGTGGGACTGTGTGGCAGGTGCCTTTGTGGGGGGTTTTGTTTGTTTTGATTCAACACTTTCCGCAGACTCCGCCACTGTTGCATGCAAAGTGCGTTGCAGATGAAGAAACCAAGGCTCAGGAGGAGGGCTCAATCATAGGCCAAAGTCACTAGATGACCATCAGAGCCCACCAGTCTTTCTTTGCTGTCTCTCTCAATGACTTTTCCATTGCCCCTAGAATGCCCACTATAGACAAATCAGCATGCCCCCTTTCCACGCATTCAATAAAACCATGTCTGTTTGGAAAACAGCCACTCCGGCCCTTTTTCAAGCCCTTCCTCATCCTTGGATCCCACATAAAACCCTCTTTATTTCCCCAGCTCTTTCCATCCTGTGCTTTTGATCTAAAACCTTTCCCAGTTCCACTTGCGATTGCCACCTAGAGAAATCTCATCTGTCCTGGGAGATTCATTTACGCTTTCACACCAGGGCTGTCTTTTAACACAACTGAATGATCCTCTTCAGGATAGCCTGCCCCCTCCAGTTACACCTTTTCAATGCCACAAGGCTCCTGACTCACACCCCCTCCATCAGGACTCTCCACCTTTTCATGGTTTCGCTCTTGGCGCTGTGGAAAATAGATCATTCAAGGCAGACAGGACTGATAAGAGGAACTGCTCTTGCCTGGCTGGGACCACTGGGTTTACCGACACTTCAGTATAAGCATCTTCAAGGAGGATTTCATTTAGATAATGTGGACACCAGATTTTTATCTACCACCCTGGTCACATTACCTCTGGGTAGAGTGAGCATAATCCATGGGCTGTTTAATCAGGAGTTCAATGGGGGTGTCTGTGTCAATAGGGCGTGGCGATAGAATCCAGATGGAGAGGCAAGACTCTCGGTCCAGCTGAGTGGAAACTGTCGAGAATGTCACTTTGCCACTCTGGGCTCTGGAGTCCCAGCATGGACATGAAGAGAATGTGAAACAAATTAGGGAAAGGGAACTTTGTGGGAGCTCACGCAGGGACACCGCTCTCAACTGTTCAAGGCCTGGTCTGCACTAGGGTGGCAGCTGTGGCATTTGGACCTGGAGTGTTTGTTTACCAAAGCCTTGGTTCTGAGATTGAGGAGGCACTGGGAGGTGGTGGAATCTTAAGGAAATGGGATCAAATGGGAGGAAGTTAGGTCATTGGGGTCATGTCTTTCAACGGCAGTCTCTCTCTCTCTCTCTCTCTCTCTCTCTCACACACACACACACACACACACACACACACACACACACACGTACATGCACTTGTGCGTGTGCACTCTCTCACTCTGCTTTTTCACTAACACAGTGAACAGGCCTCCTCACATGTTCCCACCATGATCACGGAGCCTCCATTTACCAAGCTGTGTCCCCAGAGCAAGGACTTTTCCCTAACTTACACCACAGCACTGTGAAGATTACACATTTTCTCCCCCTGGGAAACAGTCAGGTTTTCTAGCTTCCCCCAAAATCTCCATTTTCTGTAAGAATTGAAGACCATTTATTGATATAGCCTTTTAGGCCCCAGGCTTCCCTAATATTGCCTATTTCCTTTGAATTGAAACATTCCTCCCAGAAGGGTAGACCATTAAGACTCAGAAAGGAAACACAACTTACAAGGCTCAGGAAGTACACAAAAGCCACAAGTTTCAGGAAACTCTTTGAAAACAGTAAGATTCACAAGGCCCCAGCCTCAGAGTTAGGTAAGAAGCAACAACTGTTGGGGAAAAGAGACTTTCTGGCCAGCCCAGTCTCCTCTCAGCCAGAGAACTCCATGGATGCCACTTCTGTGAGTTGTCCCACCGCTTGAATGTGGACTGTTGCAGGAATTCAGCTGCTTTTGGGTCACCCATGCTCCTGTGGGTGACTCCTTGCCCACACTCCTCATGCCATACTCCCAATAAACTCACTGGCTTCCTAAGATCAAGTTGGATGGAATAACTTCTCTCTTTTGTCACTGGTACCCTTGCTGCAGCGAATAGACTTTTGTCCTCATCACCCCAGGAAAAGACACACAGCACCTGACACTCTCTGTATCAGTTGATTTGTCCTTTTGCCTTTACTGCCCTCCCCCATTCTAATGTTGAAAGGACCAATAACCACCAAGCCATACTGCTCCAATGAAATAACCAGAAAAGGGATGCCCGCCAGAGCAAAGGTCTCTTCCCTTGGGTGAAACAGCCTCACTCAGGAAGAAAGAGGCCAAGCACTCACCCGCGGAGAAAACAGATCCTAGGAAGGGTGGAGTAAAGAGGAATGTGTGTGCTATTTGGAGGAGGCAGGGGTGGGAGGGAGATGCTGACAGGGAAGGCTGGAAGCCACTGTTATTTGAGGTTTCCGGCTGAGTGCCAAAAATTACAACAGATGCAGCTGAGGCGGGTGGGCGGAGGGGAAAAGCTGGAGGGAGAGCAACTCAAATCCCAGGACTTCGGGATCTTACTTAGGTTTCTGGTTTTGCTTATTCTGACTCCTGGAGAGGAGAGAAGTTCAGGTGAGCCGGCAGCCCTCCCCTCCCCCACTCTACCCACATCAACCTTCAGAACATTCATTATTTCAGCTCAGGGATGGTCAGTGTGTCTTTGATTAGGACTTAATCGCTCATGTCGCATGCAGGATTTTGCACTCAGCTTTTTTTTTTTTTTTAAGCCTCCATTAAATATTTAAGTAGCTGGTCCCTAGAGCATTTAAATTAGGATTTGATTTATGTCAAATTGATTTACACACTACCTTTGCCAATCAGATCCTCTCTGTAGTGAATGTGAAATTGGGGCCAGAAGATTCAGTCTTCTAGCTGTGGGGGAAAGCTCTGGGAGGTGGTGGAAGAGTGGGTTCTAGAATGTTCCCTAGTCCAACTTTTTACTTCAGTTTCGTTGATGGAGACTCTCACAAATCAGCTGCTATGGCTTGAGTGTCCTGAAATGTCCTCCCACAGGCTTGTGTTTTAGCTGCCTGGTGCCCAGGTGGTGGAGCTACTGGGAAAGTTCTGGGAAACTTTGATAGGTGGAGGCTAGCTGCAGGAAGCACATCATCACTGTGGGGTATGTTATCCCTGCCCACTTCCTGTCTTATCTTCTGCTTCCTGTTTAGTGTGATATGAACTGTGGGGTGTTCTGCTCAACTGTATGGGCCAAGCAATCATGAACCTCCCAGACTTCTGAAGTTGTGAGCTGAAGTTACGCTACTTTAAGCTGTGTCTGCTGGGTCTTGTGGTCACAGACACACCAACCACAGAAGGCTGATAGTGGGATCTTCATAAGCCCTGTATAAGAATCCTGCATATGAAATTTCCCACTTACAGCAATGCAAAGTGGGTAGAGAAATCCTTCCTATTGCTGTTAGAGTATCATGGGACTCTTTGCTTAAGCTCATGGTCCTAGCATGTGCAATGAAACCCATTCATTCTGGCTTATGCTCGTGAGTCTTAGAAAATCTCTCTCTCTCTCTCTCTCTCTCTCTCTCTCTCTCTCTCTCTCTCTCTCTCTCTCTCTCTCTCTCCTCTTCTCCTCTTCTCCTCTTCATAACTGTACTGGCTGTGAGGTTTTGAGCCCATAGTACGTCCTCACACTGTCTTGCATCTTTTTATTGATATTGTTTCTCTTCATATGCAAAACCTCTAAGTTATCTTCCCTCCGAGTTAATAGTGGGGACACTGGGGTTCTAACAGCTTAGGTAACCTGCCGAAGACCATGAAACCCCTGAGTGACACAGACTGGAATTCAGGCCATGATCCATGAGGACATCATCCACGAGTACAGTAGGGACAGATTGGAGCCCCTGATCTGGGGAGAAATGGAAGCACACAGGCAGGGGGGTGACGCACAGTGACTCGCTGTACTAGACCTTTTGAGAGTGGGGGAGGGGGCCGAGGGACTAAAAACTGGCGGTACAGACAGACAGCTACACCATTTGTCAATCCAAGGAGATGAATGTACTAATCTCGAGGTTATTTAATGACATAGCTCCCATCTTCAGAGAATTTTTTTTTTTTTTTGGTCCTTGAGGATATTAAGTTGGGCTATTAATTTAACAAGAATCCTATTGGTTGCCATGTCTACATCATCACATAGTATTTACAAATATTGTCTCTTGAATGCTTATGGATACCCTCTGGAATGGGTCCCATTTTGTGGATGTGAAAGTTTAGGTACAGAGGTATGAAATTACTTGATCAAGGTCATATAGCTAATAAAAAATTAGCCAGGCTGGATTCAGTCTCAGTTTACCTATTTGTATTGTACCACCTGGCACTTTCTCAAACACTTCCATCATGTGACATTGGAGCAGGGGACTACAAATATGCTCTTCAATTTTCAAGAATTAAGTAGATGGTAAAAATATAAATGAAAAGCTAAAAAAAGAATTAAGAAGAAATGACAGTGGCTGAAATGACAGAGTGGAAACAGGATAGGTATCCACAGGCATATGTTTTTCCGTCTTTACTAGCACTGAAACATAAATTTAGGCACGAGTCTCCTGAGAAAAATAAAATATCTAAAGCTGCGTTATTGTCATAATTCTTGGTTAGAGAACTGAGCTACTCCTGGGAAAAGGGACTGACGATTCTGTTTTTGCTTAAAAAGAGAATGTTCAGCCAGGTGTGGTGGCCTATTCCTGCACTTCCAGCACTCTGGAGGAAGGTGGATCCAGGAGGATCAGGAGTTCAAAGCCAGCCTGGGCTAAGCAATGAGTTTGAGGCTACATGAGGCCCCTGTTTAGATCTTTCTAAACAAAACAAAACAAAACAAACAAACAAAAAAAAAAACAACAAAACAAGGGATATCTAGTCCCTCAATTCTCAGGCCAGAAGTCTAAAATCATGGTATTCACAGTAAAACTGAGACACAAAACGGGGTTTCTCTGTTCCCTCAAACCATTACAAGTTGAGTTTTCAGGACTCGGGCGCAGAAGCCTGGGACCTGCCCTGTAACGACCTTGAGTGCCTGGTGGAACTAAATGTCCCTGGGACCCAAAGGATGTGAGTGGAATCTCCTCCCAGACGGACCTAGACAGAAGTCATGGCACCTACGACAGTTGCCGGAAGCGCTGAAAACTCCCAACGTCTAAGTGTCCACGAGTTCTACCTGGGCTGTCATGAGGGGCCGGGTGGTGGGGTGGAGTGGGGTGGACTCTCATGACTTCCACCTGCAACCAATCAACCAATCAACAACCAGTCTTTACTGCCGGGTACTCAGGACTGGAAGAGAGACGTGAAACTCCTCTATGTCCTTGCCGGTTGACCCACAACCAACTATTTCTTGTGCAAACTCAGGCACCATATTAGCTTCTGTGTTGTCCAGCAGTGAGCCTCCCGCGGAGCACTCTTCCCTGCCTTGTCCAGCGTCTACTGGCTCTAACAGTCCTCGGCTTGCTTGCGGGTACAGCCTCCAGCCTCCTCCCCATGTTCCCGAAGCCGGTTTCCCTGTGTTTGTGTCTCTACTCTTCTCCTAAGGGTCTCAGTCACACGGTATGATGGTCTCATTTCCTCCAAGATGACCCCATTTTCACTTAAACGGTATCTGCAGCCACTCTATGCATGAATAACATCCCATCCAGAGGGTCTGGGTGGAGCTCAGTTAAGGGTAGGTCATCAGAGAAGGCCTCTCTGAGGAGGTGATATTTCTCCTGGTCTAAATCATAGTGGACCCAGCCATCTATAAACACAAAGGAAGGAAAGTCCAGGGTGAAGGGTGAAGACTCTAGATCTGGAATAAAGATGGCACTTAACAAGTTTGGGGAGAAGGAAGAGGAGATGGCAGCAATGTGGTAATATATCGTACACCCCAATAAAACTTATCTGGGAATCAGAGGGCAGAGCCAGCCACTAACTAGATTAGACATAGAGGCCAGACAGTGATGGCACACACCCTTAATCCTACCCCTCGGGGAGACAGATCCATCTGGATCTCTGTGAGTTCGAGGCCACAGTGGGAACAGAGCCAGTCGTGGTGGCACACGCCTTTAATCTCAACACTTGAGATCTCATGCCTTTGTTTGGAAGCACACACACCTTTAATTCCAGGAAGTAATATGGCAGGGCAGAAAAGGGTATATGAGGCATAAGGAAACAGGAACTCTCTCTCTCTTGAGGCTGAGGATTTCATAGAGGTCAGAACGTGTGGCTGGCTTGCTCTGCTGCTCTGATCTTTCAACTTTCACCCCAATATCTGGCTCTGGGTTTTGGCCTTTTAAGATTCATGTTACACAGCAATGCTGGGATCTTAGTATTTTACTTCAGTTGTGCTATGCAGGTGCTGGGCAGAGCAATGCCATGGACTAATCTGGCCACCGTGTGCTGCACACCCCATGGGGAAGAACACGGCAAACAGGAGTGGGAAATGTGGCCATGTCCTTTAAGCCCAGATGAGAAATGGTGTCAGGTCTGTCCACTTCCAAAGCAGTGGAGTTGGACAAGATGGAATTTAAGCTCTGTTTGTCATTGGGAGACTTCGGATGATTGAATTATATGTTGGGGAGATAAAAATGATGATCTTGTGGTCCCAAAGATTATTATTATTATTACCTGAATCTATCTACCTATAGCTGCCAATTTTCATTCAACAGAATCTAGTCCTCTTGTCTCTGTCCACCCTTATAATTTAGCCTCATTCGGCTTAGCTGTTCCACGACGTCCCACATTTTATGACAACAACCGTATCCTGTGCATGAATCCCCCACTGCTGGGCACTTAGGTTGCTTCTGATTCTTCAAAGTTGCATCACTGTTTCAATAAAGATGAACCCAGACAATGATCCAGTTGTTCATTTATTTAAACAGTTTCTTGAACAGAATTTAGGCATGTGTCTGAGGCTCAATCCAGGATAGAAGGGGTATAATTGGGGTGCAGGGTATTTTTGCTCTCAAAGGACTGTATATATCTACATTGCACATTCCCCTGGTTTTAGTGGCCCTGAGAATGGTCTTGCCAAGCAGAAGAGGTCTGTCCCTTTCTGCATCAGGACAGTTCCAAGGATCCCCATCCTGCCTCCTTCATGCATTCTTCCTTCCTTCCTCTGCCCTCCTAAATTTAAATTTTTAGCAAGGCTGAAAGCCATATGCCACCTTGTGTCTTGTCTCTAAAAACACCGAGTGACATTTTGGGAAGGAGACCAGACTGCCAAATGCAGCTTAGATCTGGAAATAGCCCAGTCCTCCTGGAAGCCCATTGTCTGTCCTGTGATACCTGTCCTTTGATCCTGGGTCCAACAGGAGGAGCAATTATAGCCTCATACCTGCTCTGACTCATCACTCTCCATCTGTTCCAACTAGTCATTGCTGGTGCAGAGACAGAAGGGGAGAGAGGGTTTTTTTTTGGGGGGGGGGAGATGAGATCTCAGGTCCCACTTCCTGTCCCCTGCTCCAAAAGCACTTACAAGGAGACGTCCATCCACTCTCAACTGCAAACTGTGTCAGAGACAGGCTGTGAGAAGTCTGGAGCAATACGCCACAAAAGGAATATTTTCCATAATACACAAATCTACAAATCAAAAGATTAATCCTGTTCTACTAAAACTAATAGAAGGCATGAGGAAGCCACCAGAGAAGAAGACAAAATGCCCCCAAAGAAACACTCGAAGGGGTGTGTTTTCATTCATCACAAAATAAAGACGAATTAGGCAAAGAAAAGATGGCTCAGAAAAGAGCACTGGCTGCTCCTGCAGAGGACCCAGGTCCGGTTCCCGGCGCCCACATGATGTTCACAGCTGTCCCTGTTGCTGTCCGGATGCTATTTACAGGAGGGCAAAATACTACAGAAAAGCAAGCAAGTTAACTGGCCCTAACACGGTAACTTCACCTTGAAATCATGCCTGTCACCTTAAAGTAAGCAGCATGGCGTTTCCAAACCATGAGGGTGCATCTGAAGCTGTTGGACCGGTTTCCATGGTTCCCTCTGTTAATCCCACCTGTGACCCATGCTCACTGGGGGTGGACAGTGTTGCCTCCCGGGTGGATGTGATATGCCTCCTGGCCTTTTCTCTGGAGACCTCCTTAAAAGTTAAACGGGAGTGAATTTTTCCAGGTCTCCAGTAAAATTCGAAAGCGACGTAAGCAATATTTCAGCCTTTTTGACTTTATTTCAGCCGCTCCTTCTAGTCTGGGAATTCATTGGTTTCCTCTTTTGAACGCGACCCAGACTTCTTGGAGTTTTTAGTTACGTTCATCGATTTTTTCCCCTTTGATATCTGTGTATATTAGCGTCTGTGTCTGTCTTCCATCTCCTCTGCTTCCTCTTGTCTGTCGACGATGCCTTCTGCTGTGTTGTTCATTGATTATCTCATCCTTTCATTTCCAGAATTTCTTGGACACAGGAAAATCTTGAAGCAGGGGAGAGATCATCAAAGGGGACTAAAAAGCTAAAAAGTCTTAGATGGAAAGCTATGAACAAGAAGTGGAGGGCTGGGGAGATGGCTCCGGGTGCGAGAGCACTCGCTGGGCAAGCGTGAGGACCTGAGTATGAATCCCCAACATCCAAGTTAAAATCTGGCTATGACTGCCTGCACATCTGTAACCCCAGCACTGTCAGGGGTGGAGACAAGAGGATGGCTGGGGCTTGCTGGCTACCAGACTGGCTCCAGGCTCAGTGAGAGACCCTGTCTCAAGGGAATAATGTGGAGAGCGACAGAGAAGCACACCCATGGTCCTCCTCTGGCCTCCACACATGCGTGCACAAGGGCTTATACACCACGCACATGCAAACATACATGCTCCCCAAAAAGTGACCATGGGACTTTGCAGAGAGCTCTCAAAGAACCATGGGCTACCAAGGAAAGGTAGGGGCCACCATGGGCCTGAAAGAAGTCAACCCACTGCAAACAGGGGAACAAAGGAAAGAAAGGACAGGAGCCCCAGGGAACAAAAATGATCTTAGCAGTTTGAGACAGACAAGTCAAAGAATAAGAAAAAACAAAGTTGTAATCGTTATAATAATCATTACAGAGTGGGGAAAGTCGGAGTGTGGAGAGACGGCATGTCACAGGAGAGAAGTGTTTTAAGAAAACTCTGTTCTCCCTGGGATGTTGCTATGACAGGGACATCCTCCTGGGAGTTACGTCATGGGAACCTTGATGAGAAAGATGTATGGGCAAGTGCCAGCTCCGATGCCAGGATACAGGGGAGTGTGGGGAGCCCCTGCAGGCGAAGCTCTGACTCATCTCTCTGGTAAGGAAGTGACCATGGCAAGCAAATGGAAAACTACTTGCTATGGATGGATGAATGGGCCCCGTTTTCCTAAAGGGCAGATGAATGACTTTCCCTGGTCCCCACGGATATCCTATTGGCTATATCACAACGTGGTTAATGTGCATCTCATGAACATGGCTGCTAAAGGCCTCTTGGCTGCCACTTCACCCACTAACAGAGCAGTGACTGTAGGTATGAATATCTCATTTAATCACAATTAGTTTAATTTAATCATAATTCCAACCTAGGAAGGATGGAATGGGTGAGCGAGGGGGCTGGAGAGACATTCAGTGGTTAAGAGCACTCGCTGGTCCTTCAGAGGACCCAGGTTCAGTTCTCAGCATCCAAGTTGGGTAGATCATAACTGAATGTAACTCCAGCTCCAGAGGACTCAAGGGCCTCTTCTGGACTCTGTGGATGACCATCTACACACACACACACACACACACACACACACACACACACACACACACACACACACTAAAGTTAATCTTTTTTATTTATTTTCTAAGAAAGGGATAAGGGTCCACTCAAGGCTGCCTGTCAGGGACTAGAAGCTGTGTGTGTGCCCCTTGGAAAGTCCTCAACTCTATTCACTAAGATGGCCACAGCTGACAATGTCCTTGTGTGAGGGGTACTCCTCTCTAGATGTCATAAGAAGCCTGAGCTCAGAGCACGCAAGCTCCAAGCAAGCACTGTTGGACTCTAGCCCCTTCCACTCTGCCAATTCTGCCCTTTCCAGCCTCAGGGGAGGCCAAGAAACAAGACTTCCTGTGACTGAGCCATCTTCCGATGTGCACACATTGTCTTAAAGACCTTACTTAAAATGTCAGGGCTTTGGTTTTTCTGGTCAGCGCATCCAGTATCATCAGGAATGCATGCCCAGCTCAGAGGTCACCAACGCTGGAGAGTTGGACAACCCCAGGAATACCTGGCAAGGTCTGGAGAGAATTTTGATGGCTGTAACTCAGAGAAGGCTCGTGCTGATGGCACCCCCCTGAGCAGAGGCAGGATACAGGAAAGAATCTTGCAGGGCCAGGGCAGCCCTCCAGAGGGAGACTGGCCTGAGCCTAGTGTCCAGGCTTCTGAGGGCTCTGGCTTTTAGCTACTATGTGTCCTTCATCTATTCTTTTTTAAAAAAGAATGTGTATATATATATATATATATATATATATATATATATATATATATATATATATATATACACACACACACACACACATACATATATACATATATACATGTATATATATATTCATACACACACACACACAGAGAAAGTTGGTGAATGGCAAAAACTCATTAATATGTAACTCACAGAGACAATTCATTCAGTACTGCCACCAGCAGCCTGCTGCATGTCCTATGGGATGGCTTCTTTCTTCAAAGACTTCTATTTATTTGTGTGTTCGCGCGCACGCACGCATGCGTGCGTGCTGTGTGTGTGTGCATGTGCCCATGGAAGCCAGAAGAGGGCACTGGACCCTCTGCAACTGGAGTTACAAGCAATCAAGAGTGACCCATGTGCACGCTGGGAACCAAAACCCGCCCCGCCTCACCCCTCCCCCCCACACACACACTCCCACCCCTGAGCCTCAGCTAGACCAGCACGTGCTCGTAACCACTGGGCCACCTCTCCAGAGGATTTCTACAGGTGTCTACAACAAATATGATGCCTTCCTGTGAGTCCCGTTGCCAGAGAGCCAGAACGCGTTTGATCTCCTGAATGACAACCTTTGTCCTCACGCTCTCCCATTGACTCTTACGCCGGGCTCTTCTGCTTACTCAGCCCTTCTCTTAAGGAACAGCACTTGGGACTGTTCACAAGTTCAGCTTAAAAATAACCACAGCCTCCAGGAACATATTGCTGTCACTTCCTTCCCACTGGAATTGACATTCAGGCCTGGTCATAAAGAAGGCAGACTTGAGTTTTTTTAACCCCGATAAATGCTGAAATACCATCTTCCAACACTTAAAATGGGATAGTGTCACATTTCCTAGTTTTATTCGGTCTGGAGGGTTAAATATGGAAGATCCTGGCAGGACAAAGTTACCCTTTGCTTTTGAAGGGCTCAACAGGGAGAGCGGGTCCTTTTCGCCCTTGACCTCTTGATATGTGTAAGGGGTAGAAGCAACACATCTCAGAAAGCATTTTCTGAGCACCTACTGTGTGCCAGGCACAGGCTTGAGGCTTTCTCTACACACACACAGTTCCTCTGTCAGTCAGTCATCCCTGCTGCCGCCCCCCCCAACACCACACCCCTGTGTAGTGTTGTGTCCTCCAACCCCATGCCCACAACTAAGATTCCTAGAATTATGAGAGACAGTGCTTTCAGTGGTGAGAAGATGCCAGCTCCATGGTTAAGAAGGAAACAGGGGGACCCTGGGAAAGATGCTTGTGAGAACTGGTACCCGGGCCCTGCACACACCTTAGCCTCGGGTCTACATCCGCACCCGCCCATCCTATCCTGTCTTCCCTGTAACAGAGATGGGTACTCGGCAAGCAGTCAGGGTGCCTTTGCACTGGGATACCCTGTCTAGTTCAACACCCCTGAGAGCTGGTATCCCTAGACACCCTCATTTTATCCAGAGGAATCCCAAGGCTTGGAGAGGTGAGCAGATGTCACGGTAAGCAAGGGACACAGCCCAGTCTGAGCCCAGGTGGTGAAGTTCCAGGGCTTGTTTTTTTTTTTTTTTTTGACCCAGAAGCTCACAGGCAGTGTTGACATACCCCTGACAGTCAGTGAATGTAGCTGGGCCAGGCAGCCGGACGCAGGGAGGGAGAAGAAAAGGGACTTGGTGAATTCCAAGTCTTTCTTCTGCCCGGGATTTGAGAGGCCAGACTCTTTTTAGGCTGGAGCGTGGGGGTCCCTGCCCGACCCCAGTCAGTCCGGGGCACCGGTCCCTTCCAAGCCTGTAGACCCTCCTTCGGGCCCACTACCTGCCACCCACCCACCCACCCACCACCCACCTCCCCCAGGCTCCTCGCTGCTGAGGCTGGGTCGGGTAATTAGAAGTTTTTCTCTGGTTTGAGTCTCAATCCTGTGTCTTTGCAGCAGCTGTTAGGGCCTGGGGTGAGGCACAAAAGCTTTGCTAATGATTGTGTCTACAACCTGGGAGTGTGTGTGTGTGTGTGTGTGTGTGTGTGTGTGTGTGTGTGTGTGCGTGCATCCCAGTCTATGTACAGGGCCACCAGGCTCTCAACCTCACCCCACCCCGCGGGTTCATTACAGATTTCTCTTGGTGCCGCTGAGGGCTAGGAGGGGACAGGACCAGATGGCAGACAGGAGGGTGGTTGTCGGCCCTGCCTCCTCCTCCCCTCACCAAGCAGATGCCCTCGCAACGAGGCCCGGAGGCAGAGACAGGATTAGAGGGGGAAACTCCGTATCAATTAGTGTCAAAGGCCCGGCGCTGGTGGGGGGAAGGGCGGCCAGTTGGCTCCGGCTGGTGGGGGCGGGGCCGGAGAGCTGGATGGAGGAGGGGGTGCCCCGCCGCACAACAGGGACAGACAGATTCACCCTTAGATAATTGGGGCAGCACCTGCCTCTCCTCCACGCCTGGAGAGGAGAAGGGCCAACTTCCATCTCACAGCCGCTGGCCTGGGTTAATCCTTCTGTTCGGGCTGGAATATTATTAGGTGCTGTGTGTCATTAGTAACATTAGATGTACACAATACTAATAGGCCTTGGGTTTTCTTAATCTTGTTCATATTCTTGCAGCTGAGAATATTTTTTAAAAAAAATTCTTACAGCGAATGACTGGTACTAATCTCACAGCTGAACACTGGGTAGGGACCAGACACTGGGATGATCCCTATCTAATCCTCTCAATGGCCCAACAAAGCTTTTATTGGACAAAGAAACTGGAGCCCAGAGAGGGGAGTCAAGCAGCCTAAAGCCACACAGCCTATAAGGAAAGGCTACCACGCCCATTCAGACCTGAGCTAAGCAAATCGAAAGAGCAGGGGTTTTCAAGATTCACCCCTAGGGTGAGATTGGGGCCATACTGGTTTTACAGAATAGTGCTTCTAAATCCCCCCTCCCTTTTACCTTAAAATAAACAACTAAAGAGAGAAATTTGAATTTCAAATCCTAAAACCAAAACATAAGCTCTGGCTGATATCATTGAGCTGTGTGGCCTTAGGCAAGTGTCCCAGCTTCTCTGAATTTGTCTCCTCTATGTCTTGATGAAGTCCTATAGCAATGGTGCCTGGGCAAATTTCTTCTGCCACATACTCATCATAGAATACTATGTGGGTATTAAAAACGGTGGGGGTGAGATGAACAGAGCATTGTAATTCACACTTGTAATCCCGGCACTCGGCAGGTTGAGGCAGGAGGACTGGATTCTAGGTAGTTTAGGCGACCTGGCAACTACTAGCTGTCCAGAGCTACAGAACAATAAATACCTCAGCCTGGATCATTAAATTATTCTAAGTGCTCAACCCTCTTCCACATTGGTTAAGGAACAGAATGGGGGCCATAGGGGCGCACGGGAAGAAATAAATAAGGAGTTCCGTGAGAAAGGAATCATAAATCCTGAGATATTCCTCAGTCACAGGAGGTTATCTTTTTTTTTTTTCTTTCTACACTGGTGTTTACAAAGCTAAGTGTTAACAAAGGCAGAATATATTAACAGGCTCCCCTTCCCCCGTCCTGCTCAGCTGCATGCTGTGAAGATTCAGGGCCTGGTTCTGCACACCCGGGGTGTCCCACCCAAGCAGGGGCTGGTCTGAGTTTCTGAGGATAGTCTCCATCTCAGTTAAACACTCAGCCACTTCTGTCTGGTTCCCAGTGGAATCAAAACTCCTAGAAGCTCGGGGGGGGGGGGGGGGGCTGTTGGGAAAGTAAGGGTTAAACCACAGAGCCATAAAGCTGACCCTGGGGTGGCCCACTTAGGCGACCATCTGCCAGCAAGCCTGCTGCCAATCACAGGCAGACCCCGCCTTCTGCAGGTCCCTCCTCTCAGCCCACACAGCAGCTCACTGGCTCCCCAGCCGGCGTTGGCCTCTGTGTCCGCAGCCAGGGCCCCTGGCAACCTCCTTCCATCCCTCCCCATCCCAGCAGCTGCACTGGCATCTGGAACAGCAGGGGTCACCGAAGCTTCCTCACTTTGTGGTCCGATTTGACCCTAGAAAAGGTGATGTCTCCGAGACGCTCAGATGTTTGGCCAAGGACCAAACTCTTGAGAAAGAGTTCAGACTCCAGCGGGGTAAAAGCATCCAGCCCACCCCAACACACACACACACACAGCCTATGCCTTCATACCCCGCTGAGGGCAGAAACTCCCTCAGGATAACTTGAAGAGCCAGAGGAGGTTCAGGGCTCCATATCCCATTCCCAAGAGCTAGGGCCGTAGGGGCTCAGGCAGCTGAGGTGTGTTACAAGAACCCCCCGCCCCGGGACAGAGTTCTGATCTTCACCCGTTCCCCTACCCAGCTTCTGCTCTGTCTACAGCAGATGATCCCATAACTCTCAGTACTTTGATCCCCCCCCCCGGAGGTGGATGAGGTAGGGGGGGGAGGGGGGAGTGTCCAGCCTTTATCATCTCTTCTTCTGAACTGTCACCTGTACCCCTCATCAGATCCCCACAGACCAGGAGACAGGCGAGAAAAGAGTTAAGCTGAGAGGCAGATGGAAGAGGATAGACTCCCTCTTGGAAGTGGCCCAAATGTCAGGCCCAGCAGCAGCCCAGGACTGTCAGCCAAAAGGAGAGAGCGAGAGTCAGTCGGGAGAGCTCCCAGAACAGATGGGCTAGCCAAGGCACCAGGGGGCTGAAATGGTCGCCGTAATCGTAATACCCCAAATTCCTCTGGTGCACTCCTGTTTTCGAAGCTCATTCAAATCCATTATCTTATTGGAATCTCACGACTTCCCTGGACATTAGATGGCCGGCGGCTGTGAGACCCATCTGGCAGGATGAAGCAGCGGAGCTCAGAGAGGTTAAGCATTTTACACAAGGTCACACAGCTCATTTGTTGTCAGAATGCTGAACAAGAGAGTCAGGTCCAATCCAAAGTCAGCCATCCATGTATTTGGAATCCCATCCTCTTGTGTTCCAATCTGGTACCCTTGACGGATGACAATTTTCGTGACAACATAGCCCCAGCAACAATAATAAAGCCAAAGAGTATTGCTCACTTTGTGGTAAACGTTGCTTTAAGCACCCAATGTATAGTATTTCATTTAATCCCCATTTGGGCCTCGTATGAGGTTGACGTGACCATCGATTCCATATTACAGATCAAGCGACCAAGGCTCACATGATGGCCATTGCTTGTTGAAAAACACAGTTTTAAAAGAGAAGTCCTCCATCAACTTTCCCCTCTGGAAAATGGGACCTTGGCTTCTGCAGGCCACAGCTCATCTGTTCCAAGTCCTCTCCATAGTTCTTGTTCTTCCCCAGAGCCCCTGGCATCCCCCACTCCCTTAAGACAGCCAAGGTTTGGGGAACCCCACAGTGAGTCCCTTGTAAAACTTTTATTATTTGTTTATATGTTTGCTCCAAACTGGGCTTGAATGCGACTGGCAAGGCTGGAATCTGAAGCCCCAGGAGCCACGGGTTAGGTTTTTTCCCTCTGGGGGGCTGTCAGGTGCCCGGGTAACACAGCAGAGTGATGATGGATAGGGTGCTTCTCATATTGCTGAAGAAGAAGGTAATGAGCCGCAGAGGCAGAGTGTGGTTGGGGAGATTGGGGACTGGGGGGTAGGGGTGGCGGGTGGGGAGAATTCTATTTCCCAGGCATTTCATGTCATCCCCCTTTCTGCCTGTCCAGCACCCTGGCTTTCCCTACTACAGGAAGCTAAGTGATCCTGGGGGAACCTTGTAGCGTGAACACAGTCTTTGTTTGCATGTCCTGACTCCCAGGCGGGCTGACCTATGAAACGGGCTTGACCTTGACCAGGCTACTGACAGTCTCCGGCCAACTGGAGCCCTCTCTGGTTCTGATCTACCCTCTGCCAAAAAGGATGTGCTGGTGGCATCTGTGAGCCACAGAATGAAAAATGGGAGGACTCTGATTGGTCCAGAGAAATCCAAAAGAAGCCGGGCCTCCCCAGGACACACTCCTGTCGGGAGCAGCTGCCTCAAACCCACCCCCTGCATTTTGTTTTTTAAAGAACAAGCTTGGGGAAAGCTTGCCTCTGTGGGACCCTCACATCTGCTCCACAAATGTGTCGGACACAAAGGGGGACACGCTCAGGATCACACGTCATATAAAGCAGTGCTCTGTTGGAGGCAGATGACAGCCAGGGGCTGGTGACACAGGCCTCTAATCCCAGCTACTCAGGAGGCTGAGGCACCGTCACCTCAGCTTTTCGCTACAATGAGGACTTTGAAAGGGAAGGGGCAGGAGTGGTCCCAAGACTCAATTGAGAAATGAACGCGGAAGGGACACACGAGAATGGCAGATTCAAGCCCCACCCCCAAGGATTTTGAAGGATGAGCCTTTCCAGAATTTCCTTGCTTTCTTTCTACTGCCCACGAGGACAGCCCCTTTGGTATTAGCTATGGGGTATCTCATTTTTTAGAGGGTGACCTCCCTTTATAACCTCTGCAAGCCTCCAAAATATCCCCTGCCCATGAGGGGAGAGAAGTAGGAAAACTAGGAGCCAGAGATATGTATAAAGCTGTCCCTGGTTTAACTAGTGAACTATCAGCTGCCGACTTCAATCCTCCACACAGAGTGTTTGCAATGAATCAAGGGTTAGGGGTGCCACAGAGCAAGGAGGGGAAGGGGAGCTGGGGGGGGGGTGGCGGATGGACTCAAGATGTAACGGAATCAGGAGGTCCAGAGCTAACTCTCTGTGGTCTGTGATTGGATGGCATCAGTTGTTGGTGTGGGGGAGTGGAGAAGAGGAAAATGGCTTAAGTGGATTCCTTTCATTTATTTGTCTGATTCTTGACCACAATTGTATCTGGAGCCTGTCAGTCTTCCCCCATGTCTCTCTTCCTTGACCCTGGACATGCAAACTCCAAGAAAATGGATAGCAGTGTCCCACAGCGCTTATGAAGTCAGGACTGGCATTCAGCCCTCTGCTTGGGTGCCTATAGCTGTGTGATTTTGAATGACTGGCATCATCTCTCTGGGCCCCAGTTCTCTGGACAGTAAAACGAAGACAATGGAAAACAGAGCTGCTGTAGAGGGCGGTTGTGAGGAGGAAGCTGTATAACTGAATAAACACTCAATAAATTCCGGGTATATGACCATTAATATTCTCATCAGCTTGGCCTCTCACACTAGGAACAGTTGCCCTCCGTGGTAAGGGCTGAGATCAGCCAAGAGCTGGTCACTCACACATGGCCAAAGCATCTGGGGGTGATTCAGAGTTCCGATTGTGGCTGCTGTAATTAAGAATGGGACGGAGATCGAGGCTACGTCATGAGAAGGTTTCCCAGTCACCCTTCTGTTCCCATGGGACAGATAACTATGATAAACAATTTAGGAGGAAGATGGGCATATTTGGGCTCCTGGTCTCCAAGGGGTTGCTATTTCAGAAAGGTTAGTTTATGCCTGACTCTGTCGCTATGGGCCTGGGGTGAAATAAAGCATTAATGCAGAGAAGGTCTCATGGAACATGGATGCTCACCTCATGCTGGCCAGGGAGCAGAGAGAGGAGAAGCAAGACATTTCCAGAAAGCCTGGTTTCTTGTGACCTACTGTCTCCACCAGGCTCCATCTGCTAACAGTCTACGACTTTATCAACGTGTTAACTGATGAGTTAGAGCCCTCACCTCCCGACCCAGTCACCACTCAGACACCTCTCGGTTGGCAGCCACACCAAAGTGATGGCACGTGAGCCTGAGGGGAGGGACCTTTTTAAACCCATAAATGACCGTGTTACCATCCTTATGTCCACTCCTGTCATGGACTCGATCAATAGATGTAAAATAGACCCTGTCTGTTAGGTTCTCAACACAGGTGATCATCACAATTCTGATGCCCATTCTCAGAACCTCCAAGAATCTGGGGATAAAAATCTCTCTCATAATCCAAGTGCTTTGATTTTTTTCTTTTCTTTTCTTTTCTTTTCCCCCCCGAGACAGAGTTTCTCTGTGGAGCTTTGGAGCCTGCCCAGTATCTTACTTGTAGACGAGGCTGGCCTCAAATTCACAGAGATCTGCCTGCCTCTGCCTCCCAAGTGCTAGGATTAAAGGTGTGCGCCAATTGTGTATAACATAGCCTAGAACTCTCTATGTAGACCAGGCTGTCCTCAAGCCCACAAAGGTCCCCCTGCCTCTACTTTCCAGTGTGCATCACTACTTCTGGCTTCTAGATGCTTCTTAGGGGGAAAAGAGCATCCATTCATCTTTGTATTGTAAACACCTGGCACTGTGACCAACTCCTAAAATACTTCGTACATGTACTCACTGAAGGAGCAGATGAATATGTGGGACAAAAATTTGCAAACACCAAACAAAAGACAACAGACATACCACCCAAGGATCAAAGAGCAACTGGGATATAAAAAATAAACTTGGAAAGGTGTTTGCCCATAAACATGGCGACCTGAGTTCCATCCCCACTGAGTTCCATCCAAAACCCACATAAAAATCAGCCCTGAACTTTAATTCCAGCACGGGAGAGGCAGAAACACACACACACACACACACACACACACACACACACAGAGACAGACAGACAGACAGACAGACAGACAGCATAAAGAGAAACATATAGATAGTTGGAATTATTTTTTGTTGACATTCAATGTACATGAACGCAATGCTGGGTAACTGAACTTCAAGGTTGTGTCTAGTATCACTCCTGAAATGTTGGATGGGTTCTAGAAACACCTTAAGTTTTAAATCGCAAGTCGCGTGGTGAAATATGATTTCATCTCACCTAACTCTGCCTGGGACCTGAACCATTCCTCGGTCCAGTATATCTAGGCAGTATATGCTGCTCCTGCCCCCATCAGTCACTTAGTAGCTGCCAGAGTTATTAGTTTGACTATCGAAGTCCCGTCACAGTGCTGTATGTCAAGTAATGTTTGTTACTCTTGGTACCAAAGAACGGGCAATTATACGTGTCCTTTAGGTCCAAATGTGTATACACAGCCAAGGAGGTACCTCATGGAGACACAGAATATTCCTTGGCAGAAAGGGGACATTGGGAGATGAGCCTGGGGTCCCACGGCTGAATCATATTCAGCACTGACTTGGGTTAAATTCAGGCCAGTCACCCGCCCATTTCCAGCTGCTTCCTGAGAAAATGCACAACAAATGTAATTACAGCCCAAGGACAGGGCTACACATGGCTAGATGGCTTATAATCACAAAATCTACGTTTCGACAGCAAACACATTTCCCCTCTTCTTCCCTTGTACGTTCCTTTCCTGGAGATGCCTCTTGCACTTAGAACAGTGTCCCCCAGCTGTGGCCTCCATGCTGGTCTAACAAATGCAGATCAACAACTCTGGGATCGTTACTACAAGGCAGTCGCTGAAGGCATGGGATCCACTGCTGTCCATTATTGATTCTTGGTTGGTTCCAGGCTTTGGTTTTCCAGGGAGTCATTATGCTGAGGGTTGGTGGGGGCAGGGTGCTAAATATAAGTGGATGGTGTTCTTTGGTGACAGATGACAAGGCCAACTCCAGCCAGTCCCCTGGTAATTGCTCACACCTATCCTTAAGGAAAGCCAGCTTGCTTCCTCCCGGAAGATGGCCCAAGGTGTGAGGCTGGGTCTCCACGGCGCAGTGCGGGTCTCTGATGTGTGCATGTTACTGGACTCATTCCCGGTTTGATACCTCCAGTCTGCGTGGTAGCCTTGGGGGAGACTGATTTGTCCTATTCTGGGGCTGATAAAACTGAGGCTTGAGGGAGTGAAATCACACAGTCGAAGAGCCTCCTCTGTGCTGAGTGGCTGCCTCTGTGAGTATGACGCAATGCGCCACGTGCCGAAGTGCCACGCAAAGCTCAGCCCAAGAGCGCAGCAGGGAGGTTCTTCCCAAAGCCTGGCATTATTTTAAAAATGTTTTTAAACGTAGTGTTTCATAGCCAGCAGGCTATATAGAGCGGGCTGGTCTTGAACTCACAGAGATCCACTTTTCTCTGCCTCTCCAGTGCTGGCTTTATAGGTATGTACCACCACATCCAGCTCTTATTTACTGATATTGTACGTGAGTGTGGGGGAGGGGGATGCTGCAGTATTCCAGCCTGGGCTATATGAGACCCTCTCTAGAAGAAGCCAAAAACCAACCAGAAGAATGCCCCTGCCTTGTAGGTATTGTGAGTTAAGTGAATGAACGCATATGATGTACTCAGAACAATGTCTGGCATGATTGCCATTTTCATAAATAACTCTTAGTTTTCTCATCTCAGAAATGGAAAGGAAAAATAAGTCTCCCCCTTTCCCAATGATTCCATAATTTGAGACTCTTTAAAAATGCAGTGCACACACTGCAGATAAGATAAATCTCCCTTAAGCGTCATACAGGCAGGACACAGCTGGAGAAAGACGCAGCAAGAGAGAACCAGGCCCTAGGAGTCCACACTCCCCCACCCCCACCCCCCATCACCTTCTGCATGGTACTCAGGCAGCCCAGTTGAGACAAAGTGGGCACTGTCCAGACTCTAAGTTTCAGGGACCCAGCAGTGGCTCTGACTTCCACAGCCTCCTATCACCCTCGCTGGCAGCTCACCAAGCCAGGAAAAGCACCCGGATGCAGGACATGTCCTCCGTCACTCGCCTGAGGCGATTGTGAAATGTGTGCTCTCAGCTCAGCATCCTTATATTCAGCAGCAAGCACCCTGCTCTTCAGACTCTTCACATCCTACCAGAGAATTCCAAACAACGTCGCCCTGCCTTCCAAGATGGTTTCTCAAGTCTTCTGAATGCCACTCTGTATTCGGCTTCTCCAGAGCTCTGTGACTCAATAAACACTTACTGTCCACCCAGCATATGCCAAACGTTAAGCTCGATGCTTTCCTGGTACATGCCCAGCTAAATCCTTTTATCCTCTGAGCCTCCCACCCCACCCCAGGATGTTGAACACTACACTGTATATATTCACAGTTCTCAGTAAATGTAAGTTGGGGAGCACTCATGTCCTGAGCCATGTGCTGTGATGGGAGAATGGAGATAAACAGGACAAAGCCCTTTGGCCAAATATATACATCCACACACTAATTAACATGTTCCACGATGATTCCTCTATTGACACTTCTATTTCTCAGTCTAATGGTTTATGTATTTAACAGTAATTATCAGAGCTGGCTAGCCACTAACTAGCTTCTTTAGCCCCGGGCCAATGACATCACCTTCTGAGACACTGTTTGCTCCTCTGCAAAGTGTGTTGTGGTAGGGAAAGGGATCCTGCTATGAACCTAAGTAAGAAAGATGCTACATGATGCCAGTGGCATGCATGGCCAGTCTTCAATAATAAGCCGTTGATATGAACCTTCAAAAACCACGCCCTTCTCCAAGAAAAAGAAATGTGTATCACATACACTACAGCCTTCTTATCCCCGCACCAGTGACAGACATCACTAATGGATCTTAGATACAGCTCCAGAAGCTACCTCAATACAGTGCTTCTAGCAGACATTACTAGTTGATTGGAGCTGTTAAGCACCTACAGAGCTCTGACATCCTGTTGTTGCCACAGTAACATGGTTCAGTAGCCTGGCTTTCACTCTAAGGAACATCTCATTCTTCTTGGAGCACTCACCTTGGGTGTTGGGATAACCTCCTCAGCTACTGAGCTATGTGAGTCTCAGGCTCAGGTGAACGCAGGAAGTGCCTATTAAATGCAGGTACTGAACAACATGCTCTGACAGTACAAATTGTACCCATTCTACTGACTTGCTGATTAACTTGGAGAAGTCACTGTTTATCTTTAGAAACTGTCCTCTTTCAAGAGATACATTGAGTCTCAGAGGCCTGGGGTGGGGGGCTACTTAGGGGCTGCTGCATATGCAATGGAGGTAATACTTTGAGCTGTTAGCCTTTGTGGATTTCCTTCTCTCTATTTTCACTATAATCAGGCCAGGGCTCTACCTTCTCTGCCCAGGGAGGCTATGTCAAGGCTGCAGACAGGAAGGATGTGTGTCTCAGTTTTTGCTTTTTAGGAGCCCTGAAGCCCTTGGGGGAGGGGATTTAAAGAGAGGCTCAAAGAAACACAAAATAAGAAAGAGATTGCTTCTGGGGGATGGGAACCAGTCAGTTGTCACATGGGCAGGGGTGATGTACATCACCATGGTAACATGTTTCAACTAATAATCAATGGGTAGAGCTCTACCAGGCTGGGCAACCTTGGGAAACCAGAATAACCTCTCTGAACTTGTCTTTACTTGCAACATGAAGGCTGTTTTCGATGATGCAAAGCCGAGTGTAAGTAAGTGGAAATGGACGGTAAACCCTGGTGCTTAAGAAATGTCTACCTGCCCCACTGTCTACACCATCTATGGTTTAATGTCTCCCTAGGGCGCCGTCTTGAAATTTAGCTCTGGTCCAGAACACATGGGAAGGTCTAGAGACAACTGGGCAATGGTGAGAATTTGCTGTTCTGAACCTGGGTCCAGCTTCCAGCACCAACATGGCACCTCACAATGGTCATAACTCCAGGTGCAGGGAATCCGATGCCCTCTTCTGACCTCCAGGAGCACCGGGCATTCACCCGGTATATCATATGCAGGTGAAACACTCATACATATAAAATAAAATGAAAAAACAAGTCTTTCAAAAAAGAACACATAAGAACAATAGCTAGCACCTGCTGTCTCCTTTCCCTGAAGACTTATCCCATTTCATAGTGTGAGCGTGGGATGTAAGCAACATAGTGGAGGATCTAAGCAGCTTGGTGAAGGCCAGGCCTTGCAGGGATCAACATAAAGACTACAGTCCGGGTGAGAGTGTGACCCTTGAGTATCACCTTCAAGGTTCCCAAGGATCCATGGGCAGTTTGATAACCCTCTTTCTAAGGACAGCTTTAACCAGCAGGGCTGTCTGGGCCTCCTTCTGGATGACTGCCCAGTGCATGAGAGACCATCACCATCCCATTGCTTCGCCAGCCCCAGGAGATAAGCTTCAACTCAAGACAGGCCCTTTCTCTTGTCCCAGAGCCCCAAAGAATCACACAGAAGCGTGGTGGCAGGACAAGGGAGCCTTGATGGTGACACTTGGAGCTCCACACCCTCAACGGAACTGCAGTCCCCATGTTGACCCCTGCAAGGTCATCGCCTTTACCACATCGCTTAAATCCTCTGAGCTCCACCTTCACATTCTATAAAACAAGGATATTGATGCAGAACATTGGGGGCTGAGATGCGGTGAAATGATCACTGTATGTTACCTAACACAGAGCCTGCTTTATGAATGGGAGAGGTCCATAGCCGCATTGTACAACCGCTGATTTGTGTGACCTTGGCCAGGTCACTTGGCTGTAGCTCATGGCTTTGGTTCTGTTTGTGACAGTGGTAACTTCCATTCTCTTTTCTGCTGGCGAATTCTTTAGAAACGTATCTCCCAAGCCCAAGTGTAAGCAGCTTCCGAATGGAGGCGTTTTTATTAATTGTTGGGCTTTGCTCGTGATAGAAGATCAATGCCGGGTGAAGGCGCGGGCAAGCAACCAAAGGCAGGTGTGAAATCCCTTGACACGGGTTTGAGGAAAGGACCATGGCAAGCGCTGTGATTTTTTTTCTCTCACAGGAATGAAATAAATAACATCATGAAAATCTCCAGAGCAAAAATAACCCAGAGCAGGAAGGAAACCCAGGTCTTTGTGTACAGTTTTGGCTGCTGTTTAGGTTTGGAGATAGGGTCTTGCTCTGCACCCAGCCTGAACTTGAACCCCCAAATCTCCTCCCTTGGGCTCCCAAGTGCTGAGATTGCAGCTGTGTCCCACGATGCCTGGCTGTTAAGTTTTCAGGAAGGACTAGGATTAGAAGATCAAAGCAAATATTCTGAGCTATCAGCTTTTTATCATTCGTTAAATAAATAAAGTAGATCTCAATAAATATTGATTGGATAGGAAGATGGATAGATGGGTAGGTAGATGAATGGATGAGTGGGTGGGTGGATGGATGGGTAGATAGATGGGTAAATGGGTGTGTGCATGAGCGGATGGATGGATGGATGGATGGATGGATGGATGGATGGATGGATGGATGGAAGGATGGATGGATGGGTGGATGGATGGATGGATGGGTGGGTGGGTGGTGAATGGGTGGATGAGTAGATGAATGGGTAGATGAGTGGTTGAATGGGTGGATGAATGGTTGGGTGAATGAGTAGATGGATAGAAGTGTGTATGTATAGTGGGTAGATGAATGACTAGAAAAAGTGTAGTTTGAAAACAAATGAATACCTGGAGAATGAATATGTCTACATATTGGATGAATGAATGAATGATTAGATGGATAAAGGGTAGATGGGTGGAAGGACAGATGGATGGATATAAAATCAATGGATGTAGGATGTAGCGTGAAAGAATGTACAAATGACCATAACTGCCCAGTGTCTGTGCCTAGGTGAACTGGCCCGGGGTAGATGGTCTTAGTCAAAACTTACTCTCCTTGTCTCTTTCTATTTCTTGGGAAAACTTGCTTCCAGAGAGGCTGTGACATTAATGTAAGCATCAAACGGACAAGTCCCAAAATAGAAGCACCGGGCAGTGCCAATGGATGGGATATCCTGAGCCATGTTCTTTCCCGTGCCCCACTGTGGCACCAAGACAGAGCAGGATGGAGTCATCTACTGCGTAAGAAAGCAGCTTGTCAAGAGCTCCCCTGTTTCCATATGGTGCCCCGATTTGCTTCCTGTGTCTGACAAACAGAATGGGTGTTTCAGACAGTGTTACCCATGTAAGATTCAAACCCTAGCTCTCACATTACCTAGCTGTGTGACCTTAGGCCAACTGCCTACCTCCCTGATCTTCTCATCTACACAATGCCACAGTACCTAGCCACTTCAAAGGGTGACTGTGACTAGGGTCCCAGTGACTATGGAGGTGTTTGGTGTTTTCTTGGGATCTTAGGATATGAAGTTGGTGTCACGGAGATGCCAGCTGTGGCTCAGGTCACTTGCTACTGAAGGTATCTGATGTTCGCTACCCACACTTGGTTCCAAAGAGTCACCTGCTGCCGCTCTCTCCATATTTTGTGCTCTGTGTCCCCATCCCTCTGGCCACCCCACCGCAGGAAAGTATGAGCTCTCCTTCACCAGGCAGATGGTCATTAAGTGCCTGGGGAGGGGCCTGTGCACCTAGGAGGGCTCTGGTCCTCTGGTTAAACCTGTGTGGCCATGAGCATGTCCTTAGCTACCCCTAAGCCCAGCAGTCTGACCCATAACAAAGAGATGGAATGGTTATGGATTCTTGGTGGGGCTTGAGTATCAGACACGGTTGCCCTCGGCCACTCAGGTTCATGTCCAAAGAGAATTTGAATGTGGAGTAGAACGGCATGTAAGACACACTGAGAATTTTTACCCCTGACTAGAGTAAAACTTGAACCTGAGAATTGGGCAGTCTATACTTGACTATGCAGGTGGAGAGAGAGAGAGAGAGAGAGAGAGAGAGAGAGAGAGAGAGAGAGAGAGAGAGAGAGAGAGAGAGAGAGTCGTGGGCATTGCCCCAAGTCACACGGTATAAAGCAATCCAGATTTCCTCACTCCAAGAAGTCATCCATGAAATGACATAATTGTAACTACTGATAACAGTTTTTGAGTACTTAGTGTTTGCCCACCTCCATAGTCACTGGGACTCTAGTCTCAGCTCCTGGACTAAGGCCACTGCAGCAGGATTGATGAATTGATTTATTATGGATTTATGCTGGTTCTCTCCACGGTGAGATGAGCAGATACCCTGGTGTTTATAGGGGCAGCTCTGGCATACAGCTCTGTGGGTCTGCACTAGAGGTATACCCCCTTGAGTCCAAGGACTTCGTAACTCAGAGGGCTGGCAGTAACAAATTTGGAAGATCTGACATCTATGTCTATGCTAGATTATTATAAGACCTCAGTTTCTTCTCCTGTAAAATGGACATAAAATTGATATTGACAACAGTAAATAGTCAAGACTGACTGACACCCACAGTGGCAGTTTGCCTAACTTCAGGCAAATCCTTCCACACCTCTGAGCTTCATTTGTCTGTTTGTGAAAGGAGAATTGGTCAATATTTTTGCCTCTTTCCCCGGGAACCTCTGAGCCTTGTGATGTCTTGGGACCGGATGTCAGCAGTAACTCTGAGATTTTCTTTCTGGTGTGTTCTGAAACACCATGCTTGTTCTGTGTCACAGTCTCCCTGTCCCTAAATTACTGAGGCTCTGTTTTAGTTCCTGAATGTGTCCTCTGGATGACCTCTCACCTGACTGTGGACTGACCACCACGGTGAGGTGACGGAAGTACGGTAAAAGGTGGAATTGGTAGAAAGGACCAGGATGGAAATGGCCTCTCATTTCTGCTCCAAATGCCCTGTCACATGGCCTGCAGCCCACACAGCACCAGCGCTCAGACACCCACCACATCTCTGGAAGTGGACAGGGCCCCAGTGTCACCAGCCACCTGGCTGTAGGAGGGGCGCTGGGGCAGGGGAACTGGACAAACAAAAGCCCATTGTCTTCTGCTCTGCAAGCTCTGAAACTTGATCCTGGCTGCTCACCTGCTCTTCTAGGCACAGTCTGGGTGCAGATGGACATCTCATCAGGATCCCCAGGCGAGTCAGTGGACAGCATGTGCCACGGGAGACCCTTCAGGGGCAGGACAGGGCCTGAGGTGGCAAGACAGGTCTGGTGTTTGGTCAACTGTCGAGAGTACAGATGTCTGTTCAAACCAGAGGCCACGGCAGCAGAGCTCACAGAGGCTGTTTGTTTGCTTGTGACAGATTCTCGCTATGTAGCCTCAGGTGGCCCGGAGCTCACTATGTAGGTGAGAGTAGTCTCAAACTCACAGAAACCCACCCGTCTCTGCCTTCCCAGGGTGGGGATTAAAGGAAGGCATGGGCCACTACACCCAGCTTTCTTCTTTTAAAGGTTTCTAATCTTTAATTATGTGTGCGTGCGTGCGTGCGTGCGTGCGTGCGTGCGTGCGTGCGTGCGTGCGTGCGTGCGTGTGTGTGTGTGTGTGTGTGTGTGTGTGTGTTGGGGATATGCACCTGTGAGCATGCAGGTGCCTGTGGGGCCCAGAAGAGGGCGTCAGAACCCCTGAAGCCGGAGATACAGAGGGTTGTGAGATGCCCAAACTGGATGCTGGGAACTGAACTTGGGTCTTCCGCAAGGTCAATACATACTCTTAACCGCTAAGCCGTTTCCCTAGCCCAGGGTTTTGTTTCTCTCTGTGTTTTTTCTTTTTTCCATTACATCTCTCTCTCAGCAGGAAAATAATGGAACATATTTATGAATTACACATGCATTCTGTTGTTATGTACATTCTAAGTTGTGTTCCCTGGTCCTCAACCTGTAAATGAAGTCACGGAGGGATCTCCAGGCTCTCAGCCCTACCTTTCTGGGGCTGCTGTTCTGAGCAATTCTGTTTCCTCGTCTGGGCTTTTGGCTGGGTTATCCTTGCTTGTTACTCACACATTGAATTCCTGTAATAAGTTCTAGGATCCCACAAAGACTGGGAAAGATGTTGTCCCTGGCCTCTGTGGCTCAAGTTGTTCTCCCCTGAATCCCGCCAAGGAGCATTGCCACTTCTGGATATATTGGCAATTGTGTTGGTCAGTGGCATCTTTGTAACAAGTACCCGAGTTCATTCAGCTCACAGAAGGAAAAAGGTTACCTTGACTCACTGTTTTCTCTTTTTAGCACGTGCATCCCAGGGATTGAACTCAGGCCATCGGGCCTGGCTGAAAGTGCCTCTACCCACTAAGCCATCTTGCTGGCCCACGCCTCCCTTGCCACAGGCCTGTAACTGTCATTCAGACTTTCAGCTCTCTGGCTAAGCTGAACTTTTAATGAAGCCAGGGAGCAGTGTCCCATTGGTGAGTGTTTATGCTCTGTGAAACTGCAGGCAGGATCTGAGCTCTGGGAATCCACTAACTGAGGGATTCCCTGCCTGGGATGGGATACACTTGTGTCCAGCGGATCTTACAGCTTGTTTTGAAAGGACGCATAGAGACATGAATTACTTAATAACTGTTTTAGGCTCCAGCCCATTCCTATATTTTTTTTTGGCTTTGTTTCTATGACATCCTAATTTAGAATTTTTATTTCATGGAACTCCACATAAAGGCTGTAGTGTGTGTGAACTCCCTTTGCAAGATTTCAAGGTGAGGAGAGAGAGAGGAGAGAGAGAGAGAGAGAGAGAGAGAGAGAGAGAGAGAGAGAGAGAGAGAGAGAGAGGGAGGGAGAGAGAGAGAGAGAGAGAGAGAGAGAGAGAGAGAGAGAGAGAAGAGGAGAGGAGAGGAGAGGAGAGGAGAGGAGAGGAGAGGAGAGGAGAGGAGAGGAGAGGAGAGGAGAGGAGAGGAGAGGAGAGGAGAGGAGAGGAGAGGAGAGGAGAGGAGAGGAGAGAGTGTACAGAGCCTGGAGACTGCTTCTGAGTTCAAGGAATAGCCCTGGTTTATACACCAGACCATGAGATATAGATAAGACTCATCTCCCTGACACCATGGGAACAAAATTTACCGCCACGAGTCCAGTCTAAAAATCATCTGTCTCAGTTTCCTGATCTGATGGGTCACAGTCAGAGAGACTGGAAATGTCACCGCTTCACTTTAACACAGGAAAGGAAGCCATGCTACTCAGAGTCACCCCTGGCTGCATCAGAGTCGGGACAGGTGCCTACAGGAGCAGATTGGGATGGGGGCCCAGGCTGCCAGGACTGACACCCCCCTGGGTTGGGGAGATTAGGAGTTGAGAGCCTAGGGACTCTTTCCAGGCTCACAAGATTCCCCCTGATCTAGTTCCTGTTGCATCTTGGGAGGCATCTTCTATAGCTTTGACCCCCCTCTCCCTCTACTGTTCTTCAAATGTCTTGAGCACGCTTCCACCCCAGGATTGAATTCCCTTTAATTCAAATACTTGGTCCTCAGTTGTCAGAAGCCTGGTCCTTCTCATCTGGATTCTTGACGACTATATTCCACAAAGTGGCTCCTCCCCTCACACTACACCCCTTTCTCCTCTTTTTTTTTTTTTTTTAAACAGGGCTGTCACCTGACCATCTATTTGTTTATTGATGGTACTTTATTCCCTGTCCCAACTTCCTGTTGATCGATCGCTACTGTACTGTGCAGTATCTCAATAAAACCACTGAAGGTGTGAATACGTGAAAATATCACTCACTGCCACAGCCAGATTCCGGTGCTTTTGCTTTGTGCTTTCTGCTCCCTGCGGGCAATGCCACCTTCGTTCGATGTCTGTGGGCTCTCTGCCCATTTCCCCCCATCATCATCGCTGGTTGCTCAAAGAACGCAGAATGCATTTATATTAGCTATCTAGACCATGAAAGACAAGAAACCTAATGGCCCACACCAGAGACAGTGCCCTTGAGCCAGCAGTGGAGGTGTGTGTGTGTGTGTGTGCGTGTGTGTGTGTGTGTGTGTGTGTGTGTGTGTGTGTGTGTAAATGGTTATTACATGGGCTGTTCCTTTCTGGTGTCCCCCCACGGGTGACGCCGTGACCCCCACAGGTGACACCCCTCTGAATGGTTTCTCCAGCTTTTACTCTTGGAAGGAGAAATGGTCTCTGAGACCCTCCTGAGTACAAAGACCCCATTTCTTCCTCCTCACCACGTCTCACTGGTAGATTAAATTAGTGAAAAAATAAAGTCATATCCATTTCACAGGTCAAATACTTAAGGAGAACTGTGGACATAAGCAAGTGTCCCTGTGCTGTGCTGGAGGTCTCTCCCTTCTCTGTTGGAACCATATCCCTGTACCTTCACGCCCACCCCACTTGGAGTATATAAACCTAACCAACCGGAGGCCTGTATTTGTGGGTTTGAGTCTCCCTTTCTGAAAACTGTGACACCCTTGAAGGGGGAAACCGTATTTTATTCCATTTTTCCTCCATGATGGGCCCAGCGTGAAGGAATAATAAAAACTGTGATTTATTATTGATAACAAGAACTAGCACAGAATGAGTCCTTCCCGCATGCCAGGCAGTGCTATCCATAAATGAGCTCACTCAGTCCCCTCAATGGTTCTTTGGAGTGGTTGCTATTCTTAGCCCATTTTATGGATGAGGAAATCAAGATTGAGGTTGAGTCATTTGGCAGAATTCTCCTGGGCAACGAGTGCTTGTGGGTAGTAAGGAGGACCATTGATGTAGCTTCTTTGCCTGGCAGATTCTGCACACAGTTCCCCAGAGCTCAGCCTCTTTGGAGAACCACAAAGGCAGAAAGGAACAGAGGCGCTCGACCGATGATGTCGGATCTGATGGATGCACACGCTTGTCATCCCAGTGCTGGGGAAGCTGAGACAGGCATCTGGGGGGGGGGCGGCGCACTGGCTAGCCTCCACCTGACCAGGCAAGGTCCAGACAGTGAGAGAGTTGGTTTCAAAAACAAAGAAAATGTGAAGAGCAAAACAAAAGGTGGACCATGCCCGAATAACACCCAGTGTTGTCCTCTTGCTTCCATATGCACACACATGCACGTGTGTGTGCACCTGAACGCACACACATGCAGAGAGAGAGAGAGAGAGAGAGAGAGAGAGAGAGAGAGAGAGAGAGAGAGAGAGAGACATAGCCACAGACAGACAGATAGACAGAGACAAACACACACACACACACACACACACACACACACACACACGCACACACGAGTATCAGCATGAACCAGAGGCAAAGCCAGGGAGTCTGAGTACCCCATGAACATCCTCTCATGCCTCAGCAGTCTTGGTAACTCTTCCTACGCCCTGGCCAATTCTAGCTTGAGGGAAGACGGATCCAGCTTTCCAGAAAGTAGGGACAGGTTTTTAATTTATTGTGACCCTGTACCACACTTGATGTACTTGTGGAGCATAAGGGTGCATTAATGGGGCCTCTTTCCTCCTCACAGAAATTAGGATTTGGGGGCTGCCAGAGTCTGGTAGCAGCCTATGGAGACTCACAAGGCAGATGGCATTCGATCTAAGCTACTGACTTCCACTGGGTAGCATGGCTATGCTTGGAGACAGACAGACATCTTTATCTGGGGAGCCTCATTCTGACACCAGGGAGAGTCTCTTTGCAGCATGTGTCGTTCAATGGCATTGATCAGAACCCTCAGAGTGTCAGATCGAGGTCGGGCTGGGAGAGAGAGAGCTCAGCTTCCCCCCGGATTGGAGCCTTGCACATTTCAATCAACCCGTCCGACATCCCTTGACCATCTCCACTCCATGCTTCTTTAAAGATAACCACATTTGCCCAGCAAACACGGAAGAAATGTTGCAAAGGGTCCCCACCACTGGCCCCTGTGTGCCATTCAACAGATTTCAATCTTTCAGATGGGGAAATGTTTGATCATGTCACTCCCTTTCCCCAGAAGAGCATGTGTTCACGGCCAGGGCAAGCATTTTCCAGGACCCTCAGAACATTAGCTCTTAACCACCGGTTGTCAGGAGAAAAACACCATCCAAATGCCCCTCACCCTGATCCCACCATGGAGTCAGCACAAATGTGTTAACCTATTGCTTGGCACCAAGGGGAGTCTCAAATTAAATGGCTCAAAGGCATTTTTTTCCCTGCTTTACAATTTGGCCATCTTTTCCCCTCATGCAGTAAAAACCTCCAATAGTTTGGATTTATGAGCCTTTGGACAGGGACTGGGCTCCAGTCAGCTTCTGGAGTATTCTGCATGGAAAGGATTTTTGAAGAAAATTAATAGCTTGCCAAACAAATAGCAAAGGGAAGGCACACTCTACTTCAGGGAGGGCTGCTGCTCTAGCCCTTAACAAACACTCACGCGTCCGCAAACAATTCATATGCTAATTCCTAATGATTTTTACATGTTCATTAAGTCCCTGGCTATGGCTATTTATCGATATGATTATTATGGTTTGAGCTGCTTCAAAGGCTAGGTTTTCGCTGATCCAGGAACTTCTTAGGTACAAACTTTTTGAGGCTGAACGATTAACAAAGGAATTAAAGGAAAGCCTAACAACGTGACTCTCCTTCTTTGTGGGTGTAAGAGAGAGGTCTCCCTGTAGGCAGTTGATCTTATTGACTCTTGGGGAGGGAGGGAAGGGGGGGTTCCTGCCAGGTCCTAGAGGGTGAGGTTTGATTGTGCTGAATCTTGTTTTGGTTTTCTTATGCTCATCCCTGTTAGAATTTCCATTCTAAACAGTTACTCCACATTCCTGCCTCCCTCCCTCTCTCCCTCTCTCCCTCTCTCCCTCTCTCCCGCCCCTCCCCCTCTTCCTTTCCCTCTGCTCTACTTGGCTTCAGCTGTCAACTTGACACATCCCAGAGCCACCTGGGAAGAGGCAGTCTCAATTTAGGAACTGCCTCCATTAGATTGGCCTGTAGGCAAGACCCGTGGGTTTTCTTGATTAATGATTGGTAAGGAAGGGTACAGACTACTATGGGTGGGGGCCATCTCTGGGCAGGTGGTCCTGGGTTCTAGAAGAAAGCAGGCTGAGCAAGTCATAAGGAGCAAGCCAGTAAGCAGCACCCCTCCATGACCTCTGCATCAGTTCCTGCCTCCAGGTTCCTGGGTTGAGTTCCTGCCCTGACTTCTTCCCTCAGGGATGGAGTGTGACTTGGGAGTATAAGAGGAAACACACCCTCTCCCCCAATGTCGCCTATGGTCAGTGTTTTATAACCGCAACAGGGAGCAAATTAAAATGTCCCTTTTCTGTCTCCTCCTCTTGGTTTCTTTCTTACTTTTCCTTCCTTTCTCCCCACTCCCTCCCTCGGGGTCTCACCCAGGTTGGTGGTGAACTCACAAATCCTCCTGCTTCAGTGACCTGAGTGCTGGCACTGCAGGTGTCCACCACTAAGCCTGGGTTTCCTATTTTGTTCTTAAAGAATTATTGATGTGAACTATAAATTATTTAATTGCTATAGATTTGATAAAAACCTGGAATGAGATTACGGTATTTAAAAAGGGGGGCGGGAGGGTTAAGCCTGCCAATCCCCATGTCTTCTATACAAACCAAAGGCTGTTCTATAAGGTGTTTACGGATCACTTCGGAACCCAGATACTACTTCCCTGTGCCCCACCCCCAACTCAGCAGCCAGAGAGGAAAAGAGTGAACCTTCCATGCTGGTTAATCTCAGTTGTCAATTTAACGAGAGCTAGCATCACCAGAAGGTGTGCCTCTGGGCATGCCCATGGGAAATGATCTTGATTAGGTTAATGGAAGTGGGAAAACCACCACTGTGGGTGACACCATTCCCTAGGTTGCTGCTCTAGCAGGGAATGGCTGAGCCTGGGTGTTATCACTTTGTTCCTGCCTATGGATTCCATATGATCAGTTGTCTAAAGCCCCCACCCTGCTGGGTTCCCCACCATGTTATCCTAAACCCTTGAACTATGAGCTGAAATAAACCCTTTCTCCCTTGAGTTGCTTTTGGAGTTTATTTTATCCCAGTAACAGGAAGAAATACTAAGCCACTTATGTGGAGGGGGAAACTATGGGTCATGCCTACTCAACCTCATATGTATTCCTTTCACCTCAATTTAGTAGCCCGTCCAGAGCTGAACTTTCATGACGTCAGTTGTTTGCATTGTTTGAGGGAGAAAAGAAACAGAACTGGAGACTTTGCGTTTCCCTTTAGGCACCGTGAGCTTCCTTACAGGACAAAGGTCTATGGAGCAAACATCGTGTGCCACACATGGCAGATTTTGACCTGGCTCAGTCCTCACACAGGCGGAGGCAGTGATAGGTACAGATTCTATTTTCACACCCGGTGAGGTAAAGGCTCTAGTTCAGCATCCCAGGTTGTCTGACGCTCCCATCGGCACTTAAGCAACCACTACAGTATATGGCATCTCACTGTGCTCTGCCTGACATTTGAGTCAGACATCTGCTGGAAATTTGATAACATGATAAAACTCTTGCCTCATCAAGAATGCTTCACATGGGGGGGGGGCGTGGAGGAGAAGGGAGGAGCTGGGGAGAGAGGGGTTTCTGCTTAGAAAGCAATTGTCTGTCATAATGCACGTTGCTGTGCAATCAACAACTTAAAATGCACACCTCAGTCCTGGCGCTAAATTATCTTCAGCCATAGACTTAAGATATCCTGGGGAGGCTCATCCAGGGGAGGGCCCCTCGTCTACAATCAAATATTAAGTGTGTAACCAACAGGATTGGCTAGTAGTTCACCCACGCCTCCCCCATCTTCCCACAGGCATGGATTGTGCCGATCTTCTGACTGAGCCGGGCGGGCTTGGCTCAAACAGCTAAACATTTCTAATGAGAACAAGTCTGGAGCTTGTCTCAGAAGGAGTCACCAAGGCTCCGCTGAAGCTCTGCGGCATCTTTCTCTTTCTTCCTCCTAAGAGCTCGGCTCTGGAAATGGATGACATGTCTACCCTCCGGTGACACAGGACACTGGAAGGGAACCGGAACTGACCATCACTGCAGGCAGCTGATGTCGGTGAGAATGGGGGATGATTCAGGTCTTACGGTTAGTCTGTTGAAACAAAACCAAGCCCAGGCCTTTCTGGGGACTTGGATATAAATGCTCCCTGCAATCTCTACCTGAAATGTGTTCTACGGAGAGGAGCCCCTAATCATAGAAGTAGTCTTGTCAATTATTAGTCAAGAGCCTATAGAACTCTGGCATAAACTTCAAGGGTGTTGTCCAGGGGAATAGAAACCCAGGACATTAAAACACATCAAGGGTGAGAAAATACTGGGGGTATACGAAACTCTTGTAAAAGTCACACACAGATTAAATTAAAATGAATAAAAGCTGTAGGACTAGGCTATCCCTCAGTCAATTCATACTACGGAAGCTCTTGGCAAGAAAATGGTATGTTGGTAAAATCAGACAGACAGACAGATAGACAGACAGACAGGGAGGCAGAACCATGAAGGTCCCAAGTGTGGTAATATCAGGGACACTTTTCTAAATTAAAACAGCATCAAGAACCTGCTTTCCTCCCCCAATGTACTCCTAAAATAGACAAGACTGTGGACCAAATACTTCTGTCGCCAGACGAATTCCCCTGGTTCCTCTAGCAAGTCCGTTTTCTCCGGCCAGTGCAGCTCTGGTGTGCTAACACTGGAAGCAGGAAGGTGAAGCCGGTGGCAGAGGACCAGGAGGATAAAAGCGCTGACGTCAAACTCTCTACAAAGAACCTCTGAGCAAGCAGACGCACACCAGCTTTAATGACATTTGATGTCATTGTCCCCCCCCCCCACACACACACACCTCTCCAGCCCATATCAGCGGGCTTCCCCCTTCTCCAGTGCATAAGCTGGCCTCTGCTCACAGGCTCTACATTCTGCTGGTCCTCCCTGCTTCCGGTCCATGCGTTCCCCGCATAGGATGCTCCATTTGTCTAAAGACCTGTTTGAGCCTCAGTCAGAACAAAGAAAAGTTCCTGGGTGTGGGTGTGAGTTTGCTCTTTTCAGATTTTTTTTTCCCTCCAGTCAACCTTTGTCGTCGTCTGCACACTTGCTGGAAAGTCAGACTTAGTTGCTCTAGACCGGGCATTCTGTCAGCGACTCTTTCCCAGACATGTTTTCAATCTATTCCCCAATGCAGCCTGCCAGGATTAATCAATCCTGCCTGTGGTCCCCCCAGATTCACTTCTTTCTTTAACTCACAGAACCGCTCAGCCAGGAGCACCAAGAGATGGGTTTTCATACAGCCTTGATTTTTCCTGACAGAGGGCACAGCCTTCATCTCAGACTCCTCTAAATCTAACAAGCTAAGAAAACATTGGGTTTTTCTCTGCCACGGAAGGCTCCTGTGTCCCCCCCCCCCACAACCTCCTCCTCACCCTGCACCCTGTTCTCTTCTTCTCCTGCATTTTATTTCTTCCCTTATTCTCCCCCTGGCCATTTTTTTTCTTTACCAACATCCCAGGACCACAACTCATCCCAAAGTTCAAAGTCACCAGATTCTTAAAAAATAAAATAAATAAAACTTCTACAATTACCTTCACGCTGACTTTGAGCTCAGAGTCTTGGTTTTGGATGCTGGAGAGGAAAAAAATTCAACACCAGCAGCAGCAGCAGCCTCAGCTGAGCCTGGAGGAGGGTGCTGTTTGGAGTGTATTTGGAGGAATAGCATATGGGCTTTTGTCAGAGCCCACTAGTTTCTGAGCTGAGGGTTAAAATACACTCTCTGAACACTGAGCTGAGTTCCTGTTTTGTACAGCACCCCTCGCCCCACACTGCAAATCCACCACTGCTTTGCACCCCCTGACCTATGAGCTTGGCGATAGCTAGAAAACTTTTCAGTCAAGTCCATACCCGAGCCACACCGCCCACCCTAAGAAAGCAAAGGGGTTTTGCTTAGGAGGTGTGGAGTCTGTGGGAGTGTAGTTCCCCGCCAAAGAATTCTTGTCCCTTTTCAACAGCCTCTTCCTTACCCAAGCGAATATTTCCCATGTTCCAGCGTGAGATACCGGGTATGACGGACCTAGTCCAGGCACCCTGGCCCAGCTGCCTGCGTCCACCTGTCAAGATTCTGGGGCGCAGGCAAGAAAAGGGGGGACCTTCCAGTTGTCCCCAACTCAAGAACGAGGTCATTACCTTGGCAGTGGCTTTCGGGCTGTGATACTGGCAACGATGATGCTCTCGGGACGTGGAGTGGCCACCGCTTTGAAGGTCCCTTTCCAGAACTTCTCAAACAGCTGTTTCTCGCCCTGCTGCAGGCTCGCCATCCCGAAAAGCCCAAGGAGTCCCGGAGACCGGGGCGCTGTCCGAAGTGCTGAAATGTGGATTCCAAACCCGTTGACACGCCCTGGGTTCCCCGGGGCGCTGTCCGCGCGAAACCCCAAGGGGTGGGGTGGGAAGAGATCAGAGTTCTGGGCGGGGGATGGGATAGAATGGGACGGAGGTCTCGGGCTGGCCAGGCAGCGGAGATTGAAGGTGGTCCCTCGGCTGGGTTCACCTCCTGGCTTGGCTCTGAGCAGCGCTGGGAGCCGCCGGCTGAGCTCCGCGTCCTCAGCAAAGCAGAGCTGGGCCGGCTTTCTCTACCGCGCAGAGAACAGAGAGGAGGCGACCGGGGCGTCTGCCGTGCGTGCGCGTGTGAGCTCCAGCGCGCCCGGGTTTTGTCTCTTGCACAATGTGACGTTGGAAGAGGAGGCTGGTCGCGCGAGCTGTACTTTCCTCCCTCCCCTTCGCGGTCTCCTCCTTCCCCAGCAACCCCTCCTTCTGTGGCTCAGCCTCCCGCCGCCATCTGCATAACAAAAGCCCGCAGGTCTAGGGAGGAGAAAGGGCGGGGCGTGCGCTTGTCTCCAAGGCCGGGTGGCCACTGAGTTGCTATTCTGACCCCTCTGAGAAGAGACCCAAGCACCCGGAACAGAACCAAGCTGGAGAGCCTCAGGCCCAGCCCTCACCCCTCCTCCGTCGTCGCAGGCCTTCCCCTCAACCCTTACATGCGCACTCCCGGGGCTGGGCCACCTCCCTATCCCTTTGCAAGACTCGGAGCGCATCTTCCATTGAGGGAGCTAGTAAAAACAGCCCCACCTATCCGCCCACGCCAACCTGCCTTCAACCTTCCCCACTTCTGGGAAGGACTGCTGAGCTCTGCAAAGTGGGGGTGCCCCTATGTTCCTCTTTATGCCTGGGGGCCGTGGGCTCCCCGCGTCCCCCATCCAGAAAATGCCATTTGATGGACAATCCGTCGCCAGCGCGGTTCCTCGCCATCTGTCGAGCCGGCCCCCACCCGCAGAGGGTCGCAGCGTCACATCTGTGCCTGCGGCGCTGTTAAAGGATATCTCTTTTGTGCCTTGCAGCGGGGCCTGCCTCGCGTCCTCGCTGCCAAAGCCCGCACCCCTCCCCCACCCCTCCACCCCACCCCCTGAGAACCCGCAGCTTGTGTGTGGAGCAGCAGTCCGATTTGGCAAAGAAAGCACTGGCGTGGGGATGGGGGTGGGGGGGTGTTTGAGGGTTACAAGGAGTTAGTAACTTTTTGGTTTTCCATCTTCTGCCCCCCCCACCCCGCCCCAATCCCAGCAGAGGCTCAGAATCTTAAACTCCAGAAACACAGGATGTAGACAACAATGTCTCTCGTTTTACCGTAGGGTTCTCCCGGGGGGAACATTTCCCTGTGGGATCCTCCAGCCCATTTCTCCCTTTGGAGCCTTGGTAACCACTTTCGCCTACCTCCAGAGTTTGAAACTCCTAGAAGGAACCTTCACTAAGTCTTAAGGACCTCCAAACACTGACACCAGGTCTCACCCCGAAGAGGGGGAGAAAAAAAAATCTTTTATTCTTGTAGACCTGGTAGCAGTGTGGACCGAAGCCCCCAACATCAGTATGGACTTTGTACATTCTTTGCAAGAGAATAGGAAGTACACGGAGGTGTAAAAGATGAAGAGGAGAGAGAACAGGATAGGGCAAGAAAAACCAGAACAGGGGAATAAAGGAGCTAGCATTGGTCCGGAAAAGGCTAACAGGATGGGGTTTTTTTGTGCGATGGATGGATGGCTGTGTACTGGTTTAGGAGTGCCTGGGGCTCTGCTTGCTCCGCAGTGACCCCTTCTGGTCAATAACTAGAAGTGCATCTGTTGGCTTTAAAGGGGGTAGAGGGGCCAGGAGTTGAGACAGGCTTGGGATTGGGAGAGTTGAGGATACAGAAAAGAATGTTGGGGAGTAGACTCTTCACTTCCCTCTCCCTGATCCGCTGTATTCAAATTCCCCACTCTTAGACTGCTTTTAGGGCCTATTGCCCTTCCTTGGGTTGCTGTCCCTCCTTAGCCTTGGATATTTAAAGAGATCCTTAGTCATGACATTTGGGTATGAACTGAGTCACTTTTGGCAATCAGAGGTAGATGGGACCTTACTTACACCAATCAACCTTTCAGAGGTGTGCCTGCCCTTTAATAAAAAGGATTTATTTTACCTTTAGTGTGGAGGTGTGTAGTGGATGCCACATGTGTGGGTGTTTCAGTGAAGTCAGAAAATGGTGCCTGATTTATCCAGGGCTAGTGTTAAAGGTGGTCACAATGTGGGTTCTGGGATTTGAACCCTGGTCCTCAGGAAAAGCAGCAAGCACTCTTAACCATGGAGCCACCCCTCCAACTCAACTATGGCTGTTCTTCTTCCCTGGTATTATGGAAAAAGTGCCCAGCTGTGTTTCCTTGCCTCTTTGGAAACCCAGAACAACCAGGTGAGGTGGAAGAGAAAGCTTTTCTTACTTGTGTAAGGATGAGGAAGTGGATGTTGAAGATGGCCATGTGGTGTGCCCATGGGCCTCTCATAGAATAATGGGACTGGGGGGGGGGGGAACAGTGATTGGCTATGGGAGCGAATTCTGGGGACAGTCGGCATCCCAGACTGGAACTATACAGTCTACCGGATACCAGTGATCCTAGTGCTTAGAAGCACACAGTGGTGTCTGAGTGCTGTGGTTGCCTCTCACAAGACAGGGCTTGGAACCCAGACTTGGAAGCAGTCTCAGCCCTGCCCTTTCTAGTTGGATGAGCTTGAAGGAGTGACCTCAACTGTTGTATGAGTTGTCTTGCTACTGCGACCAAATCCCCAGCAAGATGCAAACAAAGGGAGGAAGTCTTGATCTGGCTGGCGCTTGGCACCCACCACAGTGGGGGAAAGCCTGGCAGCTCCTGTGAGGCAGCTGGTCCTGTTCCATCATAGTCAGAAGCAAAGGGAGAGAAAGGCTGCTGCCGCTCACCATTCATTCATTCATTTATTTATTCATTCATTTATAAATTTTTTTCTCCAAAGTCTGAGACTGCAGGTCCTTGGGACAATTCCATCCATACCCAAGAGGAGTCTTCCTTCTGCCATTCAGCCTTCTGGAGATACCTTTATAGACAGAGAGGCGTGTCTCCATAGTGCTTCAAGTCCGGTCAAGTACCCAGGGTAGAACCATCCTTCCTGCCAGACCTTCCGTTTCAATGTCTTCCGTGAGAACCCATTACCACCAGACCAGTCTTACACAAAATTCTACAGAGACTGAATATTTTGGGTTTAAACAGACTGCCTGTGAGGATTAACAGAATCATCATGGTATACGGGTTACAAAGCAGTCTGGGAAATAGTTTAGTAAAGAAAATCCATTGTTGTGAAAGGCTAAAAGCATAGCCTCTGAGATCAGATGGAGCTGGGCATGAAGCTCAGCTCTGCCACTTTTTAACTGGATGGCCTCAGGGGAGGAACTAAATCCTGCCTCGGTCTCTCTACCCGAGAAATGGAGACATGAATGCATATTTCACATGACCGTTGTGAGGGTTAAATCCATCATGTCTCACGGGGGACTTAGCTCAGGGTCTAGTTCATTATAAATGTCCATCCTATGTCTAATGGTGTTGACGCCACTGCCCGGTCACTCCGGTCCAGTCATCATGAACTGCCTGCTCTTGGATCTTGGTTGACACAACCCTGGATACAGAGGGTCCACAGAGAAGACATATGCCATTTTCTGAAGGACTTCACAGCCCAACTCATCCTCTGCCCTCATTGCCTACGTGTGTTTCTTCTATTTTGTCACATGGACTTAAACATGTGGGCTGGCTTCTCTAATATGACTCAAACTCCGCTCCTCTGTCATTTTATACAGTAAAGCCATCTCTGCCCAACTCTGTTTCCTTCGAAGGGCGCCACTCTCTGTGTCCCCAGGGGCCAATGAGCCACCCCAGGAGCTGAGACATATCCATGGGTTAGTTAGTGAATACACAGGCGTGGCCCAATGGTCTTTTTTTTTTTTTTTTTTTTTTTTTCCCCGGAGCTGAGGACCGAACCCACGGCCTTGTGCTTGCTAGGCAAGTGCTCTACCACTGAGCTAAATCCCCAACCCCACAACCGGTCTTTATCCTCTGCCTTCTGCCACTGGAAGGCATTGCTAATTCTGATGCAAACTCCCTCCCGGGGCCAGACTTCAGAATCCTCCCCAGTACCAACATCTAGACAGACATTCCTGGGGACTTCATGCTGGCACCATAGTAAAAACCAACTTCCACCCACTCCTAGAGGGTGCTTTCTGTACCTAATGGTGCTGTGGATATTGCTCTATATAAATAAAACACTGATGGCCAGTGACCAGGTAGGAAGTAGGTTGCCAGGTAGGAAGTAGGTAGGACAAGGAGAGAGGAGGATTCTGGGAAGCAGAAGGCTGAGGAGGGAGACACTGCAGCCACTGCCAGGACAAGCAGCATGTGAAGATGTCGGTAAGCCACCAGCCACGTGGCAAGGTATAGATTTATAAAAATGGGTTAATTTAAGATATAAGAACAGTTAGGAAGAAGTCTGCCACGGCCATACAGTTTATAAGTGATATAAGCATCTGAGTGATTATTTTATACATGGATTGTGGGACTGCGGGGCTTGAGGAACCTGGAGAGAAGCCCTCCAGCAACAAATGGCGCCCAACGGCTCGAGTTTCCACCTTAAACCTGAGAATATTTAATAACCAATTCTAAACAGAGCCAAAACCAGGTTCCTGCTTCTTGTCTCATACGGGCAGCTAGACACTGCAAAACGCAGGTTTGAACACTGGCGGGTTCCTGGTGTGTGCGTTTGACCGGCAGTATGTGCCAGAGGCACATTACGCTGTGTGGTAGATTTAGTCTTTACTAGTATTAAAAAAAAAAAAAGAGGTTTCTGGGCTACACACTGCTTTGATAAAAGCTTAGACCCAATATTTCTGAGACTTGATGACTCCCAGAGCTGGCGGAAAACGTACCACTGCCATGTTGAGAAGCTGAAGTGGGTGGAGCCAACAGCCACAGTGCCTTTTCAGTCTTAAAATGGTGCAGTTTAAAGCAATAGGCTCAAGGTAATATAAAACATAAACCACGTAAAGATGGCTACCACACAGAGAATCTGGATTATGTTCTCTTTGATATTCGTAACTGAAGAAAAACATTTGATTGCAAAAGCTGTTGAGTTATGCCAAAATGTATATTTTAAAGGTACCTTGACTTCAAAATTTGGATTTAAGGATATGTTGCTTTGGAAAAGAGGTTTTGCTTTTGTTTCCACAGAAAGCCAGAGGCTGTGGATTTGTTGCAGATTAAGATACATCAGGTTTCACCAGCCAAGACCCCCTGAAAGGTCTCCGATGACACCATGGCCCAGATGATCCAACATCCAGAACGTTTCAAGGCAACTGGCTCCCACAATACAGCCTCAAGGACTACCCCATAGGCCTAAAATTTTCTTTGCGTCCCCATAAGATACAGCGCCCCCCTCCAGCAGGAAGTAGTAAGAGATGCTACGCCCAAATTCCCAAATATACCAAGCTGGCTTTAGAGGTGGAATTGGCTCACTCCTCCTCTAAACCCAGACATATTGCTTAAAAAAAATGGTTAAGAGATTCTTGTGTCCCAAATCAGAAGAGCCCTCTGGTGTGGGACAGAGAAAAACCAATATTTTTATTTAAAACAGATTGATTATAAATGTGATCTCTTTCTAAAAAAGAAAAGGGAATATGATATAGATATATAGGAGGATATAGAGATGATAAGATAAAAGGGTAGATTAATGAACCTACTTTTAAAGAACAACTTGTTTAAAATGTTTTACATTGGTATAGATTTTAATTTATGTTTAAAATGTTTTACATTGGTATAAATTTTAGTTTATTGATACAAACTTGAAGTTAATTTTGTTATACTGTATATATATATTTCTATTCTTGTTTGAGGTATTATGTTTATGTATTTAAAATTGTAATGGATAATTAAAAAATAGATTAATAATTAGTCATCTATGATAATCATATCTGTAGCCATGTTAGTTAAGTCTTCTAGGTATACATAGATATATTTCAGATAGATAGGTAATCTTCAAACACCTCATAGACCTAGAGAATATGGCATTTAAATAACTTAAAATTCTGTTGACGTGAGACACAATTGCTCCTGGCTGCACCAATTGATCCCGAGAGAATGTTGGGCTTCTAAGACATTTCCATTTGAAAGTTTGTCTTTTTGGCACAAAATGGCCTACTGGGCAAAGAACTGCCCTTGCCTTGATGGCTGACAGTACAAATATAATGCTGTCCTTTCTGGACAAGTGGGACACAAGGAAAGTGACCACTGTACTCTGCCAAGACAGGGTAAGATGGTCTCTCAGAATTCCTGCTTCTGAAAATGGTCTGTCAGATACTCTAGGCCTGTAGCCAATTTGAATGCACCAACAATGCTGAGAAACATTAGGTGACTGTCCAGGCTGCCAGCTGTCTTGGTCTACTTTTGCAAGATTCCCGAAAGTTGCTTGCATCCATCTACCATTTCTCAGGTACCATTATGTTCCTTCTCAGGTCTTTGATGTGGTTAAAACCTAGATAGTTGTAATTTCCTCAGTTATGATAAAAGATAAGTTAGATATAAAACCTTAAACTCACAAATATAAGATAGATAGGACATCTTCTTTAATATTGTAACTATAATTCTTGCTCGGTAATTGTTTTGTTATATGTAATTTTACCATGTTAAAGTTAAAACCTTCCTTTTTAAAAAAAGAAAAAAAGGGGAAGTACTGTGGATATTGCTCTATATAAATAAAACACTGATGGCCAGTGACCAGGCAGGAAGTAGGTTGCCAGGCAGGAAGTAGGTAGGACAAGGAGAGAGGAGAATTCTGGGAAGTGGAAGGCTGAGGAGGGAGACACTGCAGCCACTGCCAGGACAAACAGCATGTAAAGACTCTGGTAAGCCACCAGCCACGTGGCAAGGTATAGATTTATAAAAATGGGTTAATTTAAGATATAAGAACAGTTAGGAAGAAGCCTGCCACGGCCATATAGTTTATAAGTGATATAAGTGTCTGAGTGATTATTTTATACGTGGATTGTGGGACTGCGGGGCTTGGGGAACCCGGAGAGAAGCCCTCCAGCAACATAATGGTGTTATCCTTTCCTTAGTGAACGTAGGCATCCCTACAGCCACAGCTGAAGAGATTTCTATGCTTCTGTGTCCTTTGGGCAGCATGCCCAGCCCTGAAGATAGCTGCTCACATTCTGAGTTCTAATTCAGCCTTGTTAGCAATGCTGTGTTACCCCAGGGAAAACCCTTCACCTCTCTGTACTCAGTGCTTCTCTGACCACAGTGGAGCTAATCACCATCTACCTGCAGGGAGGGACTTCAGAGACCTGGACAGTCTAATCCCATTTCCAAAAGTCCAGCGAACAGTTGAAAGAGTCAAATAATTACAGAGATAATGGGAAATATGGTAATGAGCCCAATCTGTCTTTGTGACCTTACACAGGACCTCACTAACACCATTCAAATGATGGGATTCCTTATTTCCTCAGACAGGGCTTTAGGGAGAAGGAGAATCAAGCCAGTACTCCCCAGGGTTTGCTGACTGCCACATCTTGAAAGTTCTACCTTGCCTCTAATCCGAATCCCGCCTCTGCTGTCCATCTCTCTTCTAGACCCTACACGTCCTTGAGTGAATGTGGATGAACCAGGACCCTCCAGTCCATGGTTGCATAGTCTCCTGTTCTTCTTTTTGCTGTGTCCCCAATGTCTGGTACAGAGCTGACCACATCCCATGTCAGACAGACAGCTAACTGCGCGAGCATTCATGTCACACTAGCTTAAAGACGGTGGGGTGTGCACCACACCTCCACATTCCAGCCGGATGACACTCACAGTGTTTCCTGGTGCTGGTGCATATCCGTGCAACTAAAATCTGATGGGATAAAAGAATGAAACTTTGTATGTTCCGTATGCATGTTGGACGGTGTATAACAGTAATAACAGTATGCAGCTAGAACAGTATAGGAATGTGTAAGATTCAGCATCAGGTACCCTTGAAGTGGTTTGCGAATATTTTTTAACTCATTTCCTGATCGAAAAGCCCCTGTGAACTGAAGTCTGCTGTTAGTCAGGAAATGGGTGCCCAGAGAGTAGAAGTAAGCTGTCTAAGGACACACAGCAGTACAAGGACAGCCGGCATATAAACCCGGTCAGTTGGACTCAGAGTCCGTACGATTTAGCATCCCCCACCCAATGGCCTGGAATATGGATTTTGTGTTCCCAAATGGCATCAAATCTTGCGCAAGTGTGCACTGAGCCCAGCATTTAGGTGGGGACAAAAAATAGGCGCTGTTCTTGTGGAGTTACAGTCCAGTGGTGGGGGGTTGTTAAATGTTAAACAAACAAACAAAAACCCCACCGTGTCTCATGGTAAAATAAAGTGAAGCTGGAGATCTGGGTCATCAAGCTGCGCATCAGGAGGCGAAGATTCTGCGTTCAGTGGCATCTAAACTGGGGTGGCAAGCGTAAAGACAAAGCTGCAGAGCAAGGAAAGGGTTCAGACACATGTGGGGGAGATGCCGGGTGCACCCAGAGATCGTGGCAGAAAAGAACGCAGCCAAGAGAGCCGGCAATGGAAGCTCATGCGTGATCCATGCAATGAAATTGGAGTACAAGCCTTTGACTCTTGAGCAGAAAAATCACAGAGCCGTGTGACTATAATATGTTTTTTCTTAGGTCTATTTATTTATTATGTATACAGTATTCTGCCTGCACATATGCCTGCATGCCAGAAGAGGGCATCAGATCCCATTATAGATGGTTGTGAGCCACCATGTGGGTGCTGGGAATTGAACTCAGGACCTACCTCTGAAAGAGCAGCCAGTGCTCTTAACCTCTGAGCCATCTCTCCAGCACGCCCCCCCCCCCCCCCCCCCCCGAGTATGTTTTAATAGCCAATGATACAGTGGTTCCCAAAGCCAGGCGCTTTGGGACCCTAGCGGGCACATCTAGAAAGTGTCTGGAGGTAGAGGAAGCGCCAACAATCAGCAGGGTGTCCACTGTGCTCCCAGCCCCAGGCTCTTGCCCAGAACTCCACCTCCAGGACTTGCTTTCCCTAAGATGTCTTGCTTGGATAACCATCTCACCACTTTCTCCTCAATAGTTAAGAAAGTTCCCTAGATAACTAGAATTTAGTAACATCGTTTGCTCGCATTGAGTTAACTTTTATAGTGACCTTCCATTACCAATTCAGGGAAGAAATTGGATATTCCTCATCAGAAATGCTTGGGACCAGACATGTTTCAGAGTTCAGTTTTTTCCAGATTCTTAAATATTTGCGTAAATGTTACAGGCTGAGCATCCCTCATTCCAAACTCTGAAGTCTAAAATGCTACCAAAAAAAAAAAAAAAAAACAACCCTAAAACTGAAATCCTAGATTTGGGGGTTTTGTATTAAGGCTGTCCAACTTATCCTAGGTTTTCTTTCTAAAATATCGTCTTTGTGTAAATATATTTTAGCAATACATTAGACAAAACTGACACTCATTTATTAATACTGAGTATAATGCCATTTCCAAACACTCATTTATCAATACCATCAGATACCCTGCCAGTGCCTACTTCTCCCAGTGTTCTCTCAGCATTTGGTTTGTTTGTTTGAACGGTAACTTAAAGGAGCAACTCCCCAACCTCACGAGTTAAAGATCTGGTCCTCAGTGAAACAACATTAGAACACTAGATGTACTCTGCAGAGGCTACGGGGATCTTGACTGTGTCTTTCTCACTGTGTGAGTTTGTGTGTGTGTGTGTGTGTATGTGTGTGTGTATATATATATAAGTGTGTTTGTGTGTGTGTATATGTGTGTATGTGTGTGCGTGTATGTGTGTGTATATGTGTGTATATGTGTTTGTATGTGTGTTTGTGTGTGTGCATGTGTGTGTGCGTGCATGTGTGCGTGTGTATGTGTGTTTGTGTGTGTGTATGTGTGTGCGTGTGTGTGCGTGTGTGCGCTTGTGTGTGTGTGTGTGCGTGTGCATGTGCATGTGTGTGTGCGTGTGTGTGTGTGTGTGTGTGTGTGTGTGCAAACAGCTGGCTCTGCCTCAGCACCTGATGTCCTCCTCACCACAGGTCTCAAAGCAACAGAACCAACCATGGACTGAAAAATCCAAAATCGCGAGCCAAAATAAACCTTTTATTCTTTTAAATGTGGCTGTCCTAAGCATTTTGTCACAGTGATGGAACACTGACCAACAAGGTCAAACAAGGTCCTTTTGATGCGGATGAACGACACGCTCTGTAGCCATCCTTCCGTCTGTAGTTTTCCCTTGCTACCCTTGATCTGGTTTCATTTCTGATGCCATGACAAAACAATCCCAGTGTGGGGAGGAAAGGGTTTATGTGCCCTTCCATGCCACAACCATCCTCAAGGGAAGTCAGGGCAGGAACGCAAGAAGGAACCAATGCAGAAGCCACAGTGGAAAGCTGCTTACCGACTCACTGGCTCATGCTCAGCTAGGCCCTCCTGCGTGGGGAATGGCACCACCCACAGAGGGCTCCTCCTGCATCAGTTAGCAATCAAGACATAGCCCCATGGACACTTCATAGACCAATCAGATCTGGGCGATTCCTCCATGGAGGTTCCCTCTTCCCAGGTGACTCTAGGATGAGTCACACTGGCCATTGAGGCTGACCAGGACACCTCCCCACAGTGCACAGCCACCTCTCTGTCTACTTTATTGTCCACAAGAAATTTGGTTGTTTCCATCATCTGCGTTCTGTTGTGGCATGACAAGCAGGCTTCTCTGCACTTTCTGTATCCTGGGAAGTGTGGTAAGAGCATAATCAAATTTAAATTCAAAATAAATCCCACCACAAAGTGAGTAATGTGTGGGTTTTGCCTTTTCTCATGATGCTACCTGATAATGAATATCATCCCCAAGTCTGCAAACCAGCGCTATTCAAAACTATCATTTATTTTTCATGGATTAGATGGAATTTTTCCAGAGAGAAATAGCCCTCGTGGATGATGTTGTAGCTCTAGAAGAGCAATGTACAAAAGAGCAAATGGGGCCTGAGGAGATGGTTCAGTTGATAAAGTCTTTTCAGGGTAAGCTCGAGGACCTGAGTTCGATCCTCAGAAGCTCCTTTTGAAAAGCTGAGCGTGGTATTACGCTCCTGTAATCTCAGCGTAAGAGAAGTGGAGACAGACAGATTTCTAGGTGTCCTTGGTAGGCAGAGAGGGTTAATCAGAGAGTTTCTGGCCAGTAAGACACTCCACTTCAAAAGTAGATAGATAGATAGATAGATAGATAGATAGATAGATAGATAGATAGATAGATAGACAGACAGATAGATAGACGATAGATAGATAGATAGACAGACAGACAGACAGACGGACGGACGGACAGACAGATAGATAGATGATAGATAATAAATAAATGAAGTAAAAAGGTCAATGGCATCTAAGGATTGACCTCTACATGCCATATGCACACAAGTCTGTGCACTCCCCATGTGAATGTACACACACAACATTCATGCACAGAAAGAAGGCACTTAACACTTTTCACCTGTTTCTTAGTTTATAAAATAACAAGAGAGGCACTGCCATCCTTACAAGGTACTTGGTTCGTCTTCACGAGGAATTCACGGTGTAAGTGTATCTGATGAGTCTCAACTACCGCCTCACTGACAATCCTTTTCTCTCTTCATCCAGGGGACTCTCCCGTGAGTCCCTGGGCCTGTGAGGTACCTTCAAAGCTTTTCAAGGCTTCCTTGCTTCCTGATATGTCAGCCTCCTGACTCACATCTAGAATCCACTGTTGCTCCAAACAGCTCGGGCTCCTCTTTGTGGGCATTGGAGACTCTCATTCCCTGGTCAGGGCTTCCACGGTGTGTTGAGATATAGACCTGAGAAATGTTCTCTAACACCCAAACACCAGAGTTTCTGCTCGACCATCTGGACCAAGTAAAGGCTGCTGGGATTCCCTTAGCCGAACACATCTTTTTTTTTTTTTTTTTTTTTTTTTTTTTTTGAGACAGGGTTTCTCTGTGTAGCTTTGCACCTTTCCTGGAACTCACTTTGTAGACCAGGCTGGCCTCGAACTCACAGAGATCCGCCTGGCTCTGTCTCCTGAGTGCTGGGATTAAGGGCGTGCACCACCACCACCCGGCATAGCCGAACAAATCTTAAAAGTAACTTCCTTTGTGCCACACCAGAATCTCAGATAGTGATGGAAATATGATTACTAGTTTCCTTTGTCCCACAACACACACACACACACACACACACACACACACACACACACACACACCACACCACACCACATATACCATACACCATTTATACACACACACCACACACATACCACATATCACACATATACACACACACCACACACACATACCATACACCACACACACATACATACACACATATACCATACACCATTTATACACACACACCACACACCACACATGTACATACACACCACACACACACATACACACACACCACACCACACACATACACACACATACCACATATCACACATATACACACACACCACACACACATACCATACACCACACACACATACATACACACACATACCATATACCACAAACATATCACACACCACACATACATATACCACACACACACAGAGACACACTCCATACACCACACACACATACACAAACCATACACTACATACATACACACACATACCATACACCACAAACATACCACACACCACACATACATACACACACCACACACATACACAAACCATATACTACACACACACACACACACACACACACACACACACACACACACACACACGAGGAAACCCTGAAGTAGCATTCCAACCATTGACAACTGATGTCTTAGTTTCATTTCCTATAGCTGTGATTAAAACAAAAACAAAACCAAAAAAAAGCAACATAAAGGGGACAAGGAGTTCTCTGGCTCAAAATTCCAGGTTACATTCTGTCGTGTCACAAAAGCCACAGCGCTAGGGGCTGGAAGCTGCTGGTCACATTGCATCCAGACACATACAGCAAGGGGTGCCTGACTCTATTCAGCTCACCAGGACCTCGGTCATAGAATGGTGAACCCCATAGTGGGCAGGTCTTCCCACCTCACATGCCAAGAGGCACCTGATCTAGACAGCCCATCACTGAGACGCCTTTCCCGGTGATTCTAGAGTGCGTCAAGTTAAAACTCGCCACCACAGTTGGGTCCACTGTAATGTCTATCTGTGAGGAATAGCTCCATACTGCCTTGTCCCAGGCTAGAGGGACTATTCCCGGCAGGTGACTCATCACACTCTGGGCACAGGTGTGTGACCCAGTTCCTTTTGCATTCAAACAGCATGCGGTGGGCATATCCACATTGGGCATGTCTCTGCTTATGTAATGTCTAAATGTGGATGGACAGATTTATATTTTTATATAGAGAAGATGAAATTAGGATTCAGTTTTTGCATTAAAAAGCATCCCCTTTTGTCATGGGCTCCCCTGTGTGTGTGGGGGGGGTGGTCATGTGCATAGACATTCTATATGGCCTCAAGTACCTTCTGCTTCTACAGACAGGCTGAGGTTTCTGAATGCAGCTAGCTTAGTCCTGTGTATGCCATTTCCTTCTCACTGAAAAGGATATAGAATTCTCTCCCAGAATACTTTGAGACAGAATGTGGAATTCTCTCTCTCCCAGAATGCTTTGAGGCAGAAAACAAAGGCAACTGACCTTTGGTTTAGGGAAAAGGAAAAGAAGGAGGAATTCTCAAACCATGGCTGTTTCTAAGCCCTGGTATACAGCAGAAGATCTTTGGGGACAGAATTGAAATTCTTGTCCACTGTGGCTGGAGGAAGCTTTGTGGTCCAGTCTCTGCAGTCGACCCCACCCTCCCTCCTGAGTTGGATACTGCAGATGTAATTACCAAACAAATCGATAGTCCGTGTTGTGGTATGAGCACGCTTGCTAATGCACCGTTTCACTCCTGGGAACTTGGTTTGTGTCACATCCAGGCTGGATGCGTTGCAAGTCCCAGCCCAGCCGGCAGCTCAGAATAATGTCCGGAGCGTTTAATCTTTCCTGTGAACAAGCGCTTCATGAACAGATTCCTGTCCGTTCTTGCTGTTGCCCTTTGAAGCGGGCTCAGCGAGAAGTCGGGGGACTGGTGTGAGGTCAGAGAGCCAGCGTGTCAAGGGTACCTTTCTCGTGGGCTTTCCTTTGACAAGGGAGAGGATTATAATAAATGTGTCACAGGATTTTGTTTCTGGAAAAGTGATAAAGGCTATTTTTTTTAAACACTCTCAACTGCATTGCATGAGAATTTGAGAAATAAGCTTACATCTCCCAGCCTTGTCCCCTTCAAAGGGGACTTTGGATGAGACCATGAGGCCAGGTTTTCTATTCTCGTCAAACCAGAGCCACCCGGAGTCCAGACTCAGGGTGAGGGCTAAGTTCATAGAAGCTTCAGATTAGGCTCAGAGTGGCGCTGGCCTACAGTTTAGTTCATTAATGCAATTCAGAGAATCTGAATAACTACGCCAGGCAAATATTTATTTACAGAAGACCCCTCCCCTCCTAATTACACTTCCTCCCCACTTCCTCATATATGTGCATACCCCCCCCCCCCCCCCCGCCCCGCACAGCCCTGCTGTAGCTTCAGAACTTGAGGATCTCCAAGGACACTCTTAGAAACCGTAGCTTCTGCTTCTCTAGGCTTTCCTTCCCTTAGACTATACATAAGGACCACTGTAATAGTGGAGAATAAGTAACCACTGCTATAAAGCAGATGTGAACATCTGTCAAGCAGTTGCTGTGTACCTATGGGGACCAAACACTCTGCAGTTCCCATCTCCTCCCACTCCAACCAAACCAATGAGGGTGCAGTTGCTGTCAATCATATTTGAGTCTTGGACGGAGGAGGTGTGCTGTTCAAGGCCATTCAGCGGTAGCTGTGACTTGAACCTAGGTCTTTCTGAGCCCAGGATCCAAGAATGATACTCAAAATCTTCCACAACCAGCAGGGGGTGGGGATGACCAGTCAGATGGATGCTGGGTATAAAGTAGTCAGGGTCTCCAGAGAGAACAGGTGTAGAGGCCAGCTCTGAGCATCAGGCGCATCTTCCAAAAAGCTGTTTGCTGATATGTAAAGGGCATCTGTATCCTGAGCATCTAGGATTCCCACTACCATGGTCTCTGGCTGAGTGGCAGGCACGCTCCACCTCCATTGTCATGCTGAACCAGAGGCGCGTCAACCATGTTTAGAGCCTGTGTGTAAGAAAACCAAAAATGTGATACAGACCAGACATCAGCAACCGCTGGGCATTCTTGGCATGGGCAGAGCCTCCTGAGAGGTGAGGTAGAACACTCAGACACCATAGCTGGACTCAGTTTTCAGAAAACTTGCAGATAAGAAAAAAAAAATCTGGTGCCAGGCAGTGGTGGCGCACACGTTTAATCCCAGCACTCAGGAGGCAGAGCCAGGCAGATCTCTGAGTTCAAGGCCAGCCTGGTCTATAGAGCAAGATCCAGGACAGGCACCAAAACTAGAGTCAAGGCCAGCCTGGTCTATAGAGCAAGATCCAAGACGGACACCAAAACTACACGGAGAAACCCTGTCTTGGAAAAAGAAAAAATAAAAGGAGCTGGCAGTAGTCTGGAAAACCGGTCGTGTTGGTTTGCACAAACATGAAATGAGTCTGAGGTTACCGTTAAGTAGAATGCTACATGCAAGGCCCTCGGGCCCCAGAGCTATAGAGAAAGTGTGGCTGACGGCTAGAAAAGTAATTCAAGTCATGGGCCTTTCTAATTACCACCACACGTTTACAAAATTTACTTGGCGTAGACAATATGCCGGGGACTGCTTCAAAACCTGGTATTTCAACATGAAAGGAAAATCTCTCTTCCTTCCCAGAAACTCACATTGTACAGATTAGCTGCCAGCGTGATCTGTGATATAATGAGCTAAACTCGGAGGGCAAGGATGTGCTGCTGAGAGGAGCATTCTTCTCCGTGGGTGCAACAGAGGAGAAAGGAGACCCACACGTGAATCACCCAGGCCAGTGAGGCAGAGAGCTGGAGAAGAGCGTCTAGGCTGGGAAGAGCGTTCTCCATGTATAAAGACCCAGAAGTCGAGGCTGAGTTCTGCTTGCTTAGACTGTAGTGGTGTTTTCATGGAGTTCAGACCACCACCACCACCAGCAGCAGCTGCTGCTCCAGATGCTTCCTAGACACACAGCACCCTGGGACGTGGGTGGAGCCCAAGCAATCTACTCAGTGAGCTCTCGGGTGAGCGTGATTCAAGTTTAAAATGGAGAAATCTAGAGTTCAGGATTTCAGGGTTGCAGGGTCAGACATTTGGGAGGAGGAGGGGGAGGAAAAACTGGACCACACCATCGTGACTTTCTGTATCTTTGGGGTCATGAGTTTGTGTCCAACAGAGGTGGAGGCATGCCACTTGGATTGTCCCTTCCTTTAGAGGTGTGCCTTTGGATTCCTTGCTGACCTGACCCTACTTCTAAGCATTTGGATTTTTTTTCTAGAACATTCTAGCTCTTGATTTCTAAAGTATAAACACTTCCTTCCTCAGAGCTCTGCTCGAAGGCTGCTTCCTCGGGTCGCCGTTGAGTGGTCTTTCTGTCCTGTCTCCAACATCAGCTTGTTTTATGTTTACAGCTGCCTCGACCCACCACATCTTGTTCACCGTGCCTTTACTGTTTGTCTCCCTCTTCTTTGGGAAGGGGCAAAAGAGCTGAACCGGCTGCCTCGCTCACCTGCGGCCCCCTCACCTCCAGCCTCACTGCTCACACAGTCAGCCCCTACAATAGCCAAAGCCAGGGAGTGAAGGACGTACAATGCACACCATGGAACTCCTCCCACAGAGGGGAGGGCTCCCACAGAGGAGGGGAGGGCTCCCACAGAGGGGAGGGCTCCCACAGAGGAGGGGAGGGCTCCCACAGAGGAGGGGAGGGCTCCCACAGAGGAGGGGAGGACTCCCACAGAGGAGGGGAGGACTCCCACAGAGGAGGGGAGGACTCCCACAGAGGGGAGGACTCCCACAGAGGAGGGGAGGACTCCCACAGAGGAGGGGAGGGCTCCCACAGAGGAGGGGAGGACTCCCACAGAGGAGGGGAGGACTCCCACAGAGGAGGGGAGGACTCCCACAGAGGAGGGAACTCCCACAGAGGAGGGGAGGACTCCCACAGAGGAGGGGAGGACTCCCACAGAGGAGGGGAGGACTCCCACAGAGGGGAGGACTCCCACAGAGGAGGGGAGGACTCCCACAGAGGGGAGGACTCCCACAGAGGAGGGGAGGACTGCCACAGAGGGGAGGACTCCCACAGAGGAGGGGAGGACTCCCACAGAGGAGGGGAGGACTCCCACAGAGGAGGGGAGGACTCCCACAGAGGAGGGAACTCCCACAGAGGAGGGGAGGACTCCCACAGAGGAGGGGAGGACTCCCACAGAGGAGGGAAGGACTCCCACAGAGGAGGGGAGGACTCTCACAGAGGAGGGGAGGACTCCCACAGAGGAGGGGAGGACTCCCACAGAGGGGAGGATTCCCACAGAGGGGAGGACTCCCACAGAGGAGGGGAGGACTCCCACAGAGGGGAGGACTCCCACAGAGGGGAGGACTCCCACAGAGGAGGGGAGGACTCCCACAGAGGGGAGGACTCCTACAGAGGAGGGGAGGACTCCCACAGAGGAGGGGAGGACTCCCACAGAGGGGAGGATTCCCACAGAGGGGAGGACTCCCACAGAGGAGGGGAGGACTCCCACAGAGGAGGGGAGGACTCCCACAGAGGAGGGGAGGACTCCCACAGAGGGGAGGATTCCCACAGAGGGGAGGACTCCCACAGAGGAGGGGAGGCCTCCCACAGAGGAGGGGAGGACTCCCACAGAGGAGGGGAGGACTCCCACAGAGGAGGGGAGGACTCCCACAGAGGGGAGGATTCCCACAGAGGAGGGGAGGACCATCCCATCAACAAGGTTACCTGAGGCGCCTTCCAGAAAGCTCTTTCTAGGTGCCTTTATACGATAACATGAATTTCCCTCGGGGCAGCAAGGAAAAGTAGGCAACAAAGAGAAAGGAGGAAGAAAACCCAAGATGACCCCAGTAGCTGAGTGCAAGGAGCCTGTCTTGGTCCGTTTCTTGTTTCTATGACAGGATGCCTGAGGCTGGGTGATTTACAAAGAAAAGAAGTTGATTTCAATTCTTGGCTCTACAGCAGAGAAATCCAACATTTAGGCAGATGCACTTGCGGGAGACCTCATCCTGCTTCCATAGCAGGGCAGAAGGAGGTAGAAAGAAAAACAGGTACAGTGTCTGAGGAAGAGAGAATGGGGGAGTGGCTAATTCACGTGGCAGATAATCTATCAGTCCATTCATTTAGCCTCATGACTCAAACACCTGCCACAAAGACCTACCAACAAATACGGCTGCGTGCAGGATCTAAGGCAGAATCCGGTGCTCCTTGAGGGCATTCACACAGATTACAGCAAGTAGATTAGCTGTGTTAGGGCATGCTAGAGAAGGGTGCATGGTGAAGGTGGGCATGGAAATGAGGCAGGGATGAGGAGGGGACTCATGACCACAGAAGAACACGACTTCTCATCCACAGCTCAAGATGACCAGCAGATTTGGGTTTCTCTGCCCACACACTCTGCTTCAGATCTTGAGCTATCCCAGTCAGGATTGAAGGCGCCTCAATGTCGAGACCCCACAAAGAGTATAACTTCACAAATCCTGCATGTTCTCACTCTGACGTGGGAGCTAAGACAACTATTCTCATAAGAGTGAAAAGTCAACTGATCTGGAGATATGGCTTAGCGGCTAAGGGTTCTTGCTCTGCAGGCATAAGGTCATGAATTCAAATCCCTAGCACTCATAAAGAAGTCCAAGCATGGTTGTGTGTAACTGTGACCCCAGCACTGGAGACATAGAGAGCTTGCTGCCTGCCAGCCTAGCCCAAATCATAAGCCCATGTACACATGAACATGTACCCACACACTCGTATACATGTGCCAAATACACACATCGTACTACATGCACACACACATATACCAAACTACACATGTATCATACCACATGCATACACTATTTTATACACACCATACCATATGCACATACAAGAGAGAGAGAGAGAGAGAGAGAGAGAGAGAGAGAGAGAGAGAGAGAGAGAGGAGGGAGGGAGGAAGGGAGGGAGGGAGGGAGGGAGGGATGAAGGGAGGGAGAAAGAGAGAAACCATGACTATGGAAGTTGGGTATGAAGAAGTTAACAGATTGTACAAACTGTAGCCCGTGAACAGTGGAGCCGTCCTTAACCATGACTGACCATCTATTTCAGAATAGATAAAAGAGGGAATTTGAGGTGATCCTCACAGAAAGAAATGATAATCTCAGGGGTGATAGATAAGTCAATTACCCTGGTATTACTGTCACATTTTGTAACATGAATGGAGTAGTGTACCGAACCTCAGGATGATACACAAACATCATTCATCAATTAAAATAACCAAGTTAAAAAAATTAATGTAAAAAATCAAATGTAAACAAATGAAACAGAGGCTAATACTTTTTTTCTGTCAAGAATAGAGGTATTTTCTTTTAAGACTTGACTGTGGTAGCTCACAACCATTTCACGAAAGAAAGTGCATTTTAAATGTGAAGCACAGGAAAGAGAGACATTATCTCTGGATAAAGAGTTTACTCCAAAATTGGCTAAATCTCACTCACTGAAAAATTCATAGCATTTTCTATGTTGCTATGTCCTCCTCACTTTGCCAAAGAAAATGGTCAGAAAGACCTTAGATCATCAACGACACTTTGGAACTCTGCCCTGCACGGGCTGCAGCTGGCCCACCCAGGACCCTGAGCGGGCACTGCGTGAGTCTACTCAAAAACAGCAAGGCCAGTGGCTTCTTCACCAGGCTAGCAAGTCAGCATTAGGTTCACAGATCTGTTAACCTCACAAATCCACCCATCTACTCTGCCCTCCCCCATTTTTGAATGTAACAGAATAACAGAGATGATCATTTTAATAATTTTTAGGTGACTCGGGGGCATTCAGTATGTTCACCGTGTTGCATAATTAAAATGCATTCTTCACAGAATGTTCTCGTCACCCCCAAACGGTACCTATGAAATAGTAACTCCCCTCTCTTCAACCCTGCTAGCCCTTAGTGACCTCCATTTCGGTGACCCACCCATCCCTCATTTTGGTTGCTCATGGAAGTGGATCATACATTTGTCATGTTGTGTCTTTTTTTTTTTTTTTTCTGCTCCAATGGATGAGATCCTAACACTTCAGGGATGGCCCCTGGCAGCTGAGGATTGATGGCCATGAAAGGGAGTTCCCTTGTTAGAAGCCAGCCGAGAGCTCAGCTCATACATGGTGGTTTGGGCTGTGTGAGAGTCAACGCTCCAGGGCTCAGAGGCAGATGTTCAGGGCAAGCTTAGGGCAGTCCATTTGTTTATTCAAGAAATATGTACTAAGTATCTGATGGAGAACAATCCTTTAGTCCAGATCTGGGCAGGTCAAGCTGGGACCCCGAGGCCCTGTTTTAAGAAGTTCACCATACAGTTGGATCAGACATTAAACAGTAGAAATTCAGATTTCAAAGTCATCATCACTTTTAGGGAGAAAGACTTTGAAAGGGGTTTGGCTCAGCCCCGGGCAGTTGTGTAAAGATTCTTAGAGAAAGTGATAGATGAGACTTGAAAGATGGACAAGAGTTAGGTAGCAGAGGGGACCAAGTTGACAGCTTCCAGGCAGAGCGGCAAGCAAAGGGTAAATAAGGCAAGGGACAGGAAAGGATGGAGTGTCTTTTTAGAGGTGGTTCAGTTCAAGACACAGGAACCAAGGATGCAGGCAGAGATCTAGAGACATGTCAAAAATGTCCCACTAAGGCATTTGTGTCTTTCTTTGAAACCAGAGGTTGACGGAGTCAATGACTTCCCGAAGCTCTCAGAAAAGGTTGTCATTATGGGTCCTTGTGCATTAATTCTGGGATTAAATGATTGCGTATCCATCAATTTCTCCAAGGGAGTTCAGGTTTCCCAGGCAGTATGAAGGCCCTGGGAGTGGTGGACAGTGGCTGAGTCTCCCATTGCTTGGGGCTATGTGAGTTAATCTCCTGATTACGATAAAATATCTGACCAGAGCAACTTATAAAAGGAAGGAGTTATCTGGACTCACAGTCGGACAGCACAGTACCCTGTAGAGGGGAAATCAGGGGGAATGGTCACATTGCATCTGCATTCAGGAAGCAGAGAGAGAAAGCTACCGCTCAGCCATTTTCTCCTTCTTATTCATACTGTGACCTCAGTCCATGGCATGGTGTCACTCATCCAGGGGAGATCTCAACTAACCCCTCTGGAGTTTGTCGCCTAGATAACTCTAAACCCAGTCAAGTTGGGATTCATTTTCAACACAGAGCTCATTCTACAGTCCAGGGGAGGCTACAAACACTGGCATGGGTCCCAGGAAGGCTGGGTACTCGACTTTTCATTTCCAGCCTTTTCAAATAGTTCACATTCATGGTCTCTTTCTCGCCCCTGCTACCACCCACCCATCACCTAATTCAATCTTACTCATTCTTCATATCTTCATCCCAGACCTTCCCATCTGGGAGACACTAACCTGGCTTGCCCATGACCTCAGGCCTGCTCGCTCACTCCACGCCCGACAGCTCCTTCCGAGCCATCTCTACACACTGTCATTACGTAATGATGTAATGACAATGTCATTTGCCACTCAATGCTGTCTGTAGTCCTCCCAGCTACTAAAATAAGTGTTTCCCTGACATGTGTAGCTCATCTTGTTTATAGCTATAATCTCTGATTTTATACTCATGCCTGTGACTCCTCTGGTCTCAATAACTACAGGCTGAGTCCACATTAAAACACTTGGGCATGTCTTAAATTCCAATGCCTGGGTCTCACACACCTGGTCCGGTGGTCCAGGCACACAGTAGGCATTCAATAATACTATCATTGATCACATGATTATTCAAATGAGTGAATGAATGAATGGATGGATGGACTCACATATCTGATCATTATCCTTCCCACAACCATGACTCTATCACCCAGGCAACTCTCCACTTTGTATATGAAGGCATGACACTAGATTTTTACTGCCCATGGCACAACAGGAAACAGTTGTAGTAGGTAATTGACCTTCACAGGCTAGATTCCAAAGCCAGCCCGGTGGCCACACGTTTATTGTTGGCGTTGACAGACTTCAGTCTACAGTGGATGGCACTGTTTTGGGAAGGCTGTGGAGCCTTTAGGAGACCTCACTGGAGGAAGTGGGTCATTGGGGGTGGGTCCTGTCATTTATCTCAACCCCACTTTTCACTGCATTTTGATGGCAGATACGCTATCAACAGTCACCTCATGGCCTTGTGACTGGGCCTTCCGTGACGCGACAGACAGTATCTCCTCAAACCACACATCAAAATAAAATCTATCCAGGAGGAGAGATGGCTTCATGGTTAAGAGGAATGACCGCTCTTCCAGAAGACCTGGGTTTTCAGTTCCCAGCACCCACGTGGCAGCTCAAAATCACCATTGGTCCCAGGGGATCCAATGCCCGATTCTGACCTCAGCAGGCACCAGGCATGCACAGTGCACAGACATACATGCAGGCAAAACACTCCTACACATAAAACAAATAAATCTGGTACAGAAAAATCAAAATAAAGCCTTCCTCAAGTTGATTACTGTTGGGTATTTTGTCACAGCAAAAAAGAAAGTAATTAATGTAAGAATGTTCTTAACCACCCAGTGAATGAATTTGGAATGTGCTAGAATTTTAGGACACGGGCAAAGGAGTCAACAAACCCGATCACTGACCAGATATGCCGTTCTTTTCCTCCACGTTCTCCCTCCCCTTTCCCCGCCTCTCACCCACTCCCTCCCCCATCTCCTTTTCTCCTTCTTGTTGAGATCCTGGTATCTAGTTTCCTCACCCACTACTTCAAGAAGATGAAATAATTTGCATTTTCCCCCTACATCATCTCATGTGAAGAGGAAAAAAAAACCCCTATACTCTATTAGCAGCTTTGGCTATCATATTATCCAAGTTGAGAATGAGTAACTAGGAAGGCAAAGAGTCCAACCAGGGTGAGTTACACTCTCCCCCCGGGTGTTGAATCAGCGGCACCCACCCTGTTCTAACTTCTTCCCAATCCTGTGACTCGGCACACTCTTGACATTATCTCCTCCATCCTCCATCCCCAGCAGCCTCGTGTCCTTCTCTGTAGCGGGGAGAGAACAGCAGGCATCATCAGGTAGAATTTTTAAAACCATTCTGTGAGATGTGTGCTTTATAGTCCCTTCTCCCCATCCACCAACCTACCCCTTTAAAGGACCTTCAAACTATCGTCACTGTCAGGCTCCAAGTCCTAGGAGCCTCACCAGGACACAGGGCAAAGCCACAAGCTCTGAGTCAGGACGCTTACAGTGGAGGAAGACGTGATGTGCAATGGCGTTGAGATCCATTTAGCCCCGGAGGTTTGATCATGCGTCTTTCGCCAAGGGAGACTAGCTGGGTCCTTCTCCAGGAAGTCAGCCTTCTCCCCTTCAAACTGCCGGGCTGTTTTTGTGAAAGCCGCCAGCACAGAGAAAGAAGGGGGATGCCGCCCTTTTTCATTGCTTCAAAGGCAGCCTAAATTTGATCCCTTTAGTGAGTGGCACAGGATAAAAACCTCCACTTGGGTCTGCTTTCTGTGATTAAACAAGCCTCTTGTTTGTCAAGGAGCAGGAAGACGGGAAGAAAGGAGCGCAGTTCCCTGTGAAGTTCTCTGAAAGCGCCCCTCCACCCCCACCCACCCCTAGCACAGTCCCCCGGCTCCCTGCCCACAAAGGTATTCTCCAGACAGGAGGCAGAACTGGTCTTCAAACAGCCAAGAATAGGAAAAAAACTGGAGCTGAGGATGGGGGGCCTGGAAAGACTCCCAGCAGATGACAGAACCCTCCACCTGAGACCCTCCAGGACTCCTGAGTGTCCTCAGATACCTTTCCGGGACACTGTGACATTGGAAACCATTGTGACATTCTCCAAACGAAAGAATCATAGGTCATTGCAGGACATTAACAGGAGGGTTGTGTGTGGGGGGGAGTATAACCTAAATGCATCCTGTTTTGCTGGGACCCAGCTTCAGCTTGTTGGGGGTCTATGGGGGAGGCAGACTCCTTTTACCCAAATGACTCTTGTGTTTTGAAAATTCCCGTTGGAATGCCAAGGTTTTGCTGGCTTGTTGGTGATTGGGCAGATGCAGAAAATAAGAATGTGGGACACCTAATTCAGTTTGAATTGCAGATGAACACTTTTTTTTAAAAAAAAAAAAAAGCATAGTAGGAGTATTACATGGGACACACTTACATTTTAAGAATGTGTTTGTTCTGCAATTCAAATTTACCTGGGCATCTTCCATTTTATTTGGCCTAGTGACAGTCTAAGCCCAGACTGCATTTCCTGTGGAATTGCTTATGAGAAGTAGGGAAAGACTCTGGATCAGGTGCCTCTGAGGGCCACCTGAGGAAGCCATGGGAGTGATCGGGCCCAGGGGCTTTGGCGTGAGGCAGGGCAAGATTTAATATTTACTTATATCCCCTGGCAGTGGAGTTGCAAGAGGTTGTGAGCTGCCATGCCCAGTGAATCCTCTTAAAAATCCAGTCCTCTCTTTGGCCCCCAGGGCTGGATTTAAACCTCAAACCTGTTCCTTTTATGTGCTCTCCCAAAATGACAACCTCCTCCTGTGGCTCTTTTCTTTATGGGAAAATAGGACTCTGTGTGTGTGTGTGTGTGTGTGTGTGTGTGTGTGTGTGTGTGTGTGTGTGTTGTATGTTTATATGTTGAGTGTTATGTGTGTTGTATGTATATGTCATATGTGTATATCTGTATGTGTGTGCATGTGTGTGATGTGTATGTGCTGTATTTATGTATGCACATGCATGTACACGTGGAGACCAGAAGTTGATGTCAGCTGACCTCCTCAATTACTTTCTACCATTTTTTTTTTTTGAGACAGGGTCTCCTTATGAAGCCCTCCCTGGCCTGGACCTCACTGGGTAGACCAGGCCAGCCTAGACCTGACAGAGATCTGCCTGCCTCTGCCTCCCAAATGCTAGGATTAAAGGCCTGTGCTGCCCAACACAGATCCACCTTGGTTTTTGAGACACTCTCTCTCTGAGTCTGGAGCTGGATTGGTTGGCCAGACAGTGCCAGGGACCCAGCTGTCGCTATCTCCCCAGCTCTGGGATCATAAGCTCATGCCATGCACTTGGCCTTCACATAGGTGCCGGGGAGCAAACTCAAGTCTCAAGCTTTACTGACTGAGCCACATTTCCCCAGTTTAAAATAGGGATCTTAATACCCACTGATGTGACGTGGAGAACCAACCACACTCTAGGACACAGACAACAGCAGTGCTTCATATGGTCCCCCTCTACTGGGCCCTTCTTTCTACCTGGAGATCTCTCCCTCCATGCTTCCCTACCCGTGAATCTCTCCCCATTCTTCTCTTCTCCTCTCTTGGAGATTTTCATCTAACCTCTAGACCAGTCCCACCACACTGAGGGTGCTGGTATCAGCATCACTCTATCGGTTAAACCTTGAGTCAGTGACTATTATGGAGCGGACACAACTTAAAGGCAGAAGGCCTATGTTGGCTCACTGTTTCGAAGGTTCAGCTCAGGGTTGCTTGGCCCTACAGGTCAGATGAGCTTCATCACTTCAAAGCAGACAGGAAGTGGAAGACAGACAAGAGGAAGGGGCCAGGACATGATAAAATCCCACAGGACAAGACCCTAGAAATCTACTTCCTCCATCCAGACAGGAAGCACCATGACCTCCCAAAAAAGCCATTCAAAATTTGAATCCTGTAGTTAATTAATCCACTGACCAAGTCAGAGCCTGTGTGATCTGATTGGCCAAGGAGCATCCTGCAGACACCGGGGTGTGCTGGCTTAATCTCTTAGATGTCCCTCAGCCTGGCCACGTTGACAAACAGGAAGAAGCAATCCCCACCATTGTTTACAAATATTTTCCCAACCGGATTATAAATGCTCTGACATCAGGTGGAAGCATCCTTCGTCCCCACACGGTCAGCACAGGGCTTGAAGGTAGGGGATCCTCATCCTTCCTAAATGAGTGAGCTAGCAAGCCATTATCACTTTAGTATGAATTATCTTCTACTGTGGTTTCCAATGGTAATGCATGGCGCCGAACCGTAAGGTCGAGAGGAATTTCCTACACAGCTAAAACTTTTCCACTCCAAGATTTGCCTTTTGTTTGAGATTTTCCTTTCTTCTCTATTGAGAGTTTAAATTGCCATTTAGAGAATGATTTTAAAAGGCATTTTCTCCACCAAGTGGAGAGTCGCCAGCCTTGTGATGAGACGTCTCAGTGTCTCTACCTCTGTGGCTGCATTTGTATTTCCACACGGAATTTTCCACGGGGAAATGCACCGATGGATGGGGGGTAATCCTAAACATGAGGACTGCACCCCGTAGATTACAGAGCGAAAACGAGAACTGAGGCAATATAATCGACAGTGGGTAGTTTTTGTTGGTAAGAAATGGAGGGGAAGACACACACACATCATGAAAAAAAAATGGCTTGGAAAATGCATTTAATCTGAACAAAAATCGTTGAAGGGATGGGTGTAATAAGGTTTCCCCCACCCAAGCAATGGACTGGGAGGATAGCTGTCAGTACGGTACTTGCTGCACAAGAATCAGGACCTGAGTTCAAGTCCCTAGGACTCACATATGAAGCTGGATTTGGTGGCTCATTCTTGTCATCTCGATACTGAGGAGGCAGAGAAAAGAGGATCCCTGGGAATCACTGGCCAGTCAGTCTAGCCAGACCAGTGGGCCTGGGGCCAGCGAGAGATCCTGACTCAAAAGAGAAGGTAGGGAGCTCCTGAGAATTGAGGTTGGTCTTTGGCCTCTACATGGACAGATGGACACACACAGAGACACACACAGACACACACACCAACACACACACACACACACACACACACACACACACACACACAGGGTGGGAGTGAGTGCCCCCTACTTCTGAACCTACTCAAGTCAGAGCTTGACCACCAAAGACCCCTCCCTGCTGTCCTTTCTAGTCTTACTTAGATCGAGGGGTGCCTACCCATTGACCTCTGCAGGGCCTCCTGACTGTGGAATCTAGTCTGGCTCCTTGCTCAGAATGAAAACTGCCAGACCAGGGCTTCACACAAATCCCAGGACCTTTCTCTGACTGTGTCTCAGAAGAGAGGGATCCTTAGCCCTCCGCAACACCCCTGACCTGCACTGTCAATGCGGTGAGGTCATTCCTCAGCCCCGCCCTCTTCCATCCTTCCCCACTTTTGTCCTGTTTTCTATGTGGCTGCATCCGTCACTTTAAAGTCCCCATCGCTTATCTGTCATGGTCCACAGCCAGGAGGAGTCAAAGGAAGGAGCCGAATGAATGTTTTGTTACCAAGAGGCAGGCTGACTTTGAAAGTTCTCCATCTAAGGTTAAGTATGTCTCCCACCCTACGGCAGAAACATCACTGTGGTAAACATGACTGTTGAATACTTGACCGTGCGGCAGGAGCTGTGATAGATAATGCATGCACACACCCTTTTCTCAGTCTTCCCAAGAGCAGACAAAGAAACTGAGGCTCGGAGCAGTCTGAGGATCTCATGGCGGTGGAGGCGGTAGGGTGTGGGGTGGTGGTGGTGGTGGTGGTGGTGGTGGTGGTGGTGGTGGTGTGTGTGTGTGTGTGTGTGTGTGTGTGTGTGTGTCAGGTGTGTTCATGCCTGCTGGAAATTAGAAAGCCAGATTCCTGACTCTAAATATTGGTGTTCAGCCCTCCTTCACACCACCCCCCGCCCAGCCACTTTGAACATCTCCTAGCTGCCCACCAGATCGCGTTCAAATAGCCTTATAGGTTCTCAAAGATGAATCCCTTTTCCTTTTATCATGTGTGCCCTTCCGGAATCTTCCATAGCAGGTGCTTTGAATTCTCTTTCCTCAAGTCCTTCTATTCTGAGCCCATGTAGCAGGAATCTTAAAAGTTCTTATTAATAAAATCAAACCTGAGCCAGGTATTAGGGTGAACTGGAAGATCAGAGAAACAGAACAAGCCACAGCTAACCTCACCTGGCCAATTCTTCAGCTGGTCCTGTTTCCTCAGACTGGAAGCTTCTGTGTCCTCATCCCAGTGGCTCTCAGCTGAACTGTGCTGAAGCCTGAATGCTTAACCAGCCAAATGCTGTTAGTTTCTGGTCCTCACGCCTTATATACCTTTCCTTTCCACCATCACTCCCTGGGATTAAAGGCTCGCTTTCTGGGATTAAAGGCGTGAGTCACCATGCTTGGCTGTACCCTTGAACACATGGACTTCTGCCTCTGGAATGCTAGGATTAAAGACATGTGCTACCACTGCCTATCCTCATGTTTAATATTGTGGCTGTTCTGTCCCTGACCCCAGATAAGTTTATTATGGTGCATAATACTCCGGGGAACACAATACCACCTCACTTCCATTTGTTGTCTTGTGTCTGTTTGTTGTCCAGAGACTGACACTGGGTGTTTTCTTCAGGCATTCCCCCCACCCTATCTTTTAAGATAGAGATTCTCTCTGAACCCAGAGCTCACCAGTTCAGCCAGCCTGACCAGCCGGTAAGCATCAGGGATCCACATCCTCACACTGGAGGGACAGCAGCACACCGCCACGCCCTTCTTTCTCACTGGGAATTGAACTCACAGCCTCCCGCTAGCACGGCAAGTGCTCTACCTCCTGAGCCACCTCCCCGGGCCCCCTTATTCTGTGTCTCCATCTCAGATATAGCCATGTTGTGAGCCTGAGTTCACATTGTGCCTTCCTTTCCCAGCCGGATCTAATGCGCTCACCTTCACCTCAGTCTTAAGTGCCGGGGCTTGTACGAAGCGCACAGCTCCTCTGCAGAGGGAGCCAAGCCCGGGGGTAAGCATCCCCCATGTGGATTTCTCCCATGTTGGCAGCATCCATGTGGAGGTACCAAGACACTTGTGTCTTTTACATCACTTTGCTTGAGGACACAGGAAATGAGCAATCAGTGTAAGTCACTTCTCTTCCTCCTCTCCTCCTGCTTCCTCCTCCTCCTCTTCTTCTTCCTCTTCTCCCTCTTCCTTCTCCTCCTCTCTTCCCACTCCCCTCCCCCACTCCTCCTCTCTGCAGTACTGTGGCTCAGGTATCATGCATGTCAGGCAGCACCCTAACCACTGAGCTTCATCCCCAGACCTCCTCTCTCATCCTTCCCCACCCTCTCCGCCATTCTTTCCCTTTGATTTTTCTCTCCCTGTGATTTTATTCTCCCATTTTTTCCCACCACATTTTATTCATTTATTTATTTTGTTTTTTCTTTCTTTTTTTTTTTTTGTTATTTTTTCGAGACAGGGTTTCTCCACATAGTTTTGGTGCCTGTCCTGGATCTTTCTGTATACCAGGCTGGCCTCGAACTCACAGAGATCCACCTAGCTCTGCCTCCCAAGTGCTAGGATTAAAGGCATGCACCACCGCCATCCGGCATTGTATTTCTTATTGTATATGTGGGCACACATGTTTGGGTGCGGGTGTGCTGGCTAGCCCATGTGGGAGTATGTGTAGGCCAGAGGCTGACATTGAGATGCCTTTCTCAATCACACCTCTACCTCATCTTTTGACACAGGGTCTCTCATGAACGTGGAACATGCTGTTTCATCTAGACAGGCTGAGCAGTGAGCCTCTAGGAACCTGCCTGTTCCCCTACCTATCCACCAACACTGGAATTACAAGTGCGCTCTGTTATATCTGGTTTTCTGTGGGCGCTGGGAATCTAAACTCGGGGCTTCATGCTTTTACGGCAAGGACTTCACTCACTGAAACGCTTTCCTAGTGCACACCCTTTCTGTTTTTAAGTGAGCCAGTCAGTTGCCCACGTGGGCCCTTGTCGGCCCCTACTTGTGATATTTGCAGCCCTTATCAGTCCTCTGTCCCGGATGCAAGTGGTACCCAGCGACATGAATCCAAGAAGCAGATGCATCAACAGTTAAAGATACACCAGCTTCATGATGAGACTCTGCTTCCCCCGCCTCTCTCTTTTAGATCACCATTTCAGCCCGGCTTTGCCCTTTCTTGCTCACTCCAGTGGAGGCAGACTCCCACGTTCTGAGGCACTCTCTGGAGTGACCCATATGGCACTCAATCAAGGAAGAACCACGGCCAACAGCTCAGGAAGAATTGGGTCCAACTACCCTCAAGGTATGGTATCCTGCCAACCACCCACTTGAGTGATCTTGGAAATGGACCCTTCTTGGCTGAGCCTTGGGAAAGACCCAAAGCCAGAGGATAGAGCTAAAGCATGCCCAGACTCTTAACTCACAGAAATGGCGACATGGTTGATTTGTTGTTTCAGATGAATGACTCAAATAGTCTTCATTGACCCAGACAGTCACTGACAACTTTTATATGTGTGATTGATTCCTGGGCTTCACACAGATTAGGCAAGGGTCCTACCATTGAGCCACCTCCCACCCCCCACCCCCACCCCCCACCGCTGTTTGAGTTTTAATTTTTTCCTTTAAAAAGAAAACGGGGGGGGGGGGGAGGAAACAATCTCACTAAGTTTCCCCCGCTCACCTTGTACTCCCGTTGAGGCCAAGGTGAGCCTTGATCTAGAATTCCCCTGCCTCACTCTCCCGAGTAGCTGAGATGTCAGGCCTGCACCAGCTGGTCTCATGAGAATGTAACATGGCACCCAGGTTGCATGGGGCATCACAAACCTGACACTGTTCTCTAGTTTGTGTCTTTCTCAGTTCATTCTCGCACCCTGGGAAGCTCCGCCCCTCTCTGCATGCGGCTCGCTTCCTGTCATCATTAAGCCTTCTTCTTGTCATAATTCCAAATGCCTTCCCTAAGTACATTTTCTGCAAAGACAGATCCTCCGTTGGCTTCTTTGCTCCCCTCGATGCCCTGGCTCTCTCTCCCACCCACTTGAGTCCTGAACCACACAGCAATTTGGCAGATTCACCTCAGCTCCGTGCCTTGCCCTCCGCCAGCCCGCAGACACTGCAGACACCCAGGCTCGTCCCCAGCTTTTCTTTTCTTTTTGAATTGCCTCTTGGCAGATAACCACTCTCAGAACTTCTCAAGTCTGGCAAACAGTCCGCCCTCTACATTTCGCCTTTCTCATCGACTACTTTAAGAAATACCTGGTACTTCTGACTTTTTAAATCCCCTTTCATCCCAAGCCTACCTTGCCTAGTTAGCAATGCTACATGCCCAAGAACTCTTTTTTTCCTCGATGCTGTGGGAAACCCCCCTCACCTCACGGTCTTTCCCGTCACCAAGCTTGGACTAGCGTGGACTAACTCCAGTAGCATCCTTGCAGAGACAGCAGCAGTCACGGCATCAAGATGACGGTGTCTATAGACATTTGGTGGCATGGGTCCTGGAGACACTCTTCCAGGAGTGCAGCATTCTTCTGTTCTGAAAGAATACTTCCCAAGGACTGTTTTTCTGAACAACTCGAAGGTGGCAAAAGTCTCCAGAGGGCCAGGATCATGCTTACTGAGAGCAAACCGGGCTGAGAACATCCAGCTTCATCCCATTAGCTCGGAGGATCTTCTCTCCTCCTGCTCTTCAGATGAACTGTCCGTCCATTAACAGATTTTCGTAGAACAGCACACGGAAGGAGATGCTTTGTGGGGTGGGCACAGGAAAGAGGCACGTCCCCCTTTGGACTCCCGAAGGAGCTCTCAGAAGGGTATTCTGTGATGATCAAAATGCACCACGTGTGTCCCATTTGATGGATAGCCACAAGCCACACAAGATACAGCTGTTTTCACCCAGGGGCTGAGTTTTTCATTTTACTTGAGTTGATGTAAATATAAATGGCTGCATGTGACCAGTGGCTACTCTACTTGACAGCAGCATTCTCTAAGTTTCCAGGTGAAGAGTGTCTGGGTCATCCTCTTTTATGATGACCACACTGTTTGTGAGTCACAGGGTGGTGCAGCTTGGATGTGATTGGTCCTCAAAGGGTCCACAGGTTGGGGGCATGGTCCCCTGTAATGTGGTGCACAGCTGACAGAACCTTTAAGAAACAGGGTCACATAACAGCAGGCAGTGCCATCCTCAGAACACCAAGATCCACCTTATGGGATGAGGGTCACAGTGCTCTGTGCCCGGGGGAGCTGAACCCAGGCAGCTCTTTGAAGCAGAGCTCACCCACGTGGGGTCCACAGATGGAATGTCATCTGTAGGCAGGTCTCACCTGCAGAATTTAAAAAGAACTTGCTAATTATAAAAAGCAAGGAAGATGATACTAAGATGTGGGATCCCAGTTCCTCCTGAAAATCCAGAAGGTTCCCAAACACATACACACACACACACACACACACACACACACGTACATTTTCATGTGATATAAACTTTTTAGATTTACAGAAATGTATACATTTTAAGCCCAACAGGATGAATTGTAGGAGCCAGAGGGGTAGATGGCCCACAGAATCAGCTAAGCAGGGTTCATGGGGCTCACAGAGACTGAACTGACAATCACAGAGCCTTCATGGGTCTGTGCTAGGTCCTCTGCATGTAAGAAAATATACATACATACACATACATACATACATACATACATATATGCAGTTGTGTGGCTTGGTGTTCTTGTAGGACTCCTAACAGCGGGAGCAGGGGCTGTCTCTGACTCTTTTGCTTGCTCTTGGGAACCCTTTTCCCCCTGCTGTGTTGACTCATCCAATCTTTTTTTTTTTTTTTTTTACTTTTTTTTCCCTTTTATTTTACAATGCTATTCAGTTCTACATAACAGCCAGAGATTCCCTTGTTCTCCCCCTTCCTGCCCCCCTCACCTTCCCCCCAGCCCACCTCCCATTCCCACCACCTCCAGATCAAGGCCACCCCCAAGGACTGAGATTGACCTGATAGACTCAGTCCAGGCAGGTCCAGTCCCCTCCTCCCAGATTGAGCCAAGCGTCCCAGGTTTCAAACAGCTAACTCATGCAGCGAGCCCAGGACCTGGTACCACTGCCTAGATGCCTCCCAAACAGATCAAGCCAATCAACTGTCTCACCTATTCAGAGGTCCTGATCCAGTTGGGGGCCCATCAAAACGACCAACAGTCCAATTGAGAAATGGGCTATAGAACTAAACAGAGAATTCGCAACAGAGGAAACTCAAATGGCTGAAAGACATTTAAGGAATTGCTCAACGTCCCTAGTCATCAGGGAAATGCAAATCAAAACAACTCTGAGATACCACCTTACACCTGTCAGAATGGCTAAGATCAAAAACTGAGGACACTTTATGCTGGAGAGGATGTGGAACTCGGGGAACTCTCCTCCACTGCTGGTGGGAATGCAAGCTTGTACAACCACTTTGGAAATCAATATGGCGCTTTCTTAGAAAACTGGGAATCAATCTCCCCCAAGATCCAGCTATACCACTCTTGGGCATATACCCAAGAAATGCTCAATCATACTACAAGAGCACTTGCTCAGCTATATTCATATCAGCATTGTTTGTAATAGCCAAAACCTGGAAACAACCTAGATGCCCTTCAACTGAAGAATGGATAAATAAATTGTGGCACATATACACAATGGAATACTACTCAGCAGAGAAAAACAATGCCTCATCCAATCTTGATATGAGTGTTTTGCCTAGTCTTACTGTTAACTTGTTATGCCATGTTTAGTTGATATCCTTAGGAGGCCTGCTCTTTTCTGAAGGGACACAGAGGAGGAGTAGATGGTGTGTGGGTGGGGCTGGGAGGAGTGGAGGGAAGGGAAACTGTGGTCAGAATGTATTGTAGGAGAGGATAATTTATAAAAGTAAAAAACAAAAACAAAACAAAAAACCAGCAGGTGGAAAGTGCCTGAAGACTATGTGGTGCCTGGAGTTGGCCCCTGCCCTCCACAGGCACATATGCATGTGCACATGTGAACACACACACACACACACACACACACACACACACACACACACACACACACACACAGATGGCATTTATTTTATGTGTCAATTTGACTGAACTAAGAGATACTCAGGTAACTGGCAAACAATTCTTTTTTGTTCATTCAGTAATCATCAAGCCTATTCCTTTGTTGAAAGGTAGGCACGGGTGTTTGGGATGGCTGGACTTCCTCACATGTGTCTGTGAGTTCTGGAGAGACTGGCAGTTGAGTTGGTTGACCAATGAGTGGGGAAAATCAGTTCCCCACTGGGTGGGCATCCTCTAATCATCCAGGGACAGAACTGAGGTAAAAGTTGAAGGGAAGGTGAATTCTTGCTCTCTCTCTCTCCCAGAGTCTAATCAGATTAGAAAATAATAATAATAATAATAATAATGAGAAAAATAACAATGATTACAATAAATCCATCCTCTTCAGTTTTTCCCAGTCCATGGTACTCATTTACGGTAACAGAAAACAAAGTATAACACCCCACAAATTCCTATGTTGAAGCCCTGATGCCTACTACTATAATGTATGGCTATGTCTGAAGACAGGGTCTTCAAGAGGCAATTAAATTAACATAGGGCCATCAGAGTATGCCTTAATCAAACACAATCAGCATCCTTATGGAAGAGGAGCCCATTAGGACAAAGATAGAGACACCAGACACAGACACACACAGAGATGATTTTGTGTTACCAATTGCAAGCCTGGAAGAAAGACCCCAGAGGAAACCAACCATGCTAGCGACTTTGGCCTTCTAGCATACAGAACTTTGAAAAAGAAAAAAACCTGACTTCTTGCTACTGAAGCTGTATAGCGAGTCTATAGTGCTTTCCTGTGTGTGCTGGATAGTTTTATGTCAGCTTGAAAACATGCTAAAGTCATCTGAGAGGAGGGAACCTCAATTAAGAAAATACCTCCGTGGGATTGGGTGGTAGGCGAGCATGTAGGGCATTTTCTTGATTAATGATTGATGTGGAAGGGCCCAGTCCATTGTGAGTCATGCCACCCCTGGGTCAGTTGTCCTGGGTTCTAGAAGAAAGCAAACCAATGAGGAGCAAGCCTGTAAGCAGCTCCCCTCCATGGCCTCTGAATTAGCTTGTCTTCAGGTTCCTGCCCTGACTTCCTTCAGCAATGGACTATGAATGTGGAAGTGTAAGCCAAATAAATCCTCTCCTCCCCAACTTGCTTTTGGTCATTGTATTTCGTTGTAGAAATAGTAACCCTATCTAAGACACTGTAGCAGCCCGTGTTTGCTGCAAATTAGTACAGATCCCATCCTAGAGACAGCTCAGCTATTCACAAACCACAGACAGAGGAAGCCAATCGAACAGATGATCACAGGAAATGCACATCTGTTTACCTTAACAGAAAACCCATGAATGGAGATACAACCATGTGGGCTATTCACTGGGTTATCATTAAACCAATAGTATTTACTGAGTGCTTGTTATATTTCTGATGATACCCCAGGCCCAGGGAATGAAAGACAAGGAGGCACACCAGTTGCCTTTTTAAATTAATGCACCCCGAACACCTCCTTATAAACTTAATCCTGCACTCTACCCAAGGTCAAATGAGTGAGTATAGTGTCATATGGAAGATGCCGTCGTAGGGTCTCCAACCCACTTTTAGTGTTTGGTTAACATATACGTGTTATTAGGATACAGTGTGATGGTTTGGACCAGGTATGGAGTACACACTGATCAAATCAGGGTAGTGGGTATATCATTCCTTTGGGTTTGAAGCTGGGTGTTAGTTCAGGTTCTGCCCCAGACTGGCTTTGGGACATGAGACAAGTCATTTAGCCAGAATAGCCTCCTCAGATCTCTAAAATGGCAATGGTCATTCCTGGGTCAGACAGCCATGAGAACCAGGTACGGTGATGAACATGGATATAAACACTCGGCAGCCGTTCACTATGGTTACTCCTGCATCCTCCATGGTAGAACCAACTAGATACTAAGGATCTTAATAAAAGGTATTATCACTAGCGCAAATCCCTCTTCGAATACCAGAGACCTCTAGGTAATTTGCATATGTGATTTTTCTTTTTTTCTTTCTGAGACAGAGCTTGACACTGCAGCTCAGGTTGGCCTTGAACTTGCAATCCTCCTGCCTCAGCCTCCTGAGTGCTGGGTTGTAGGTATATGACACCGTGTGTATGATCTTTTTAACATCTAAAAATATTTTCTCTAACCTTTGCATTTTCTTAGTTTAATATTTTTTCTCTTTGTTTTTTAAAGCGTCTATTGCCTTTTATTATTTTTATTTATTTGTTTGTATGTTTGCTTGTTTAGGAGCGTGTATGGGTGTGCCACCGTGTTCATGTGGAGGTCAGAGGACAACTTGGAGGAGTCAGTTCTCTCCCCTCACCATGTGGGACTCACGGAGGGGATCAATCTGAGGTCGTCAGGCTTAGCAGCAAGCTCCTTTACCCACTGAGCCATCTTGCCAGCCCCTCTCTTCCCAGGAAAGTAATTAAAACCCAAGATCACTCGAAGAACAGCCTGAAGTCCTTAAAAAAATTATCTTTCTCCCATCTTTGTTCTCCTGTGTCCCCTGCCTTACACTGGACCAGCTCAGCCGGGAAGAGGTGTCTGAAAGAAGAGAGCCAAGAGGCTGCCCATTACGGCTTCAGTCACTAGCAACATGTCGGATTGCAGGCACCCATTGCAGTGGGGCGGCTGTCTCTGTGTGGGTCATTCCCGCTGGGGCTGTGCATTTCACTTTCCTCCAGCACTACCAGGCAGCGAGATACTTGTCCCTTCTCGGAACCTGGAGACGGGCAACAGTAAGGACTGGTTATCATGGAAACCACGTCTCCCCTGGGCCCCAAGGGGCGCTTCTGGAAACGGTCCGGAATCTGATCACTGTCTTCAAGTGCGAGCGAGAGCCGTGGTTAAAAGCTGTTATTTCCTTGCGTCTGATAAACGGTTGCTGAGAAGCTGCCCACTCTGGTTTTGCTAGGGAAGATTGGATTGGGGAAGGGCATGAGTCAGGAGAATGGGAACGGAAAACAGGACTAGGGGGCCCCCAGAGCCTCAGACCCCCACGGTACCCAAAACTGCATGGGTGGCCCAGAGACAGCCCTGCCTGGACCGTTGTGAAGACTTTGAGATTGTGGCGGGGAGATGGACATGACCCATCCTCAGAGGTTATAAGGGCTTTCAGCTTGAAGAGACTCACAATTGGGGAAGGGTTGGGGGTGGGATCTTCAATTCTAAGGGCCTGGAAAAAGAATTCCAGCTATCTGCATTCCCATTTCATTCAGTTACCAGGTAGAAAGCATCATTTAGCTTGATGAAGGTTCAAGGGGACAGGTGAGCACACACATCCTTAAAAGAGGGGTGCATTTCGAGTTCCAGCCAGCAGCTTGCCCCCGCTCTGGCTCATCACCAGGTTTCCCCAAGAAAAGTCCAGATGTGGAGTTCTAAACAAAAGCTTCCGTTAAAACGGAAGCTATGCATTCAAACCTATTTAGGTCACATCGAAGTCCAAAGAAAGCACATCAGAAGGTCAGATGGCCAATGAATGCCCTCTTTCCCATTGGTCAGCTGTACCGTGAGTATCACAAAGAACCCGAGATCCCAGAGGCGAAAAGGGCCACTGATTCTGTCCTCGGTAACCATAACGAAAACACGGTGTTCTGAAAATCAGCGTTGAGACGCTTCGGTATTTACGGGGAGGCCAGCCATGCATTTACACTTCAACACAACCTTGAGAGCGTTAGGGATTTTTACCGCAACACACACATGGGGAAGCTGGGGCTGCTGGGGGCAAAGCCACTACTTCTCCAGGGCCACGGTTTCCCTCTCTAGAGTCTCTACAGAGGGAGTAATTATTTCCCCACGTGTCTGTACCAGAGATTGCCCCAGACATCTGCAAAACCCTCTCCTTCTCCAACATTCCCCGTTATTTATGTTGGGTTTGTTCTGACGTCATTTTTTTTTTAACCTGGAGGGAGAGATCTTACACTCTGAGGGACATTTGGGAATCCCTGCTGCCACTCTGTTGTGGTTGTCTCACTGGGTGGGGACAGGAGGTGCTAGAAGGCCTGGGTGCTCCTCAGCCTCCTAGAGTATGGGAGACAGCGTCAGCAGGCAGCTCTCTGCTTTGAAAAGATCTCTAGGATACCTAGATCTTAAGAGATCAGGGCAGAGAGATCAGGGCAGAGAGAGTCCAGGATAGGGACTGGGGACATAGAGATGGATGCTGGAGGTCCTAGGTGTGATGGATAGTGTTGTCAATGTGACCAGGTCTGGAATCACCTGGGAGACAGGCCTCAGGTCATTCCTTGGGGTTATCTTGGTTGTATTAATTGAGGTAGGAAGACCCTCCCATTGTGGGTGTGGACATTCTCTGACTGGGATCTTAACTGTGTAAATGGGGCAATGGAGCGGAACGCGTACATGCCTTCAGCCCTCCGGCTTCTGTGGCTCCTAGATTGTGGACACCATGTCAGCAGCTGCATCCAGCTCCTGCAACCCCAACTTCCATGACCCGAGAACTGTGCCTTGAACTGTAAACCAAACGAAATCCTTCTCGTCTGGTTCGCTTTCATCAGAATGATATTTTATATTGTTATCAGAATGGAAACATCCTATTGCTATTGTGCACACGGGGAAGCTGAGGCCAAGAGGGAGAAAAGATATCTTCCTTCAGGCTTCATGAACAGTATCCCACAGGTACTTTGGGGGGGCATCTGAAGTATTTGACTTGAGCAGCTGGATCTACCAAAACTTAAGTGTGTGTACCTGCCAAGCAGGACACTAAAAACTTTTCATGTCGGGGTTTGGTGGTACAACTGTCAATCAGTAAAGGACATACAAAGCCTTTGGAAGGATCTGTAGACCAGTCTCATTCAGTCCTTCTACAGGATGGGTATTTTGTACCTCTCCATTTTTGTAGCTGGGACATTAAGATTTGGAGATGCAGAACCAGGTTTTAAGCCTTGGTATTTCGCACTCTGAACCCTGTGCCTGGAGTCTCAGAATTACTCTCAGAATGTTCCCTCAAGTTCTTTTAATCAGGAGGAGGGGTTCAATAAGTTCCCCATTTAGGGGAAGTTGGGGACACACAAAGGTGTTTCCAGAATGTATGCTGGGTCCAAGGAGGTTAAATTGACTTGATATAGAGAGGTCAGACATGTTTACCACTAGTTGTTAAAAAAAAAAAAAAAAAGGAAAAGATAGAGTCTGGAGAGATGGTTCAGTGGTCCAGAGCATCGGCTGCTCTTCCAGAGGACCCTGGTTCAGTTCCCGAACACCCACAAGGAGGAGGCCCCAGTAACCCAGTGTGGAAACAACACACACAGGTCCTCACTCATAAATCCTCTGCAAATAATTTTTTTTTCATGACTACAGGTCAACCCCTCTAAGACCCACTTGTCCCAGAAAGTGCCAGAAGCTCCCAGAGTCATGCTGGCCTTCTTAAACAGCATCCAGCAAGTGCCTGATTCTGGTGGCCTCCGGAGGTCGATGCTGCTGGCACACTGGTTCAAGCTCCTCCCCACCCTGCTGGACCAGCAGCTGATATTTACCCGGCACTTTACAATCTCCCTTGGTTAATCCGGCATGTTCCCTGGTCACTTCCCATTAAGTATAAAACGGCTTCCTATTCACAGGCTCGGAATTAAAGTGTCACCTCTCTCAGCGAGACGCTGCTGCGGGTGACATGGACCAGCAAGGGACTCAGAGGGAGAAGGGGGGGGGCAGGCCCTAGTCAGCTCCTGCCTCAGCTCCGACAACAGTTCTGCTACACGCATCAGCCCCTCACCCACAAATGAAACAAAAATAATTCCCAGTATCTGAGGAGGTGTTTTTCAAAGCTTAGGGTATCTGGCCTAGCTGGCGCAAAGAACTCTTTGGCAGCATCTGATGGACCTGTAAACATCTTTCTCCGTGTTCCCAGACTAGACAGTTATCTCTGCTGTGCCTCCACAGCCCACCTGGAATGCTGGGGGAGAGAGCTGCCACACCAGCGGCCGGCTGCTCTGGTTTCTGATGTTCCCATTCAAGGAGTCCACAGACCCAGCCTTTCTTTCTTCCAGTTTGATCTCGGACCATAAAAGCCAACTGCCTCCCTGAGGCATGCCGTAACTGATGAGTTGCTGTGCTGGCACAGTGAAAATGGTTCCTGGGCCTCCCCCGTGGCAGCAAATTCAGGAGCAAGAGCATCTTTTAGGAGGAAGGATTTGTCACGTGATGCCCCAGCTCTGCCTCTTCCCAGCTTCATGGCCCTGTGTAAGTAATGGAGTGTCTTAGCCCCCCACGCTCTGCCCATAAGCTGTCTCATCAAGTGGGGCTGTGTCCATCATAAAATTAAAGGACACAATGAAATACCTTTTTCACGGTGGTAAAGTCCACGTAACTACACCCCCACTACCGTCCGACTACGAACATCGTCCATCTCCAGAATTCTTCATCTTGTAAAGCTGAAATCCAGTATTCATTGAATGTAAACTCCCCCCCTTCTCCCTCCCCAGGTCCCTTGCAATAAGCAGGCTACTCCTTGTCTGTGAATTTAACTAACACCTCAGATAGGCCCGTGTTCTGTAGGCAGCTAGCTGGCTTATCCCATTGATCACAGTAAGGCTCATCCACATTATGGCAGGTGACAGAATCCCCTCCCTGGCTTCTTAAAGCTGATGTCCCATTGCATGCATACGCCATGTTCTGTTTCCCCAATCATCCTTCAGCCAGCTTGCACATTCCAGCTAGAGTGGAGAATGCTGCTATGAGTATAGTGTAGAGATGCATTTTTGAGGGTCCCACTTGCAATTCTTTTATGCATGTACTCACACGTGGACCTGCTGGATCACACAGCCAGTAGTCCAGTTTTGAATTTTTCTTAAAAAAAAAATTTGTATTTTTTCTTTTGTGGATGTGTGTCTGTGTCTGTGGTTTGCATTTTCTTATTTATTAAGTGGATTCAGCATCATTTCTCAGGCCTCCCTGATACTCTTCTAAGGCATAGAACGTGCTTGGCTGCAGACCTGATAGGTATGTGCATGTGAGTGCAGTTGCCCATGGTGGCCAGAAGAGGGCATCAGATCCCCTGGAGCTGGAGTTACAGGAGGTTAGGAGTTACCCAATATGGGTGCTGGGAACCAAACTCAGGTCCTCTGCAAGAGCTCTAAGCAACTCTTGGTTGCTTGCATGCTTTACCTGTCCCTCCAGCCCCTCCTCACACACTTTCTGTAGGAGCTTCACCATTTTACAATTATAGCCATAGTGCATGAGCGTTCCAGTTTCTTCACAATGTTGCCAACACTTGTATTTTCTGTTGTGCGTACATACGTGTGTGCGTGAGTGTGTGTGTATGTGCATGCGTGTAGTGTGCGTAACTGATGGATGTGAGGTGGTATTCCATTGTGGGCTTGGTTTGCGTTTCCTTATTAAGTAGTCTCAGCATCATTCCTCAGCATCACTGCCTCATACTTTCCCAGTGCCTGGCCCACGCTTGGCTGCAGAGCTGACGCCCATTATTAGCGACACTGTGAGATCTGACTCACAGCTCCAGCTGAGTTTTTCTCACAGGTCTGGATGCTTGTGTGTTCCAGGGCTCAGGGCTGTTTTGAAGGAGAGCACTGGTACTTACTGAAGGCTGCTCTCTTGGTCGGTGAGAAGTCATGTCACTTTTTTCCCGGGCTCTGTCAGGATGCTCTGGGGTTTATACAGTATGTTCAAAACAACCTTGTAAGGTGGTAAGAAAGCACTATACTCTAGGAGTTGTGCAGCTTTGTGTCCTACCCTGCCATGCCAGTGTGTGATTTCAGCCATGCCACTTGCTTCCAAGAGCAGCATAAGTGAAGATTTCCCAGGGGTATTTGTTAAATGGGTAAATGAAGGAATGAGTAGATGAATGGTTTCTTGCTTGTCAGCAAGAACCCCACCCATTCCTAACCTGCTAAATAATGAAGTTGTTTTCTTAATGCTCTGAAGTTTTGAGAATCCCTGGGATGCAGTAAGTCTGAGTGGCCCAGCGCTTACAGATGCAGATTTAGATGAAAATAAGCTCGAACTCCAGCCTTGTCAATCCTATGCATGTGATCTTGAGCAAGCTATGTCTAAGGTCTGCCTAAGCCTTACTCTGTTTTAAGTAGTGTGTTTATACATGTTGGTGTGTTTGTGTGCATATGAGGGATGAGTGTGCCCATGTGTGTACATGCTTGTAGAGGGCAGAAACAGATGTCTAGTGTCTTTCTTGGCCTCTTTTTTATTTTATTTTTTGAGAAAAAGTCTCTCACTGAACCAAGTCATGTAGACTGGGTGGTCAATAGACCCTAGAGATCTTCTTACCTCTGCTTCCCATGCTGGGGTTACAGGCACATGACACCACACACGGGTTTTGGGGGGAATCAAACTTGGGTCTTTATATGTATGTATGGCATGTATTTTACCAACTGAGCCATTTTGGCATCCAAGTTTCTCTACTTTTAATATGGGAACAATAGATCATGTTAATCTCAGAAATGGTCCTCAGGATCTTATGGCAATAACTAAGACAGATATGCACAAACAAGAACATGCTATTGAAATGATGGAGTGGGTCTTCAGCTCCATAGAGGATACTCTCTTGGGGCATCTACATCAGCCACCATGTAAAGAACACACTCAATCAGCCCCACACAAAAGTCTACCTGGCAAAGCATGAAGCTTCCTGTCAGCAACCAATACCACCTTGCTGAACAGGGGTGTGAAATACCTTGAAAGTGGACCATCCAGCCGAACCCTCAGATGACTACCACCCAGTAAGACAACCTAAGCTGGTCCCACTCGGCTAAGTCATTCCTAAATTCCTAACCAGACACTCTGCATGAGGGAGCAAATATTTATTGCCATTTTGAAGAAGCTGAATTTGGGGGTGATATGTTATTCAACAACACACATGTCATGGTCATCTGCTGTGGTGGCTGTGGAGTTCAAATGCACCTGACAGTATATCTTGCATAGCACTTGGCACACCACAGCAACAGGACATGGGAGCTATTATCTATGATTGCCACTTTGCACTGTAAAGAGATTTTTTTCCTCTTGACTTTGATTGAAGACTGAGAAGGATGTGCATACCAAAGCCAAGCCCTGGAAGATGCACCAGTGGAAGAGAGGGAACAGACAATGCAGACCTGAGAACACCAGTTAAACAGAGAGGAGAGGAGACAAAATTCTGAAAGTCCATTTAGACGATCCAATAGCAGAGGCAATGGGGCTCAAGGAAACACAAAATTGGAGCCCTGTACCAACAGACATGCTATATAAAGTACTCATAAAATTTTCTCTTTTCATCTACATTGTGACTCCAAGCTGGCTACTCCTGAACCCATTTTATAGATCTGGCCAACTGAGGCTCAGAGGACTGAGACAATGCTCCAAAGACAGAGTCACACAATGCTGATGATGGGTTTCAGACCCAGCTTTCTGTCCCTCTTGACTTGGACTGAACTCTGAAAACAATGCAGGGGGCCAGGCTTTGAGCTTTTCCTTTCTCTGAACCTCAATGCCGCAGAATTCCACCAGGAACCATGTTTTCAGAAGCTTAATACACAAGATAGATGATTTAAGTGAGAGATTCAGCAGCCATCAACTGCCAGTAGGGCTTCAGTTAGGGGGTGGGAACTTGGAGACCCCATCCCCCACTTCTCAGTGCTTGGATTTTGACTGGCTTGATATTATGCAGGTAACGGCAACTGTTGGGGATCGATGAGCGTACAGCATTTCCAGAAGCCAAACATTGCACAGCTCTCCTCTCCACCAATCAGCTCTTACATTCCTTCAACCTCTTCTTCCACTTCGTCCCCAAACCTGTGCTTATGTGGGCAACACAAATTGTACCTGGTGAGGTATTAATAATGGTAGAATAAGGGGGACATGGAGTTGGGAGTGAGGTGGGGTGAAAAGAATTGAAAGTCATGAACAGATACGATCAAAAGACATTGGATAAATACATGAGATTTTCAAAGAACAAATAAGATATTTAAAAAGAAATAGGTATGGAGTTATTTTTACACGCTGAGGGGAACAGTACAGTGCATGCAGTGATACACAGGCATGAAGCAAAGGATCCTGGGATTGGGAGCCGGGTGATGGACAGTGAGGAATCTGCAGAACAGACATCCTATGTTGAGTAGACACCTTAGGTCTAGCCAGTAGTTGTCAGGAAGGAAGCTGAGCTTCTGGGGATGCCAGGTTGCCTATCTTTTCTATGAGAAGCTTATATGTTATATGAATTATCCCCTAGTTTAAAGACTGGCCTTTAGGGAAAATAATAATAATAATAATAATAATAATAATAATAATAATCCCATGGCTCAGTGGTTAAGAGCACTTGATCTTGCAGAGAATCCAGGTTCGGGTCCTGGCACCCACATGACAGCTCATATTCATCTATTACTCTAGTGCCAATGGATCCAATGTCCTCTTCTGATCTCCATGGGTACCAACCATGCACGGGATGCACAAACACACATGTGGGCAAAACACTCATACGTATAGAATAAAATAATGTATTTAATAATAATAATAATAAAGTCATTATGTGCATCAAATAACATACCACCAGGTCATGTAGCCCATGAGCCTCCCTTCAGTGACCCTAGACTGGCCAACATGCAAGGTCCCTTCCTGCTGTGAGTCAGGTTGTCTCTGTGAGGACCCTACATACTGTGTTTGTTTGCAAGAGGCACAAGGCAGCTTCATAAATATTCCAAAGTGGTTTTCACACACAGATGTGAGCTGTGTCCTCAAGCAGAATCCAGACTTGCCGAGGGCAGGGACCAAGTCCCTGGTTCACGCTGAGACTCTGTTTCTGATTCCCCAGTCTGAGGTGCAGCCCCTCCGGGTGAGGGCTCCTCATAGCTGGGGCAGAAAGCCAGGTAGAATGATTGTCCCCAGGCAGTGCCTTGGGAGAGCTGTGAGCATCTTATCACTTGGAGGCCTGAGCTCTGCATCTTGGGAGGGCAGCTCCCATCACTCTTGGTGTCCCAGGGACCTGAGGTGAGGGGATCAAGGTTAATGACTTTCACTTACAGATGGTGTGCCAGGCTTGTAAATGAGGCCTTCTCTTCCCTCTGGGATCCCATCGCTGGGAAGATGGGGCTGCTTTTGCAAGAGGCTACGTGCTTCCTTCAAATCATCTTCAGTGAACAGGCTGGTCTCTGGGTGTGACTCTGTAAAGACTCCGTCCAGTCACAGCTGTGTCCTGGAGCTGATGACCCTCTGGGGTTCAAATCCCACACACAAGTTAGCAAAACTGAGATGGGACTCCAGACCCTTCCACCTTAGTATTCAACATACTCCTTGGTCATTCTTCTGACCCAAACGATAAATAATCAGGCTTTTGTTGTGTTTTGTTTTGCTAATTCATATTCTATGCCCTCAAGGAATTTATAATTTGAAGGCACAGAACCAGAGTTATTGAAGACAAGAACCTGTCACAAAGGCTTAGGACATGTGGTGGTTTTGAATGATAACAGGCCCCACAGGATTATACGTTTGAGTACTTACACGATCCCCAGTGGGCATAACTGTTTGGGAAGGATTAGGAGATGTGGCCTTGTTGAAGGACGTGTGTCACTGGAGGCCAGCTTCGAGGTTTCAAAAGACTCCCAGCATTCCTTGTGAGCTTTCTGTTTGCGGTCTGCTCTTTGAGATGTGAGCTCCCAGCTGCCCCTGTCAGCATGCCTTCACTTTGCCATCGTAGACTCTGACCCTCTGAAACCGCGAGCCCGATTCAATGCTTCCTTTTATACATTGCCTTGGTCATGGTGTCTTATCACACAGCCATGCGAAAGTCACCCATACATTATAGATGGGAGGAGCCATGATTCATGGCAGCAAAGGGTCGTCGGAAAGTGAGAAGAAGCGGCAGAAACACAGCAAGAGGAAAAGGAAATGGTGAGAGAGAGAGAGGAAGAGGGCTGAGGTTGTTTTTTTTTTTTTTTTTTTTTTGATTTTCGAGACAGGGTTTCTCTGTGTAGCTTTGCGCCTTTCCTGGGACTCACTTGGTAGCCCAGGCTGGCCTCGAACTCACAGAGATCCGCCTGGCTCTGCCTCCCGAGTGCTGGGATTAAAGGTGTGCGCCACCACCGCCCGTCGAGGGCTGAGGTTTTAACCGTGGCTGGGACTGGTTCAGGATGGAGGCCTCTCAGCAGGGAATGGAGGGACCTTTGCTCCAACATAGAAGATGAGTTTGAACAGTACGAGCACAAACTTTGTAGTTACAGGGTTCTTGGTTATAAGCTATCGAGACTACCTTGAGCTGCCTTACGCAAAAAAGGCTTGGTGGTTCTCAGAAATTGGTAGAGGGATGCTTATATGATAGACTAGCCATTTGGGAAGTTCTGAGGCATAAGAAACTGGAGGTCACTGGGATGGGCTAATAACTCATCAAATTTTAGCCTCTTATCTGTACACACAGATACTTACACTCTCTTGCTGCAAGTGAGCCCACAGCACCTGAATGTTCTGGTCAAGGACCTGTAAGTTCCACATTTCTAGAGTGGGATTCTGTGATTGTTAGCTCTAGCACCACCACAGTATCAGGGAGAGTATACACAGAGAATTCTGTGAACACAATAGTGTTGGGATACTTGCCGGTGTGTTTGGTTTGGAGAAATAATGGCTGAGACAGTGTAGCTCAGTGTTACTGCTTGTGATGGACTCGCTCAAAGTCCATTTTCTGGGGCTAGCGGGATGGCTCAGCAGGTAAAAGCACATGACGCACAAACCTGACAGCCTGAGTTTGATCTCTGGACCTCATGGGTTTGTTTTGCTGTTGTTGCTTAATTTCAAGCCATTTGGTGTGGTGTACATCTGTAATCCCAGCACTCCCACAGAGAGATGAATGGGAGGTGGAGACCAGAGAATCTACTAGAAGCTCTCTGGCCAGACTCAAGAGCGCACATTGTGGGAGACACAAGAGAAAACATGCTTCAACAAAGTGAAAGGCGAGAAATGACTCCTGTAAACTATCCTCTGACCTTCAAATACAAGCCATGTCCCTCAGTGATCAGATCGGTGAATACCCTGTCATCACAGAGCTTTTCTCCAGTGACTGATGGAGGCAGATGCAGAGATCCACAGCCAAACACCAGGCAGAGCTCCAAGAGCCCAGTCAGAGAGAGAGAGAAGAGGGATTCTATGAGCAAGTGCATCAGGATCATGATGGGGAAACCTGCGGAGACAACCAAACCAAACTAGTGTGAACTCACGAAAGTTAGATCAACGGCTGTGGAGCCTCCATGGGACTGGACTAGGCCCTCTGCATGGCGAGACAGTTGTGTAGCTTGATCTGCTTGGGAGGCCCCTGGCAGTAGGATCAGAATCCATCCCTGGTGCATGAGCTGGCTTTTTGGTGCCCAATACCTATGATGGGACACTTTGCATGGCCTTGAAACAGGGGGAAGGGCTTGGACTTGCCTCTACTGGATGTGCCTCCCCATAGGAGGCTTTGCCTTCTTGCAGGGAGTAGTGGGGGGTGGGTTGGAAGGGGGAGGCTGGAGGGATGGGTGGAGGGAAGAGGGGGATCTTTGATTGGTGTGTAAAATGAATGAAAAAAATTTTCTTAATTAAAAAATAATACAAGCCATTCCAAGCATACACATTTGCACACACACAGTCAAATAAATAAATAATTTAAATTCTAATTCTACAAAGTTCTAAGCCCATCTTCAGAGACTGTTTGCATTCTTCAGAAAGCCGTACCTTTAACTAGATTTCCAAGATGACCTCAGTGGGCAGCTGGCCCCGAGGATTGCTGGCCTTTTTTGATCTCACCATTTTACAGGAGAAGGAACCGAGGCACACGGAGGAAAACAGTTCACTCAGGCTGCATAGCCAGGGAGTAGAAAAGGAGCCTTTGCAGCCCCAGGCTATGCCAGTTAGAGTTCATTGCTTCCCAAGTGTGCTGTAGTATCTTTCTGGGCTAGAGAAAGGGGATATGGTGCAGAGACGAGGGCCCCGGGAGCCCTCCTATTCTTGACAGTTCTGCAACTAGATTGGATTTGACAACAGTAACCATCCCAGCACATCCACACTCAGCTGGACACTCTTCCTCTCTCTCCAACACTCTCCAACTATAATCTGGCAAACAGGACATGCGTACAATGGAGGGGGAGGAGTGGACTGTGGTGGTCTCAGGGGCAGAGAAAGGCATTTCAGGCTGAGGGAACTGAGGGAGCAAAGGAAGGGGGAGGAGCAGGTGCAGAGGGTGAGACGTCAGTGGCCAGAGATGCAGAGCAAGACAGGGGAAGTTGGGAATTTAATGATGCTGGAGACCCAGAGCTAAGTCCCTGGAACCTGGAAGGATATGCTACCTTCTGAATTTATGTTGGTGCCCCCACAAACCCATTGAAAAGTCTCTTCAGGGAAAAAACTGTTGTACAGCTGTGCCCACACTCACCCAGTGTCTGCTAGACAAAAATAGGAATAAGTTTCTGCTTCTGACAGCTCCGGCAATGTGACTATCAAACTCCAAAATTAGAATGATTAAATGTTTTGAAAGATGGCATTGGAGAGTTGATCGAAAATATTTTCTTCACGCACTTGCCCTGTGAATTTGTGTCCCCAAAAGGGTTTAGTGATGGAAATAAAAAAATAAGACCAGGAAATTCTGTAATCTGTCCTCCCCTTCCTGGAAACCTAAGGATGAGGAACGTATTAAAAGCTCTGAGAGGTCCCTGGGAAAATATCCACAGAACTTCACCGAGTCCAGGGTCCCTAAACTTTGACCATACAACCACCCTCCCCCCACCATTCCCACCCCCACCCCTGCCCCCCACTCCCACTGATATAACTTCCTGCTGTGCAGCACCCCACTATCTTGTGCCTGCCTACAGAGTAAGGAAGCTTTGCAGACTCCAGTTTATCACCAGTCAGAAAACAATGAACACAAGAAGTTATAGAAGGTCTCCCTCTTCAAAAGAATGTAATTTAATGCTTGTGTAACATTCTCAAGGTGCAAATGTGCACCCACATACACACACACAACACACACACCACATACATACAACACACACAAACCTATGCAGGCACACAGACCTGTACACAACACACACATGGACACACAAAAATAGACCCTCATACAAAGCCACACACACACACACACACACACACACACACACACACACACACACACAATGTGCTGGCTAGTTTTCAACATGATTCAAGCTAGAGTCACTGGAGGAGAGGCAACTTCAACTGAGAAAATGCATGAGATTGACCTGGTGACAAGCTTATAATTCATCTTCTTGATTGAGAATTGATGTGGGAGGGCCCAGGATACTGTGGGTGGTTCTACCCCTGGGCTGGTGGTCCTGGGTGCTATAAGCCTGAGCAAGCCACAAGGAACAAGCGGGTAAGAAACACCCCTCCATGGCCTCTGCATCAGCTCCTGCCTCCAGGTTCCTGCCCTGCTTGAGTTCCTGTCCTAAATCCTTCCATGGTAGCCAGTGATGTGTAAGTGTAAACAAAAGAAGACTTTTGCCCCACAAGTTGCTTATGGTCATGGTGTTTCATCACAACAATAGTAACCCTAAGACACATACAAACATAGACTCACATACAAACTCACAAATTCACAAATATATAGACGTAGACTCTTATTTGCATACACATACACACACACATATATACACATGCAAATACATACACTCATACACACACATACACACACACACACACACACACACACACACACACACACACACACGGTTCTAAAGGACAGATAAATGATTGATGATTCGGGAGCAAATACTGAAATATATTCCTGTAGGGAAAATGAGAGGAGAAACTATTTTATTAATTAAAAAAAAATAAGGGCCCATTTTCTTATCTGTCTGGCTCCCAAGATCATGCATGTGCCTGCAGTATACTTTCTGATGGAGACACTCTTTGCACACAGACCTAACACACAGTCCTTGGATATTTGTTGCTTGGCCTGACCTTCATGAATGCTCTTAGAGTTTAAGTTATTTTCTACTATATCCCATTCTTCTCTACCCTCTGTGAGCTTCTGGTGAGGTTTGCACTTCCTGTCCTTTCAAGGAAGAATGCCAAACCTCAGTGTGTGCAGGTCACGTGTGTGTTTCCTTTGCCTACTATGATTAGCTCAGACCTGAGCGCATGACCAAGACTGGCTCAGGGAGAGCTGACTCTGGGACCATAGAAAGTTTCTTTCCTCTTTATCTTGGGTTTGTGTGGCTGGTGGGATGGACCCTTGAAACAGGCACCTTGAGCGCTCACCCAGTAATGAAGACCACAGAAGATGAAGCTTGGCCACACATGGGATGGAAACACTAAATGACGGCGGCCATCAGCATCAGGCCCACCATATGAGGGTTGCTTTTCTCATTTGGACGAGCTAAGGCACCTCAAGCTGGGTTCTCGTCCCCAGCTCAACTTCTGCTAAAGCATGTGCACACGTGACGCGTTCAGAAGCCTCTGGCAAATATTGCCTGTTCCAGCTGTCACACGCCAGAGCCGTTCACAAGGGCTAAACTCATGTACAAGTGAAAGTAACAAGTGTCCATGCCTTAAGCTGTCCACAGTCTTGTTAAGGAGAGCAGATAGCCCAATGCAATCCGGTACATGTCCTGACCTAATTACACCAGGGTTTTGCTTCAGGCCAGGATGAGATGAGGAACATAGCAAGGCAAGGCTTGCTGGTAAAGATTGGATTCTGGACTCTAAGATGCTGATGACATCAAAGGTAGGCTCTCTGGGAGTCCGGCTCTGAGCTGAACCCCAGTATGAAGGTGATTTGCCAGGAGGGAGTGGAGGGAGCATTCGCCTTTCAGGAAGGAACGTGTGAGTGAAGTGGTCCTGAATTAAGCTGCCTCCAAGCCGGCCGCAGCTGGTTCTGCAGGAGCAGGACGCTTTGGAGCTAGAATGGCCTCAGAGTTCTCTGAACTTGGCCACATAATCCCACTCCCATACAGACTGGTAGTTCTTTGTGGGCGGCGCTGAAGGGTCCATCTTGGGGTGAGGCAGCCACCACCCTACTGCTTGGTGAAGGTTGCCTGCCAACATCTCTTCAAGCAGCTGGAATAGCGGGTCCCTCAATGGATGCAGGACCCAGTCAGAGCACCAACATGCCCACCACACGGGCATCACGTGATAGAAATAATATCTGTGATTTCTTTATTGTAACCACCAGTCCCCGAGTGCACTTATACATAATCATAGTAATGATGGCCAACGTTTAAATGCTCACAGTGCAATAGGTACCAACTATGCCAAGAATGCTGCCTGGTCCCTGTGTTTGTAGTTTGTAACCATAGCTCTGTGAAATGGCTGTTGCTGTTCTTATTTAATGAATGGAGATTGTGAAGCTCAGAGATTCAAGACTAGCACACAGTGGATTAACATTCAATACCCCCTCCCCTCACCCCCCTCCCCCACTCCCATCCTGTCCCACTTCCCAGTGCAGACTCCTAAAATGAGTTTCTGCTCACCCCAGGAACTACTCAAGCCGAGTGGAGGGAGGGATTGGAAGGAACTGGCAGTGGGTAAGCAGTTACCTGTAGGGAGCCTGAACACAAAGGGGCGTACTCAGGAGCCTCCAAGAGGTTTGGGCACCTTCTCTGCCCTGGATTTTTTTTGTTGCTTTGACACAGACAAATGCCACAGCAGAAGTGGGATGCCTGGGTGACTTTGAAGGTCGAGGTGAGGAGCTTGAAGGGTCACAGATATGTTCTGAGTTAGACATTTTGGTTTGGGGGCTGGGGAGGTGGCCCAGTGCATGATGTAAACGATAACCGAGACCTGAGTGTGGGTCCCCAGCACACGCTTAAAAGTTGGGTGTGGCTGTGAGAGCCTGCAACCCATGGCTCTGGGAGGCCGCAGGGTGAGACTGGTCAGTAACACACTTTGCATTACAAATCCATAAAGAACAGATTTATAAGGCTCAATGAAAACACTGCGTATTGCGTACCAAGAGATGAATATGTTAATTAGCTCGGTGGGATCTTTTTACAGGGTGTGTATAGATCAAACATTGTGTCCCATCAATGTACACACAATTAGCATCTCACAATAAATAAAAAACCGGAAAGCTGAAGGGGCCGGCCGTGGGAGTGAGAGCTCCTTCCGAACAGCAGTGGGAAGGGTCACTTTTGAAGGGCAAGCTGAGCAATTTATTTCTTCATCTGCCACAACTCCCAAATGAGAAGAGGTATTTTTTTCCTTTTTTTCAAATAAATACCATACCAACAATCCATGTCCATTATAAAAAATTTGAATAGCATAAAGGAATAAATGGAAAAAGGTTAAAAACCACCCATCACAGTTAGTGTTTTGGAAAACATGTTTATTTTCTATGCAGAAACACATATTTGGGTATTTTATGTAAACAGTATGTTTTAATGCTGGCTTTATAGTTGACTTTAAAAACTTACCATGCTTTATTTGCAAAAAAAATAAAAAATAAGTAAAAAAGAACATCTTTACAAATAACCAGTATCAATAATCTAGCACTTGAGCACTTTGTGTTTTAAGGCCCCGTAAGAGTTTGAGAAGTGCTTTTACTCACATGGCTTTTAATCACTCTGGCAGGGGGTGCCTTGTCAGGGGACAAACACAAGCTTTGTCATTCTTAATTTCTAGAGGAGAAAACTGAAACCCAGAGAGACACGGTACTTATTAAGAAAGCCACTCAGCTCACAGATGACAGAGCCAAGATCTGAAGTCCTTGCCTTCTCACCCAGCTCCCTCTAAATGTGACATCCCTCATCCCCACCCCAGGGTGGGGCGCTGTTAGGGAGGCACCAGCGACTCAGTGATTGACAGGAGGAATCCAGCTGTGCCCCTTCCTGTGTCCACATCTCAGCCTCACCCTCCGCAGAGAGGCTTCAGACAGTGGCTGGTGTGATTGTCTTGAAGCTTCCATTTTCCATGGCCCCTCTCCTGGAGACCATGCTATTAAAAGTTCCATGGCACCAAGGACGACATGGTGGTGACAGCCTGTGTTATAATCCCCGTGAGACTCTCTGGTAGAGGGAGAACGGAACACTCACGGAGGAAAAGCAGAGGAGGGCTTTAGGCAGGATTCTTGGCGGGCATGAAGACTGGCTCAACAGTCGTTACAGCGATGTCCGGGGCTTCTTTCAGACTCTGTTTGCAGGCTCCCAGATGTGGGCTTGTAATGGAAAGAACATGGTTCCAACACAACCTGGACCTGAATTCAGATGCTGGTCCCATCTGCGACTTGACATCGTGACCTTCTGCTTCTCTGATCTTCATCGGCTTATGAGGTGATGACAAAATGAGGCAGTATAACACACACACACACACACACACACACACACACACACACGCACGCACGCACGCACGCACGCACGCACGCCTTATCCAGCACATACTATTTTATATTAATTAATTTAATATTAATTGATGCTAATATTTTCATTGCTGCTCACAGGAAATAGCAGTAATAACGGATAGGAGCAATCCCGGAATGGTGCTGTTATGGGTTGCCCTGGGACCAGAGGACTCCCTAACTCAGGCCATTGGTCCTCCCCACTTAGCTGACCGAGGTCATGGGTCCAATCCCTGTGCATACTAGTTACTGTGTCTTCTCTTAACCCAAGGTAGCACAGGTTTCCATGGATATTTCGTAACGTGTAAAATCAATAGACCTTCAGGTTATTAATATTTGTCACTGTGAAAAAGGACTTGGTATTTATGTTTGGGAGTTATCTGTTAAATTAAAAAAAAAAAGTGAAACCAATTTCCACACTGCAGGACTCATCAGAGCCTTTATTTGTGTCTCTCTGAGAGGCAGTTATAATAGTTTACAAGTAATGACATGTCAGTTGCATACGGAAGAATTTAGCTTTAAAAAGAGTGTATGGGTTCCCGCGACTTTAGGTCCTAGAATCGCATATATTCTCAGTTAACTGGGTCTGGGGGTTTCTTCTGCCATCTGATCTCTTTCCTGGGACCCCCTCCCCCATCCCAGCTTCTACCTCATCCTTTATCTCCCCTCCCTTCCTCTCCCCTCAGCTACCAGAACCTGGTTTCCTGTTTGTTGTCATCATGGGACTTTCGAATTTGACCATGAAGGCTTAAGCTTGCAAACTGTGACACAAAGGCAGCACTTTTCACTAAGGAACAACCTCGGGTCACGGACCCACGTATGGTTCAACCTGGGTGGCCTGAAGTACGAAGTGGTATGATTAGCCGGGTGAAAATGGACTAGACGCAGAAGTGTCACGTTGTGACAACAGCCCTGAATACCCTCCAATTACTGAGCATTTCCTCATACTGGGGTGGTGGGGGGCGAGTTATTTAAGAAATGCTGATTTTGTACAAACCCAGTTCCAAAAGCTTGAAAACGCAATCACCATTTTTAGCGATCATCTCTGAGTGTCTGTTATGTGTCTATTACTGTCCATGAGAGCCGGATACAAAGACGCACAAAAAACTAAGATCTTCTAGAAGCTTCCAGTGATCTCAGACAGCGCACAGCTGTGGAGAAAGCAATGTTCCCGTATTGTGGTAGAGGTGGGAAGAAGTGTCCCCAGGAAGCCAGAGGAGAAGCCACATGGATCTGCCTTGGGATGAACAGTTGCTTGTAGCAGCTGGAGGCATTGGAATTGACTTTGGGGACAAGATCAAGTCTGCATGGGCTGGGGGGTCCTGCCATGGAGGGTTACCTACGACCATCTCTTCAGTTTGAGAGCTTCTGCCTTCACTTAGAATTGGTTGATAATTGTTACAGCCCTGATGCAGCCTTAGTGTACAGCCAAGGGATACAGTTAAAGAATCCTGGAGATGGCCAACTGGCCGTCTCTTCATCGTTCCTGAGAAAGCGTCCCTCAAGCCCTGCAGCCATTGTTCCTTGTCCACTCAGCGAGTTCCTTAACTTCCCTTCTCCGTGGAGACACTTCCTCCTCTGAGCCCCCAGGAATCATCCTATGACCGAGGTTAAGCCGACTGCATTTCACATTTTCCTGATTACTGTGGTTGTTACAGGGATAATCATGTAACTGAAACACAGGCAACGGTGTCCTATCTTACTTTTGTGTGTATGCATATATGGTGTGTGTGTGTGTGTGTGTGTGTGTGTGTGTGTGTGTGTGTTTGTGTGCATGTGCAGGCTCATGGGTGTGTGCTGGCATGTGTACATGCATGTGTGCAACATAGAGTCTACAGGACACCTTGAATGTCATTCTTTAGATGCTCCACACCCTTTACATTTTATTTATTTATTTAATGGGACAGGGCCTCTTACTGGCCTGAAACTCACTGAGTAATCTGGATGGCTGATAAGCCCCAGGAATCCATTCCCCCATTCCCCCATTCCCCCATCCCTAGAACTGTGGCTAGATGTATGATCCACTGTAGCCAGCTTTTACATGGGTCCTAGGGACAGAACTCTGGTCCTCATGCTTCAACTAACACCTTGCCAACCATGCTGTCTCTACAGCTGCCTTACCTTACTTTTTATAGAGATGTATTTCAAGAAAGATATTTTTTCCCTATAGAGCAGAAGCAAATAAAAGTGTAGATCTGAACGTGACTCTTCATCCTTCCCTATCTTTGTATTTTGAATTAGCCCCCCTCCCTCCCTTTTTCTCCGCCATGGTTGGCTTTGATTGTCAAGTTGACAGAATTTAGAATTGTCCAGAAGCTTGGGTAACACAGACCTGTGGGTGTGTCTGTGACAGCGTTTCTAGAGAGGACTAACAGGGAGGAAAGCCCACTGTGAACATGAGTGACATCATCTCATCAGGTCAGGACCCAGGCAGAATAAAAGGGACAAGAGAGCAAGCTAGCCCAGCACCAGGGGCCCCCCATTTATCCCTGCCTCCTATTCACAGAGCAGCACAGAGCAGCCCCCACCTTCCCGGCTGCCATGATGTTCTGCTGAACCATACCGGGCCAAACAACCATGCGCTGATTCCCCTGAAACAATGAACTGAAATAAACTCTTCTTCCTTCACACTCTTCCTATCGAGCAGATGGTCAGAATAATTTTAAAAAAGCAGGGGGAGGGGGATGCTGTGTTATCAGCACAGTCTCCAAAATGTTCACGTTCCTCACCATGGATTCTGGGAGAGGTGGGAAGCTCGTATCACATGGAAGGAAGTGATGTAACCGATAAGTACCTTCTTTGGAGCCCTGCTTTATGGTTCGTCCACCACTTTTCAGCGCCATTACCCATTTGGTGTCAAACCTGTCAACACAGTTCTACTCCCTTGAGTGAATCCTCATTCCCTTCTCTCTAGGCTTACTCAGCCTGCGTCTGTGTCCCCATGTTTGTGTCCATGTCCAGTCTACTCACACACTACAGAGCCCAAATCCTGTTGGGAACCCTAGTCTGACCACTTATTGCTAAAAAAAAAAAAAAAATCAAGGTGAACCACCTGCAAAGAAGCATCCTGGTTCTTCAGTTTAGCATGGAACCCCCCAAATGGTCAGCGATGGTTCACTGTCGGTGAGAGTGCCGACCAGTGCAGCCACTGTGCAAGTCAGCATTTAGATTCCCCACAAAGTTGAAAGAGACCACCATGTGACCCAGCTATTCCACTCTGGCATATACCCGGAGGACTCAGATTCCCAGTCTAGAGACGCATGCTCATCCATGCCCAGAGCTTTTCCTAAGAATAGCCAGGTCATGGAAGCAGGCCAGGTGCTCATCTGCTGATGAGCAGATGATGAAAATGTGGTACATGTGCATAATGGAACTTCATTCAACCATAAAGAAAAAATGAAATTAAGAATTTTGCGGGTAAATGGACGGAATTGGCGTTAATTAAACTGAGTGAGGTAACTCAGGCTCAGAGAGATAGATGGCAAGTGTTCTTCCTCATGGGTGGATCTTAGATTCAAAACTTTAGCTTTATGTGTTTAATTTGGAACATCTACAGAAGCCAGGAACCTAGGGGCCAGAGGGGTGAGGGGTGGCATTGGGTGAGAGGAGACAGTAGAACAGAGGTAATAAGGAGGTAGAGAGGGGAACAACAGAGACGGACACAGCCCAAGCCAGGATGGGAGACAGGGAGAGACAAGGGAGATGAGGGAGACAGGGACAGAGGCTAACCAAAGCCAAGGAAATATAGAAAAGCCACAGGGAAACCTACCGCTTTGTAAACCAATTAACAATGTAAGTGAAAAAAAATAGTCAGAAGGGAGATGCCCTGCATTGCTGGATAATGTCATTCCTAAAAGTCATGTTGCTATTAAACAAAGCCATAGTGCTGGTGTGAGATACCTCCTCATGAGTGCTGGTGTGAGATACTGCCTCATGAGTTGTTGGTCAGAAGAGGCCCCAGAGGTCCCCACAACAGTACAGGCCATTGCTATTCCTCCTGGTTGACCATCAGAACGGTGTGATGAAACCCTACTGCTGAAAACCACCACATACGTTGGTTGCAAGATACAGAGCAGGCTGGCACTGAGCTGGAGGCTTCCTCCACATTGCTAACTTTCATAGTACTGGAAGGGGCTGTGCAGGCTGTCGGGGTAAATAAGGCATCAGTGGCCTAACCAAGTTATCAACTGTATGAACTACAGCAGCAGGTAAGAGGTGCTCATTGGTGCAATAGTGGCATGATTGTTATCGGGGTAAGCAACCAACTCTCAGAGTAGATTCAATGCCCATTCCACAAGAGGGAATTCACGCCTGCTTCTGTAAATTCACTAAACACCCTCATAACTATGGATGTTACAGACTTAGGGGAGACCTTACTACTGTGGCTTTGCTAAATTGGCATGGCACCCAATTGCTGCCTAAATATTGATGTTTATGCCAATAGACAACTGCTATTCTCAGCTTCAACCTGAGAAACTTATCTTTGCAGCAAACAGCGGTGAATAAAGAGAGACTCGTGATGATCAAGATGCTTAGAAAAAATGACAGGTTTAGTGCTGAGCCCTAAACAGGACATTTACACCACTCCCTCTAAATCCCAGGAAAAGCTAGAGAGAGGTGGGGGGAGAGAAGGAGGAGGAGGAGGAGGAGGAGGAGGAGGAGAAGAAGAGGAAGAAGAAGAAGAAGAAGAAGAAGGAGGAGGAGGAGGAGGAGGAGGAGGTAAGAATCAGAAGTTGGGGAACGGGAACCTGAAATGCTTTCTTCAGGGCATGACACAGACATTGTAAACATGATCCTTCAGCAGCTGTGGTTGCTTGCACAAGACTGCAATGGTCCACAGTCGATCATCAATCAGGAATGGGTTCGTGGGCCCTTCCACCTCTACTGAACAGATGGATCCTGGGGAAGGGATAGTAATTTGTGTCAGCTGTGTAAGAAATGCTGAGCCCACCAGGCCCCAGTGGGTAGTTTCAAACCTATGGCCACACAGATGGTCCCGGATAAAATCAGAGGGTCCCAAAGCAAACAAAAAAAATGCATGAATGTGGGAAAGAATTCTTGTAAGAAAAATGGAGGGGTGACCGAGGTGGGGCCGAGATCATGAAGCATTGAGAGATGAGGGTGAACAGAATGAACTATAAATTTGTCTGAAATTGTCAAAAGAACAAATCTAATCAATAAAACGTTTTCTAAGTGAAGAAATGGGTGCTTTATTATTTCTCCCTAGGGTCATTTATCACATGTATCCTCGAATGGCAGAAGGGAGAAAGGGAAGAGGCAATGAACTCTCTACCACAAACCTTTCTGGAAAAGTCCTCGGTCCCACACATGAAGGAAGAGCCCACATGGCCTAATTATCTCCTAAAGATTTCCCTAAGCTTGCTTAGATGATCACGTGACCGTTAAATTTCAACATGAGTTAGTATGGTGGGGGGACTTATTCAAACTACCACACAGGATCTCTTGGAAAAATCCCACTCAGCTGTTGACACTCAGCTGAAGAGTCTTAAGTGCTTGTATGTGAGATACCCCAGGGGGTTGTGTATGACTCTATCATCTAGCTCACCTCTGTCCACTTTATCCATATATGTTTGTGCTTGTGCACTGTTGACTTGTGAGTGTAAATGGCCTGCCTCGTTCCTCCCTCCTGTACCTCCGATCCAATTCCTATGCAAATACTGGCCCCTTCACCTATAAACCAAGTCCTCCAAACCACACGTGATCACCACTGCACACCACCGGTGCCTCTCCTATCGCGCCCTACCCGCTGACAGGTCAGGTGCTGCCCTCCTCACCTTTGCCAAGATCACATTCAACGTTGACCCTTCAAAAATGCAACCAATTTGTTGTTGTTGTTGTTGATGATGATGATTTTTCTACTGAAAATCTTGTATTTAGCTCCCGCTTGCTCGGGGAGATCTCTTCGTCCCCATCGTAGCCTGCAGAGCCTTCTGTGATCAGGCTGCCTGATGTCATCTTCTTCTTTTCTCCCATCGGATGCAACTCCAGCCCCAGGGGCCTTGCAGCTCATCACACACAGCGGGGATGCACCTCCCCGTGGGGCGCAGGTTCCTCACTGTCTGAATTCTTCCGTGACTCTTCTTCACCCGCTCCCCCAGGTATTCTAAACTGCCCTCTACCTTCAGCCCTCTCTGATACTCTAGTGTTGATTTAACTTTACCCTCACCCCTCCTCCACCTCCACCTCCTCCTCCTCCTCCTCCTCTCCTCCTCCTTTCTTACTATCTTTTGTGGGATCATAGCAAATATTTCCTTGAATATTGTATCGATTTTTTTCTTTTTCTTTTCTCTCATGCAGTACATCCCAACTGCAGGCTCCCCTCCCTCCACTCTCTCTGCCATCTCTCCTCTCTCCCAGATCTGCTGCTCCTTCATTTCCCTTCAGAAAAGAGCAGACCTCCCAGTGATAGCAACCGAACATGGCAATAACAAGATGAGATAAGACTAGGCACAAACCCTCATATTAAGGCTGGATGAGATAACCCAGTAGGAGGAAAAGGATCCTGAGCACAGGCAAAAGAGGCAGAGGCACCCCCACTCCCACTGTTAGGAGTCCCACAAAAACCCCAAGCTAAACGACCACAGCACACATACAGAGGACCCAGAGCAGACCCATGCAGGCTCCGTGGTTGTCACTTCAGTGACCCTGTGAGCCCTGCTTAGTTGATTTCGTGGGCTGTGTTCTCCTGGCATCCTCGACCCTTTTGGCTCCTACAATTCTTCCTCCCCCTCTTCTGTGGGGTTTCCCAAGATCCACCTAATGTTTGTCTGTGGGTCTTTGCAACGGCTTCCATCAGTTGCTGGAGGAAGCCTCTCTAATGATGATGGGGCTACATACTGCATTTGATCTATTTATATTTGTCTCCTAATTTCTCCATTCCTGCTCTCCCTAATGATAAGAACCAAATTGAGTATTTGATACGTTTCTATGCCTAAACAGTACCTGACGCACAGCTGATGCCCAATAAATATCTGCCAGGTATGTGAGTGATGTAAATGAATGGACAAAATATTTGAATACCAACTTCCCACAATGCTACTACCATAGTAACCGGCCAGTATTGAGTAAACTGATCAGATAATGAAGTTGTTTTTTGCATTTTGTGTGTGTATGTGTGTTTTGTTTTTGAGACAGGATTGCATGCGGCTGATTGGCCATTTTTGACATGATTCTGCAAATGTCCTCCACAGGATGAAGAACAAAGCATTTGAAGAACAAAGCATTCATTAATCAAGGGGTTATCAACGAGGAGTCACATGTCTCCTGGCAAAACCCAGTTCCTTTTTGGAGAGTCTGCCATTCTTAGTGACACAAAGTCTGTCAATATTTTCAAAATGAGAGTCTGGATATTCATCTGTATGCAAAACTAAGCTCTCTGGATTCTGGGATTCCATCATAAGAACTGCGGACTGAAACCCATACTCAATTCATTTTCTCAAAGCATATGTGGGAGTCTATTTGAAAAGAAATCAATTTCCATACAAACAGGGAAATGCAAAAAAAAAAAAAAATCCACCTCCATCCACTCTCCATGAGACCTATGGAGACCCTGGAACCAGGGAGTAAGTAGCATGAGAAAGTACTTTATAGTCTAGAATAAACTTATGTGTACATGATTTCATTTGGGTTTTATAAGTACCTTGTAAAAGGGAGTATTATTATCCCCAGAGCGGCAGTCTATGATATTGTTTCAAATTATCTGTTGTTTTCTCTGTAAGAGAGTTGGACACCCTGCTTACTCCATGTAGATTGTACTGTATCTGTGGGGGAAACACAATCTCCCTTTCTCTAGTACAAATGGCATGTGACCTTAAAAGACCATGCACAACTGTCATTGTTCTTGATCCCCTCTTCATAAAGCCAAGGTAATAAAGCAGATACCTTTGGACCCAAGACTGAAGGATTGACATGGAGCAGAGCCACACAACCACAGCTGAGAGCTGAAGCACCATTACTGTATGGGTTAGAAACACAGTTTTGCTACTATGAGCCACCAAGACTTTGGGGTGAGGGCTAATGTTACCACCACATGTTGGTGGGTCCCACACCTTCCAAAGTGGAACATTTCCATTCTGGAAAAGGTTTACTAAGACTCAGGAAGTAAACAACTCACAAGTCTCAGAAAGTCCCTGAAACTTACAAGATTCACAGGGCCCCAACCTCCCCAAGGTGATACAAAACAGTAAGGACTGGGGCCAATGAGGTGGCTTAGTGGGTAAAAGTACCTGCTGTCAAGGCTCATAACCTCAGTTCAATCCCTGGGAAAACACATGGTGAAAGTAGAGAACTGACTCCTGCAAGTTGTCCTCTGAACTATCTGCATGTGCGCGCACACTCGCACACACTCGCACGTGTGTACACACACACACACACACACACACACACACACACACAAATGTGATTAATAAAACCAAATAGTGATGACTTCTAGGGAAAGCAGACGACTCTGGCTTGTGGTGCTACCTGCAAGTCATGCAGTTAGCTTTCAGGATACAGTTTTTGAAAGTCACTCATGCTGAGATGGACTCTTTCATAATGCAACAGCCTTCGAGATGTCCACGTTCCTGTAAGTAGCTGTTTGCCCATACTCTTGTGAGTAACCATAGTCAATGTGTTGGTTCACTGAGCTGACTTTGATAGAATTGTGTCTTGGGTCTGTCATAAGTGCTCTATCAAGGATGAGTAGATGTCTGTCCACGACTCCCCAGGAAAAGTCACAAAACACAGCTGTGGCCAACCAACACACATATGTGATATATAAGGAATCTAAGACTTAGCAAGGTAAGTGAGTGTCCTTAGGAACTTGAACTCCGGGTGTTTCAAGGCCAAACCACGTTCTCATCATTTTAGTGTAAGAAGGATGTCTCCTGCATATCCTGGAGTGAGCTGGGAAGCTAAGTGGTAGCAGACTCTGAGCTGGAGTGTTTTCACTCCGACCCCTCTCTGAGCCCCTGCCAAGTCAAAAGAGGCATCTGATTTCCACAGTTATTCAGGAGAACAGCCTTGGCTCAATACAGCTGTTTTCAACAAACAGGTCCTTGGAAACCATCCCAGTCCAGGGCAAAATATGAAATTTAATCACAGTGGGAACTTAGCCAATACCACCAAGCCCTATTGACAGCTCCTCTTGTTCCCTTTTTGGGCTCAATTGTTTTATGGAAGCCCTTGGAGGGGCCTGGAACAGGAGAGCCTCCATCCATCCTTTTGTTCCTTCTGACCTGCCTTGGTGTTCTTTGTAAAGACAGAAAGGACCAGGGACATCTGCCCCCCCCCCCCGAAGACATGCCACCAGGGGTTAATGTTCCTGAACGGGTACATCTACATACATATAGCTTCTTCATTTGGGATACAGTCCAGAGAATAAACATTTAATTCCCAAGAGCTAAAATATGGTCCACGGCTATCGAGCATATGAGGAAATAAATGGTCCATGTCTCCCGGGCAACCTGACCATCCAGCAATGTTTCCAAGAATTTCTGTAAAACAAATGTCCTTGGGCACCTTCCGGGACTGAATAAGGCTGGTTGTAGCCAGAGCTTGCTCATGAGGAGGCTGGAGAGAAAGCAGATGTTAGCAGAAAAGCATCACCGCCTTCCGGTTAGACCCACCAGTACTGTGTGGGAGAAAGCATGGGGAATTCATCTCAGTGAGCACAGCTAGTGATCTAGAAGCTGTGTTGAGATCCACAGAAGATGTTTTCTGTTTAAGAAACATTTGTCTAACATTTAGTATGTGCCAGACAGCTTCCAAAGAACTTTGTAAATATTGACTTACTTGATACTGACAGCCATGTGGTTAGAGACAATTACTACCCCTGCATGTCAAGGAAAGAGAAACGCAGAGGAGCTGAAGAACCCACCTCACATCTAAGAGCAAGAGACAGAGCAGGCGTCACCTGACCCCAGCAGCTGCGTCCAGTGTGAACTTTCTTTAGTACGATGCGTCACAGGAGAGTCAGACCTTATTCAACGCTAGAGGCAGATGGAGTCTCTCTGACAATGATATACTCTTTCATTCAGTTTTGACTCCTCCAAGGGTGAAAGGTGAAGACACCACTCCTGGAGATACAGGTTAAATGTCTGGTAGACATTTCCCTACATTTTGTGTTCTTTGAAACTTTGAGGCCACGCAGCCTTAGCATGGAGAAAGAAGGTGACTCTGTGTGTGGCTATCCAACTCCAGGGCAGCAAGAGTATTCATTACAACGGGAGAAGAGGAAGAGGAGGAAAAAGGGAAGAAAGGAAGAGAAGGAAAGGAGGGAAGAGAAGAAAGGAGGAAGGAGAGGGAGAGAGGAGAGGGAAGGATGAAGGGAAGGAGGGAGGAAGGAAGGAGAAGGAGGGAGAAGAGAAACAAGAAAGACAAGAGAGGGAGAGAAGAAGGGAAGTCCTCAACTATTAATTATCTAATCCCCAGTCAGGGGTTCGCTGTTAAAGATCCAACATGCTGTTCCTCCTGGAGATGCTCATAGACGTTCTAGAAAAGGTCACCTAGAAACCCTCTAAATAGAACAATGACTTTGGAAGCTGAGGAGAGCTGTATTCTCACTGGCTTTTTCCACTGAAATATCTTGACCTTGACTTAGCAGAATGCATATTTACTGATGAACAATATCAATGAGTTCAAACCGTGCATTCTCTCTCATACACACACACACACACACACACACACACACACACACACACACACACACACACGAGAGAGAGAGAGAGAGAGAGAGAGAGAGAGAGAGAGAGAGAGAGAGAGAGAGAGAGAGAATACAGCTTTTCCACTAGTCATCACTAGACTCCATCTTCTGCTATTATTTATTGTAACACACAGAATATAAAGAATTATTCAAAAGGGAGAATCGCTCAACGTCTCTCTGTTGCTGGCCTCACCGAGGCCCACAGTGCCTGGCACCGACTTCACCTGTTACGAGGACATGGCCCCAGGCCAGACAGCACAGAGCTTGAGAATTTGAGAATGCTATGGCACAGTCCTGGCCACGAGATTGTGTGTAGGCATCAGTGTCCCGTTGAGGTCCGACCCTTCTCGTTATGCACCTGTCTTCTCGCGATAATATCTGAAAACATCCTGACAATGCCGGATGGCGCTGGAGCTCAGAGTGCTGGGACTAGAGCTGGAGAGACCTCGCCAGCTCCGGGCCACTTCCCAGCCTTACGCTCACTGCTGCCCTTCCCTGTCTCAGCTTCATCCCTTCCCTGTCTCCTATGGTCATCAGAAGCTATGTTCTAGAACCAGTGAGATGTTGCATTTAAATCACTAAGTGTCTGGTGCTTAACGAGTACCGAAGAATGCGGACCCTGCCTCTTCCCCCGTCTCGTCCATACCCTAGCTTGATCCCAGAAAATCACAGCACCCCATTTGTAATTTCACTCATTTCCAGAGTCAGGAATAGCCCTCCCTTGTTAACCTTCATTTGGGAAGCAATTTAAAACCCTAACATTAAAAATTAAAATATAAACAGCCCAGTGCCTGATTTAATGGACAATTAAAAATTAAATTAACAGTTAGTAAATGATGAGCTAATTTTGTTATTGTAACCACATTAGCTTCATGCTTGAAGGGGTATGAAAAAAAGGGAGAGAGATCCCCCCTAAAAAAAATTAAAAACTACAGGCAAGAAATATTTAAGCTCATGGATCACAACCTTGACAGATTCCTTCTTTGAAGTCACTCACTTTGAAAGTCAGTTGTCTGATACTCATGCAAAAATGTTTAGACGCCAAGCTAATGAGAATTAATGATCCTGTAGAAAGGGGAAAAAAAAGCCAAACTAATGTTTGATTGGAAAATATTGAGCCCACAGCTAAGCAAAGAAGTCTGGGTCATTTGACAGCAGGTTGATTGGCAGCTGATAAGACAATGAAGGACTTTCTTCCTCCTTTCAAGCACATGCAACTCCCCCAAGTGCTCATCTTAGGCTTCAGGTCTAGAAGTCCTTGCTGGAATCCTCATACTCAGCTCCCACAGGAGGGGGAGATGCAAACAGATGGGATGGCTCAATACCTCAAAGAGTGCGCTCAGCAGAGGGTGAGCGTGAAGAGCCATTGCCCAGAGTCAGTGAGCTCACCTACGGTACTTGTTGTTCTTAGTTGCTATGACAAATCCCTGACAAGTCACTTAAGGGAGGGGGTGTGTATTTTGGCTCAGTGTTGTGGAAGAAACAGAGGTCCATCCCTGGCCTGGGGAGGGCATGGTGGTAGGAGAGGTCCATCCCTGGCCTGGGGAGGGTTGCAATGGGGTTCGTTGTCTTACAGGATGAGGAAACAACTGTGTCCTAGAACCCCTGCTGGGACAAGGTGTTCGAACATGAGCCAGAGAGAGGCTTTCCTGGTGCCAACCAGGACATCACCTTCCTTTTTCCTATTCGCTGCCTGTTTCTGTCTCTTCCCCCAGAGTCCTAGCGCTCTCAGAGGTTTTAGCCTTTTGTCGTAGTGGCATTCTGATACATCTGTCTTTTCGGGTGGTCAGCAAGGTCCATGGGTCCAGAAGCTGTCTCTCTCTCTCTCGTTTATAGTTATGTACCAGTAAATATAGTACCTAGTATCCCAAAGGAATGTGTGTCCCTTCGCTTTAACGTGCATGAGTTAAATATATGGTGAATCTCATGGGGGTATAAGAGGTCATTTTTTTGACTTGTCTTTTGAATATGAAAATTGGAGATAACAACCCTGAATGCAGAGAGATAGCTCAGGCCAGGGCCAGAGGGGTGGAAAGAGGAGAGGAGACTTCCACGAACTCATCAAACCACAGCTCGTGGATGCCTGTCTGCTCTGATTATGTGCTGGTCTGGCTCCAGTGAACAGAAACTGTCTCAGGAGCGAAGAACATACTGCTCAGTCCTCAGTGTGTGAGGGATCAGCCAAAATGCAGTATGAGTCTGATACGGCGAGGTCTGGATTGGAGAACGAACCTCTGCCCACAGGGTTGCTGCCAGCTCTGTGATCTGAGCTCTCAGTGGTCACAGCCACAGGTTTAGGGAAGGTGGCTTTGCTTGGCATTTGCCAGCCCAGCGTCCAGTCCCCGAAAGCTTAGGAACAGCTATTTGCTTTTCTCTGGGGGAAATTTTCTCATTCAATGTGTACACCAAAAATCTAGGCAATTTACCTCCTGAGTCAAAGACCCTGGAGACATAAGACCCAAGTGTGGCTGAGTAGCCATTTCCAACTGGGATGTTCATGGTTTTACAATGGAGTGTCATAGGGTGGGACAGCAATTGTCACCTCTCTTTCCAAGTGACAGGTTTTTCTCTTTCTCTTAAAGAATTCATGGCACCAATCCCAAGGCATTCCTTTCCTCTTTGAGCTCGGCTCTCCAGCCGTCTAATTCAACCCGTGAGCCTATATACTTCTAATATATAAGTAAATAAGGCTGATTCTATAATCTAAAATCCAACATATCTAACTGATACTTTTGAGTTGGGAAGAGGGAAGGCAGAACCTGAGTTCCAGCTCTTTTTTTTTTTTTGTATGTGAAGATAGATTATTCATTTGTGTATGTATGTTTGTGTATGTATGTGTGTGTGTGTGTGTGTGTGTGTGTGTGTGTGTGTGTGTGTGTGTGTGTACATGTGCCTGCACTAGTTTATGTGTGTTGCATGTGTGTCCAACCCCATGTGGGCACATGCCTACAGAAGTCAGAGGACATCAGACCCCTGAACCTGGAGCAACAGGTACTTTTGAACCCATCTGACGTGGGTTCTGGGAACTGAACCCAGGACCTTTGCAGGAGCAGCGAGGGCTCCACACTGCTGAGCCGTCTCATAAAACTCTTTCTTAATGACAGGGTCATTTATCACTTTATCAGGGAGCCTTTTCCAATGAACAGACCCAAGTGGAATTAGTACATAGAAAGAGGAAGGGAGAAAAAAATTAGTGTGGAATTCTGAGGTTGACTAGCCCCAGCGGTGGTGAAAAGCTAGCAGGAGGATCTACCAAAGGAAGCCGGGTTTCTGCCTCTTTTGCTAGGCTTTACTCTTGGGTGAATTAGCTGGTCTCAATCAATTAGCCTCAGTTAGGGAGGAATGGATCGTTCATAGCCAAGGACTTGTCTGATGGCCAGTTTCTCTGTCTCATTTCTCGGATGGTTCAGAGGCTCGGGGGCATGATTCCTGTCTCTCTCTCTCTCTCTCTCTCTCTCTCTCTCTCTCTCTCTCTCTCTCTCTCTCTCTCTCCCTCCCTCCCTCCCTCCCTCCTTCCCTCTCTCCTCTGTGTGTGTGTGTGTGTGTGTGTGTGTGTGTGTGTGAGAGAGAGAGAGAGAGAGAGAGAGAGAGAGAGAGAGAGAGAGAGAGAGAGAACGCCCTTTTCTGACATCACAAACTGTACCTCAAGAACACAGTGAAGGACCACACATATACACCTGAAAATCTTGTGGTTTTCCTCATGGCTCACAAGTCAGGAATCAGGGTGAAGGCCTGTGAAATTTATTCTCCATCTTTAACTGATGTACAGGTTACTTTTGCATCACATGGCACCTGACAGAAACAACCCCAGGGGCAAAGTTTCATGGTGTTTCATGGCTTCAGTGCATCACGGCAGGGAAGAGAAGGTGTAGCCATCTCAGTTCAGGGCAGTGGGTATGCGTGGCACAGGCTGTTCACATCACAGCAGACTAGGACGTGGAAAGAGAGGCAGGAAGCAGAAGTAGGCATATCTTTCTAAGGACCACCTCTGGTGGCCTGATTTTGCCAGCTAGGGACACCTCTCTGATGCTCAAAATCTTCCAAACTAGTGACACCAGTTGGAAACATTTCGTTCAAAGCATGAGCCAGTGAGGGAGCAATTCAGATTAAAATTCTAACAGCTAGAAACATGCATAAGCCACAAAGATATTAAATTATTTTCCAAAATCAAGTGTTAGTGGTGGTCAATAGAATGAACATATGCCCACTGCTTCAGCTTTGTGGACTCGCCCAGCCAGGTACCTGAGCAATGTATGGACCATGCGGGTCAAGAATGCTGGTTTTGACATATGACCAATGATTCCAACCTTCACAGTCTGGGGTGAAAAGACATAACCAGCCAAGCAAGTTGCTCTGTGTTGAGCATTATCAAGGTGAGAAACTGAGAGTGTACAGGGGATGAGGATGCTGGGGGTTAGGGGCAGGGTGTGGATAAGCCAAATCTCATGGAGCAAAAAGGGCACCAGGAACATGACTAGCAGAAAGGAAGAAGAGTTGAACAGATAATTAGAACAAGAGAAAGGACGAGAAAGAATAAAGGAGACACAGCTCTTTGAACAGCCCTAGGCCCCAACTCCATTCTATTCTAATTACAGCTCACAGTCGCCCTAATAATAAGCCTTCACCGTGGAGCTAACTTGAAGGAGCCGATGCCTTACCGTCTGCCAAATGGAGACAAAGAGAATCTCCCGTGCAAAGGCTGAGGCGAGGACCCCAAGAACCAACTCTGTTTTCTTCAGCTCCAGCTTTCAAGGCAAAGGTTGAGAAGGAAGCCTCCTGCTTTCCTTTCAAAATGTGGTTTCTAGTGTATCCTTTGAGCTAAATGAAACTCGGCGAGATAATAATAACATCGGACACATATTCATTCAACAAACATTTGTTCGTCTCCCAGGACCTGTGTTGCAATAAGATTATCCTGGGAAGGAATGGAAGAAAGATATGATTATAGTGAGATCACCTTTATAAAATAAGATGTCAGCTTGCAGATAGAAATATGGGCGTTTGAAGGCTGGAGAGATGGCCCAGCTGTTAAGAAAACTGGCTGCTCCTGCAGAGGACCTGGGCTGGCTTCCCAACATCCACCATCTGTAACTCTTGTTCCATGGGGTTCCAATGCTGTCTTTTGCCTTCGTGGACACTGAACACACTAACACACAGATATACATGCAGGCAAAAATCACTGATGCACATAAAAGTAAACAAAGCTTTAAAAATGGGGACATTTCACAAGGAATAAACATTGATATGGTATGGGTGTGTTCAAGTCCACTGGGCTAGTCAGCCAAGGTGACAGGGTATTAGCTGAGGTCCCCCAGCCTCATTGGCTGAACTTCTGTTAGCCTCAGTCATGAACCCATGAGGGACTGGAAAAATGTTTACTTCCCAAAACAGAGAGTAAATGCTTCTGGCTTTGCCAATGTTCCAGTTTCCATCATGACTATCAGTCCCCCTGCTAATGTACAAGAGCAATCTCATGTAATATGCCAACAAATAGGCATGGCTCATTCTAATAAAACTTTATTTACAAAAAAACAGTGACTTCCTGAATGTGGCCAGAAGAAGGACATGGGTGGCCAAAGACCTTACTACACCCCTGTGTACATAAAAGACACTTCCTGTCCCGCTGTCACAACCCCTTAAAGCTCTGAGCTCTTAAAAAAAAAAAAAGTCAAATAACGTTTAGTTTAGAGATTTTATTAGCCTTGTGATCCTTGACTGATTGGAACATGGGTGCAGTCTGCTTGCCTTCTCCAACCTGACTGAGAAGCCAATCACTTCACACGGATGATGTATTTTCTCCAAGAGCCTCTCAGTATTCTGGCTGCCCATCACCATAACAACCCACACTATATAATGAAAATGTAGAAGCAATAACAAATAAGAGAGAGACACGGGCGTTGACTTCTTTGGATATAAGTTTTGACATTCCAAGCAATGCCCCAAACAGACTAGCTGCGGGTGTCTTCAAATACTCGGCATTTATCAGATTCTCATAATGCCGGGAACGGGTCTGCCTCTCCCTAAATGCCTGCAGTCGCCTAGCAGACATCTGAAAGTGTTTTTGAGTGTCTACGCAGAGCAAGGAGGAAAAGCGGGTTTCCATCAGAAGAGGTTAAAACAAGTGGAATCAGACAAGGCTAGGCAGACTTTAAAAATTAGCCAAGAAAAACTAATAAAAGCCTTTATGTAGACACGGGTGATTCAGCTTCATGCTGCTCAGGGACGCAAAGAAGGAGGTGGAATATGCTTCATGGGTTGTCTCCTCCCGGGAGGATGAACTCCAGTTCTGTCTGAATATTAGGCATTTCTGGTAATAATTGCATGGTTCTGCTATCATAGGAGTCCCTGATGACTAAGGAGACAAAAAACCAGGCCTCTGAGGGCAGTGTTATGTCCTCCTCTTGCCTCTAGACCTCTGTCATAGTTTCTGTCAACTTGATGGAAATGTAGACATCCCTAGGAAGAAGGACTCTCAACTGGGAAGTTGCCACCTCCATCAGATTGGTTTGTGGGCATCTTGTGAGGCATTTTCCCGATTAATGATCACCGGAGGACCACGATCATTTCCTGATTAATTAATGTAGGAGGGCCCAGCCAGGGGGCAGTGTCACCTCCGGGCAGGTGGCCCAGGGCTGGGTAAGAAAGCAGGCTGTGAAAGTCACAAGGAACAAGCCAGTAAACAGTGTCCCTCCACGGTCTCTACTTCACCTCCTGACTCCAGGCTCCTGCCCTGACTGCCCTGGATGATGAAGTGCAAGCTGTAAAATGAAATAAACCCTTTTCTTGCTAGGTCGTTTTTGGTCTCTCAGAGCAACAGGAACACAAACTAAGACAGTCCCCAAGCCATGGGCTGTCGGCACACAGTGCCCAAGAGATTCAGCATAGAGCAAGTTAAATCTCCCAGGCCATTTCCACTCTTTCCAAAGACAATTGCCACTGGAGAGTGTTGTTGAGAATTCTCAAACCAATACCTGCCCTACTGTAATGTCTACTTGGTTTCAGACAATTCCTTCTCTCCCTGTCTTGGGGGCTCACTGGGAAATGCTGAGAGAGATGGGGAGATAAAGCTGCCGTGGTGGCCATCTGGGGGCTGCCATTTCAGCCTCCCAGACCGTGACTCATGAACATTTTATTAAATACTCTCCTTGGAATGGTTCTGAGTGAGGGGGTGCAACCACTCTCAATGGCCATCATAAGAATCACCTCAGCCTCCCTTCTTATGGGGCTCTCTATTTTCTATACCCACATCTTGAGGATACCAAAAACCATCTGCTGTAATAACAGGGATACACACTCATCATGGTATGTCACTAAGCATTTTATAGCCATAGACTCTTTTGGAGACTGTTCAGACGTACCAGAAGCGCTACTGTTGGGTTACCATAAAGATACAGACTGTGTTCTCTGCAATAGTTGAGCTATTAAGCCTCTGTCCAATGTGTAGTAAGCAAAGATGGCCTCTTGTTCTGTGGCTGACACCTCACTTATTGATTTTGCTGTGCTGAAGCTTTGCTTCCATAAGGTCCCATTTGTCAATGGCTGGCCTTATCTCCTGAGCAGCTGGGGGTTTATTGAGAAAGTCCTTGCCTCTGCCTACATCTTGAAGTGTTTTTCCTACTTTTTACTCTGACTCTAAAAGTTCCAGGTCTTACAATAAGACCTTCAATAATAAAAATCTCTCTCTATTGGTAGAAGTATTAAGGCCACTCCACGTAGTTAAAAAGGGAGGTTTATTTTGTGGGGTAACTTACAGGTGAAGGGATAGGTTACAGGGTCCAGGAAAGGTGAAGCACAGTCCAGCGGTGTTCTCTGGAGAACTCTGCTCAGTCTACCTCCAGTGTCCAGGATCCAGAAACCAAGAGAGCCGGATCTCGGGTCTTAAGGGCTCCTCTCTCAGCCTCATAGGTGTGACAGTTACTGGAAGCCTCAATGGGGGTAGTACTTCCAGGGAAAAGCTGGAACAGCTACCCACTGCATCTCTCTCTCTCTGTCACACACACAAACACACTCACTCATCACACACACTCACTCACTCACTCACTCACTCACTCACTCACTCACTCACTCACTCACTCACACACACACCATAGAAGCAGAAGCAACACTACCATGGGAACAAAGATGTCTAGTGGATGAAGGAAAGGGAGACAGGAAGGCATGAGGGGGATATGCTCAATGTACATCCGTATACATGTACAAAATATGGAAAACAACAGGCCTAGAGACGCAGCTCTGAGCCTGCCTAGCACACAATGCCTTGGTTTGATCCCCAGCACTGCACAGACCTGCTGCAATGGTGCACATCTGCAGCCCCAGCACTAAAAAGGTGGGGGTGGGAGGATCAAAAACTCTTGGTCATCATCAGGGACAAGAGCCCTCATCTCCAAAAATAAATAAATAAATAAATAAATAAATAAATAAATAAATAAATAAATAAATAAATGAGTAAATAACATTAAGAAGTAGAATGTGGTACATATTAAGCTACTCTACATCTAGGTTCTGGACAACAAATTACTCTTTATAATTGTATTGGTCATCTATGACTGTGTAACAGATAACTCCAGAGCTGGTGGCTTCAAACAGCACACATTTACAATCCCACAGATTCTACGGGTGAAGAATGTGCCCACGGCCTAGCTACATCCTCTCCTTCAAACCCAGGTCAACGACAGCTTCCCCTTTAATCATCATGTCAATGATAGCGTCTGTCATACAGCAAGGGTGACAGGAGGCAGAGCTGCTTCCACATGCATCCAAGCTTGGCAACGGTCGATCCTCAAGGAGTCTCGGACTGAGGTGTTTACGTGGCCGTTGGCTGGAAGCCACCCTTTGGGCCTTGTTACATGGCCTTTGCATAGGGAAGCCTGCTTCAGAACACCGTCAACCCAAGAAGGCAGCTGCAGGAGTCCCCCGGCAAGATGAAAGTCACAGTCTGTAGTAACCTGATTGTGGAAGGGACAGCCATACTCCAGTGACATCCACACTCAAGGGGAAGAGATAGCATAAGGGCATGGGTTCCAGGAAGTGGGAATCCCTGAAGACCACCTCCAGAGCCTCGTATCCTCTAGTGGACCTCATCATTCTCATCTGGAAAACGGGGCCCTCACAAGCTGTTGTATATACTACTCCTTCAAATGGTAACAGAATTTTAAAACTCATAGAGGATGGAGAGGCAACATCATGGAGCTGAAAGAGTGTGGGTTTTCCCACTTCTCTTGTATATCTTTGCCCTGACATTCTAGCTGTGTGACTCCCTGCAGGCCTCTTAACCTATCCAGCTGGTTTCTTCCACAGAATACCGCTTACCCCCCCTCCCTTCAAGGCCTTTTCTGAGAACCAAGTGAGATGCCCTAGCCAACCAACACACCAATGGAAATTCCAGCCCATGCTTCCTGACAACTCAGGCCAGTGGAGCTGCTTATCTTTTGGGCTTATAAGATTTGGGTTTGTGAGGATATCCTTTTTTAGCACCCGGTATCATTACAATAATACTAATAGCATTATAAGATTTAAAGCAGAGGGTCCCTCCCCATTTCTTTCCTCTACATGCTGGTGGTATATGCGGTGGGGTCTTGAGCAGAGCTGTTAACCATTCTTCTTGAGCGACAGAAGAGAGTCAGGGCTCTTTAAAGATGCATAAAGCTAGAGCTCAGGTAGCCTCTCCTGGGGTGCATGTGACAGATCTGAGCATGCAGAAAGCCACACAAGGGATGATAGCTCAATGTCACCCCCAGGTGAGTCTTCACCTTAGAACAGGTATGTCAACAAACTGGAGGCCCCCAGTGAAGTCAACTGAGCCTTGGGCAGACCCCTGAAACAGACATGGGATCCCCTGCAGATAGGGCACCATCTCATTACTCTCCCAGCCTCAAAGCCCACTGCCACATAGACACTGTTTACAGGGTTATCCAGTCTTAGAGATGGCTGGCAGCCATTCAGTCTAACTGCCCAACATAACGAATCCACCATGGATTAGCTGGTCCTTGATTCTCCCAAATGCAAGTGGGTTTACTCAAAGGTCTCTTTCTCTTAAAAAAAAAAAAAATGAATGTATTTTCTAAAATGTCTTTGATGGGAACATAACATCAATACATCCTTAGAAGATGCAGTAGATAAGATGCACTGGTTCATTTATGTATACAGCTGTGACCGAAGCAGGTAAATTAGCATAAATATCATGTAAGCTTTTATTTTGTGTATTTTGAGGATATTCAAAATAGAATAGCAGTTACTAGAGCCTGGGGAGGCCAAGGGGGGCAAATGGTTCAATGGGGGTAAGAGTTATAATTCCCTAAGAGCAATAAGCATTGGCATTGTGTGGAACAGCAGGGAATCAATAGTTAGCATTTATACGTCATAGATTTCTGAATGAGGTAGAATGTCCCAAAGTCAGAGTCAAACATCTCGAATTCAATCAGAGATGACCACCTCCTAGCTATGTGGCAGCCCAGGTACCTCACATCTCTGTTTCTCTGTTCCCCCGGTGACTAACATAGCAAAAGCCACCAACCACAAGCAAGAGCCGTCCATGCCAGGTGATGATCATGAACCCAGGACTGACTGAGAGAGAACATCACTCACATTTATCACGAATGCTTCTTACTTGAGCCACACACGATGGGCCTTCAATCAGAGACTGGAACATAGTAAGTGCTCAATGAACAACACGTGTTGTCGGAGGCGTTCTTAAGCTCTACTGCTTGGTCTAGTACCAGCCTAATCTCCATGGTAACTGCCTCCCCCGACAGAAGGGTGACAGGTCTGATGCTTAAGCTCACTGTTTAGCCATGAGTCACAAAGTAAAGATGCTCTAAGTGTGTGAAGACACAGAGGCACACCCTTTTTAGCAACGGGTGTCATTGCAATAATTCTAATAGCATTACAAGATTTCCTCGGCTTTGAACTCAGCTGTCATTCCCTTCAGTATTGTCTGCGGCCCTTAGGGACTACGTAGCATCGGAAAACATTCATATGTAAGAGCCTCCTGATCCTCCTCAGGAGGGACTTTTCGCCATCGCGACTGTTTTGAAAGCGTGGTTGAATACAATTTTCCATAGTTTATAGAAATGCCTGCCGCTTGCAAGGAGATAACTAGAGACACCAACCCTGCCCTCCACATTGGAGTCCCATCCCATCACACACCATCCCTCCCCGACAATGAGGTGCCACATTCTCTAAATTGCCCCTAACCCTTCTCATCTCCTATTATGCATTACCACTTCAGCAACATTACAGTATTAATTTGATTTACGGCCCAGCCACCCCACCTGAGGCCCCCGGAAGATGGCTCCCCTCCGATCGCTTCCATCAGCGGCGTAAGTGGAAGGTAATAAAAACCCGTACATGGCTCAGACTTTCAATTTCAATTGGAAATTGAAACTGTGCAATATGATTAAAGTTTAATCTGCATCATCAATAAACATGTGTGCTGAAGCAACAAGGGTTGTTTCCCCCCCTGCTTGCAGGATTTGATGAGAGTGTGTCTGTTCTCCTGTCTAGACGACGTGTTTACTAGTGTTCGGGTTGGGCACACTTACGTGCATGGGGCTGTGAGGAGTCGATCTACTTACATAAAAATGATGAAAACCATCCTGTGGATATGTTGGGGAGAGGAAGGCTGCCCATGGTCCAGTGAGGCTGTCCTGGATTTTCTAAGGGTATAACAGTTTTTGTAGACACCTGCAAATCCATGCAATCATTCATCCATTTATCAAGATTTTATTGAGTGTCTACTGTGTGTCAGGTCAAATGCTGGGTCCTGGGTTCTAATGGTGTATGTGTGAGGGATAAATAAGACACCATTTCTCCTCCTCTCATGGATGATAATAGTGGAGAGGGATGTCAGTCAGATAACTAGGCCATGCAATGGAACGTTCCCCTTCTGTGGAGTTTCCACAGTAAAGAAACTTGAGATACTTAGCCCCGAGGACTGGGAGATGTGACCCACATCGTGAGGTGAAGGAAAGCTGCCTGGGGTTAGTGATGATTGAGCTGAGATCTCAAGAGTGAATCTCATGCTCTCCACAAGGCTGGAGGTTGAGGCAGGGGAACCATTGGAGGTGGTACTGACAGAAAAAGTGTTAGAGTTACAACAGGCTGTGTTAGTCAAGGCAAGGTGACCAGATGGAGCCAAGAGAACAAGAGACTGAGCATAAGGACCAGACAGAGAAATTTTATGAGGATTCATAAGATGTGGCAAGGGTGTCTAGACTTTCCTTTCAATTCATCAGGGAGTTATTAGAGGAATATACACAAGGCAGGTGCATGGTCTGCCTTAAAATCCATGGATGGATGGATCCGCATGGAGGAGGGGCCAATAAGGAGTCAGGAATAGATGGGCACACAGCAGCAAAAGCTGTGTCAGTTATCCTAGGGGAGAGGGACAAGCACTTGGACTAATTAACATTGGAGCTGCAACATGGTTGCCACATGTCCTTCAAGCAGGTAATCGGCCCTCTCCATTCTCCTGCTTCAGGACCCTTCCTCGGTACGTCTCCTTCACTGCCACCAGCTCTCCAAGTATTCGATTCCTCAAAGAGATATGAGTCATTCAACCTTATTGCACTGGAAAGGCTGCTTTTCGCTCCCCAATACACCTGCATCTCCCCCATCCCTGCCATGTCCGCTCCCATTGGCTTCGGCATCCACACTTTTACAAACACTGTTTCCTCTGCTAGGAATACCCTTTGTGCTTTCTCGGCTATCAGGACCTCGGTTTTCTTTGGAGAACATGTGTGCTCATCTACGAAGAACCAGCTCAGATGGCGTGTCTCCAGTTGCCTACAGTTGCTCGTAACAACCATTAGACCACAAAAACTACGAGAATAAGATGGGCGCTTCTGCCTCATTTGCCCCTCACTACCCTATACAGTAGGCACTTGTGATCTTGCCCAGTATCCACAAGAGTTCAATAAACAGGTATTTAAGACCTCTTCCCCTTTCCTAGTGGTGCCCCCTTAGGCTGTTGGAACCCCCTCATTTCTTCAGCAACACCCCATTCCATGCACTGGAACCTCCCCCATTCCACACCCAAGCTCAGTACCGTAGCTATACCCTACTTCACAGGGCATTCATGTTTCCTCATCCCGAAGATGTCATTCATGCCTGATTTCTTCCGAGACTAGGAGCCTCCCCCAACCTTTCCCCATTCAGTGAACCTTCTAGAAAACAAAACTCCATGCTACTTTCTCACCCTTTGCTTCCATCCACAGGGTTCCATCAAAACAATCATCAAAATCATCAAAGTCCTGGAAACCTCCAGATACTAAATTCAGCAGCAGTTTCTCAGCTTTTGTTCCACCGTCATTATCGTTTAATGTGGCTGATCACTATGCTGGTTAATTTTCTGTTGCTGCAATAAAACACCATGACCAAAAGCAACTTAAGGAAGGAGGTTTTTTTTTTTTAATTAACATTTTTCCATTTATTTTACATACCAACCACAGTTTCTCCTCCCTCCTCTCCTCCCATATTCCCACCCCCCACCCCTTGCTCCTGACTCCCATCTACCCCGCTTCCCATCCACTCCTCCTCTGTCTCCATTCAGAAAGGGGCAGGCCTCCCATGGGCTTGAACAAAGCATGGCACATCAAGTTGCAGGACTAAGCTCCTCCCCCCTGCATCAAGCTTGATTGAGGTAATCCAGCATGGGAAAACTAAACGCTGGGACGGGTCTTGATCTCAATGCTAGTAGCCTTACAAAGAGACCAAGCTACACAACTGTCACACACATGCCGAGGGCCTAGGTTGGTCCCATGTAGGCTCCCTAGCTGTTGGTCCAGAGTCCATGCAGATGAAGGAGTTAAATCTAGCTTCAGATTCCAGAGGGAGAGCCCATAATGATGGGGAAGGTATGCTGCAGGAGTCGATAGGTGGCTGGTTAAATTCCTCTACCCACAGGAAGTAGAGATGGGAAGTGACATAAGGTTATAAACCCTCAAAGATCTGTTTGTCATCCCCAGTGACATACTTCCTCCTGAAAGGTCACACCCCCTGAAAGTTCTATTACCTCACCAAACAGCGCCACCAGCTGGAGACCCAGTATTCAAACACGTGAGACTAAGGGAGACAATTGACATTCAAACCACAACTGATTGAAGGATGCTCTCCAATCCCTTGATTTACACAGCGTCTCCTGGTTCTTACTTACATCTCTGACTGTGATGTCTCATCTAGGACTCTTTACAGAACTTTCTCGGCGATACGTAACATTTTACAAGTGGGCACGATAAGAGTACAATATGCCGTGTGATTTTTGAATGTTTCCTTTGAAAGTCTTCATCTTTTAGAGTTACTCCCTGAAGCATTCATAGAGTGTTATGCTGCCTTGGAAAATGGCTTTTAAGTAGTCCGGATGTAGCTGAAATTTTACAAAAGGTAAGTATAATTGAAAAATAAAGCAAAAAGGTATATGACTTGGCACTGCCATGAGTTCATCTTAGAAATTCCGATCTTTGAAGTTCTAAAACCAATTGTATTCCCACTACAAAGATCAATGATCCAGGTGATGAGTAACTTGGAGGCAGGGTCAGTAGGGCTCTGCCTCCTTAATGGAAGGTAAAGGACCAAGGGGGAGTGTATGCTATAATCAAGAAAACACAGACAAGTCGTCAAGAGTCCTGGGATGTGGCTCAGGGACAGAGTATTGTCTGGTGTCTACAAAGTCTCTGGGTTTAATTCCCAGCATTTCCCAAACAAGAATCCTGACTTCTTGACTTGGCCCGCCAGGACCCATAAATAACATGTTTGTCTATGCTGAGCTGGTCCTCTCTGTACCTGTAAACATGCTCTAGGAAAATAGACTCCTCTGAAGGAAATAAATCTCATCAAGAAATTCAAAATGCCTTGCCATTTGGTGGGGGAAGTGGGTATCATGGTGCCATGAATAAGGGTGCAGACTGACCTGGGTCAGCCCCAACTCCACGGCTTACTCTGACTGACCTTGGATGAACCCTGGGAGACTTCTAGTGCCAATTTCCCCATGGCCAAGAAGGGCTCTCTACTTTGACTACAAAAAGCGTTAAAATAGATGATTCCTAGGGTAGTTATCCCCAAATTCTTGTTGAGGGGATGGCAGGCAAATGAGAGACAGAGGGCCATCTAAGTTCTCAGGGAGAGTCCTGAATTGGTCCTTCTCTCCATTTCCCATGGAGCTCATTCAATCAGGGTGATTTGCAGTTGGTGGCAAACCCAGCCCTGAGACAGAAGATCCAAAGCTGGCGATAAAAACGTCAGCCAAGATTTGCTACATCTTCTTTCCACCCCCTGATCTCCCATTAAAAATGATTTGTCGTGAGGATGAAAACATGGGCAAACAAACGTGATTAAAATTTCCCCGTATTAAATACCTGTGTGGTAATGGCGGGAGTGAACAGAGCCCTCTGGAAAAAGCTCTGATTCATCAGTGAGGAGCTGGGGGCATGAGCAGCTGGCAGAGGCAGAGGCAGAATAAGAATCTGGCTTTGTGAATCTGCCACCTCAGGCATATCTTAGCATTTCCCTTCCATCTGTTTGAATTCATCTCTCTGACTCTGTTCAACACACACTGAAGGTGTCAGAAGCACTGTGGGGCCTCCCCGCCATAGCATTGTGCAGGCTTGGGGAGGGAGGGAGGGAGAGAGGGCAGGTGCGCTCCTGTGTTCTGCCTTATGGGGGAGGGGAGTGTCACATCTTTCAGAAAGGTGATAGATCTGTCAAAAATCCATGCAGCCAGTTACATACATTATAAAACTCTCTCTGTGGCCTTTATATCTCACAAAACCCATTTGCTTTCTTTAGGTCTATGGTGGATCAATTGCAAAAAGATCTGCCACCCTTCCGCTCTCCCTGTATTTCAAACTCTTGCAATGCAACCTTGCACCACCTTTCATCAAGAAGTAACATCCTTGACATGGGGTGGTCTTACGGCTGGCTTTCATTAAGAGAATGCAGCAGACATGAATGTGTGTCCATTGTAAGGTACCAGCCTAAGAGGCTGAGGTCAGGCATGCTGCCACTCTCTCTTACAGACAAGCTTAGGTGAGTTTGCTAGATAAAAAAACACACAGCCTGATTACCACCTGCTATTCACCTTGTAGCCAACTAACTTCAAGACATGAGTGAGAAGACATGGGAACTTCCTCTCCTTCACCCCAGTCTAACCACAGATCGCCAAGAAGATCCACCTGACATCGGGCCATCTTGTGAAATTCCTAGTGACCCCTGGGTAAGTTAATATAACATTATTGTTTGAACCATTTACCTATGAGGGGTTTTGCTATGCAGTGAAACTATTACATAATCCATACCCAGTATGACTCACCTCTTGTATGTCTTCCTAGAATGTGCTCGGAGACTTGCAATCAACTTCTCCAATACAATCTAAAATAGGCAGCTGTTTTATTTTTCGAGTTATGGAACCTGGCTAGCTCTTTGGCTATTATGAAAAGGGTTTCCTGAGAATTCATACTAATGCAACTTTACCTGGAAAAGACCAGCCCGCTCCATCACTCAAGGACCAATGGAGAACCTCCTGGTTTCCACAGAAGCCAACTGCATGAGGTACCAGGGCATCTGTTTTCCTTCCAGGCAACAATTAATTGCTGAACTTGTTTTATCCAGAGCGATTGTAATCTGCAGGGCTGATTGGAAATGTTGATTGACAAGGGAAAAAATAAATAGTAGAAGTAGGTTTGCTCAGCCATACTCAGGAAACATCCCTCACCGAACTCAATGGCAAGAGAAAGGGATAGGTAATCTGGATGGATCTGGCCAAGAACATATATCGAGGCAAAGGTTCATCTGGACTAAGGTTGACAAGCAATCTCTTCCACATTTCCTCCTCTTCTTCCACTTCCTGCTTCCCTTCCTCCCCTTCCATGCTTCTCTTCCTCCTTTTACTCCTTTCTCTCTCCTTTTCTCCCTCTCCCCCCTCCCTCACGTCCTTCTTCTAGTCCTCCTTCTCTTCCTCTTCCTGCACCTCTTCATCTTCCTCCTCTTCCTCAGGGTTCTTGATCTTTCATAGGGAGAGGCCATTTTTCAGCACCCGCTTGGATTATGGAGACACCTGTATCTACTGGCCAAGCCAGGCACAGGAAGTTATCCAGCTGGTCTCCAGGGCTTTGCAAGAATCAGTGATGTCTTGGTGGCAGAACCCCTACATCCTTTAAATGATATTCCCTTCTTACCCTCTACACTTCCACCTCAACTCACAGACCTTCTAAGGAAATTCTAGGCCTGCAGGAAAGCGTTGCTGGCGTGCGGCTGCAGGATGGAGAAGAAAATATTCAGAGGGAGGCTTTGGAGCCTGCAGAGGACCGCAGATGGGCTCAAGCACTTTACATGCAGACACTGGAGGCAAGTTAAGAGGAGATGGCACTGCCAATCAGAAGCCGTGAAACTGTAGATGAAAATGCATCTGTAGGCACAACTGTGGAAATAGTGAGGTGACTATAGTGTCACAGATGTCCCTGTCTTGAACACAAAAGCAGAGATCATCAACTGACCACAAAATAGGCATGTGAACGCTCAAGAAGAGATAATCGCGGGTTTCCTTCAACAGAAATCTTTCTCGAAAGCAGAAATCTCTGTTTCTGCAACTCTTAATGTTCCAGCTCATCTGCCAAGCCATCTCAGAGCCCCTCACTGCATCCTTCCAGCAACCTCATCCCATTATACCCTACTCCTTCTACCTTCCAGGCATCACCCCCCACCGTGAATACTGGATGCGCCCCTGCCTCTGGATGGTTGCATCAGACCCTGTCTGTGCCCTACCATGAATACTGGATGCACCCCTGCCTCTGGATGGTTGCATCAGACCCTGTCTGTGCCCTACCATGAATACTGGATGCACCCCTGCCTCTGGATGGTTGCATCAGACCCTGTCTGTGCCCTACCATGAATACTGGATGCACCCCTGCCTCTGGATGGTTGCATCAGACCCTGTCTGTGCCCTACCATGAATACTGGATGCACCCCTGCCTCTGGATGGTTGTGCATCAGACCCTGTCTGTGCCCCACCATGAATACTGGATACACCCCTGCCTCTGCATGGTTGCAGCAGACCCTGTCTGTGGGGAAATTCCAGTCCCCTTTCTCTTTTCACATAATCCCTTTAAGTCTCAGCTCAGGGGGCCCCATCTCCAAATATCAGAGTCGGCAACCTTCTCCCAGGAGCCGCCTCACTCCTGGGCAGTTTCTGTGTGATGGCGCCTCCTACAGGCAGAGCTGGCTCTGCTGTCTCCCTTTTTCATGAAATATAAGACAAAGGTGGAGTTGCAAAGCATCACTTGGAGATCACAGCGCCATAATGTGTGGAACGTTCCATACTCATGAGTCCATTTCTGTGACTTACAATAAGAGACAAATAAAGTCATAGTCTATTCTAGCAGTTCACAACCAGTGGGTTGAGACCCCTTTGGGGGTCAAAGGACCCTTTCACAGGATTGCATATCAGATATCTTGCATAGGAGATATTTGCATTATGATTCATAACAGTAACAAATTACATCTATGAAGTTATGAAGTAGCAACAAAATGATTTTATGCTTGAGGTCACCACCACATGAGGAAACCACTGGTCTATTCTTTATTTGTTTTGTTGAGTTGTTGTTATTGTTGTTGTTTTTTAGAGACAAGGTTTTATTACATAGGTCTGGCTAACCTGACAGGCGCCATGTAACCCAGACTGGCTTTGACCTGGTGCCAATCCCCTTGCCGTGGCCTCCCTACCACCAGGATTACAGGCGTGTGCCACCACATCCAACTTCACTATTAAAATTCATCTTGTCTTAAGTAAAACAAATATGTACAGGCTTACAAATTATTTCTATCATAGTTGGGAGAGAGCCTACACCTAAGAGCTAAAATTATGAAGGATACCATCACTGTCAATAACCTGGTATTGCAGGTAGCTCAGTCCTCCTTTAGAAGGACAGCCAAGTAGTAGCCACCTATGGCCAAGAAGCTTGTCTTGAGTGGGTAGTGTCCTACCCAGTTCTTCCAAGGCCTAAGTTGGAGAAGGCAGATGGGTTCTTCCTTTCACCTAGATCTCAGAAGTCACTAAAGGACAGAGCCTTGTGAATTCAGTGCTGAGAAACCAGTAGAGTGATGTTGATGGTTCCTTAATGGTGCTTGGAATGGTGGGTACTGGACAGGGTGAAAGTGCTGAATTAATTAATTCATGCTCTGGACCTCCGCTCATTCCCCTAACTGCTCTAGAAAAAGAACAATGAATTCACACCTGGTTAGAAGACATGCTTCTGACCCACTCTTTGTGGAAAAGCACTTCCAACCCGCAATTTTTCTTATCTTACCCCAGGTTTGGACTATCTACTCCTGGCCAAGTTGCGTTGATGCCCTCACTCTGAGCACATTTCTGCTTCTTCATCCCATGACCACAGGCTTGTGGAACTCCTCGGCTGTGCCTTGTTCACATCCACGATGGCTGGTTCTCAGAACTCATGGGAATGTTAACTTCTAACTCGAGTCCACACCTGAGAAAACATGACCGCCATTTTTATTCAAACCACCATTCCCAAGATTAAGCAATCACCAACTTGGCTCTTGTCAACTCAGAGTCTGAATTTTTCTGGTGACTCAGTAATCACCTGCCCTGAGATCTCCAAGAATAGAAGGAAAGTCACATCTCAGCCCTGAAACTTGCCTGAGGATGTTCCCGAGCTTCTGTGTGTCTCAGTTTCTTCAGCCATGACACAAGGACAGTGATGATGTCTCTCCTGTAAAGCAATTGGAGAGAATAATATATCTAACTTTTGGTCGCTCAGCCACTTATGAGTGTCTGTTGTGATGACCGTAGGCTGTAGCATCATCCATGAGACCAGCTCTGTCCTTGGAGCATGTCAATTGACTGGGAAACATTCTGCCTAGGGTAAGGAACGCAGTGCCTGGTACTAGACACAGACGTAAGTGTAAATTATCACACTTATGGCAGGTTAACTCGGGTTTCTGTTTCCAATTTTATGTTGGCTTTTCCCTTGTCTTGGAGTGTATGCTCTGCCTGGCAATTTGGTAGGCACAGGTATTTCCCAGTGACAGAAAAGCTGGAAAGAAATACAGTCTCACAGTTCAGATTTGCGTTCGGTCTTGGAGGTGTGAGTGACAGTTATGTTGCAAACGTGGAAATCTGCATCCCTTTCTTCCCAGGTTGGCACCTCAGGGTTCTAGTTTCACGAAGCATGCCCTGGTACGTAGAAGATAATGGGGTTCGCATGCCCCTGTTGGCACTGCCTCAGAGCTGGCCACTGCATCATCGGCTCAGATAAAAGACATGGTTGGGTCAGCGACACTCACACACCCACTGCCTATCAAGACAGCAGAAATCCTTAATGCTGAGAGGTGGTATTTACCAGTGTGGCAGCAACTCCACAGACATCCACTGAACTCCTGCCGAGGGGGTGAATGCAGTACCTGCCATGTGGACAGGTGTGACATGAACTCTTGTTTAATTAATGGGGGGAGGAAGGAAGGAGAGAAGGGAAGGAAGGAAAGAAGGAAGGAAGGAAGGAAGGAAGGAAGGAAGGAAGGAAGGAAGGAAGGGAAGGAAAGAAAGAAGGAAGAAATGAAGGAAAGAAGGAAGGATGGATGGAAGGAAGGAAAGAAGGAGGGATGGAGGGAGGGAGGGAAGGGAGAAGAAAAGGAAGGAAGGTCTGTATACTGTGACTTCACTGAAGAATCCATAATGTTTTCTCAACCAAACCCACAAGAAATTAGTCAGAAGACAGAAGCCGACCCCCAGGTGCTATAAACACGACTGAGAGCACAGATCCAGATGAGCAGTTAATGGCTGGCTGACTACAACCTGAAAATTCCCCCAGACAACTGCATCTCAGGCAGACCTTCCCCAGCAGCAGCGCCAGGGACACTATCGTTTTCACAAAGCTAACGGATGGTGTTCAGTCTGTCAAAGGTCACGTGATTGAGGAGAGAGAAGCTTGTGCAGGAAGAAAGAGGCTCCCAAACCCAGGGAATGGAGAGCAGTGTTGAGGTCTAAGAAATGTTGACCAAAGATGCGGAAGCAGAGGCAGAGGTGAACACTGGGAAACGTAGGATGAAAACAGTAAACAGCTTAATGAAAGGCCAGAGTGATAGCTTCCCACATGCCTCCTAAGGGTTCCTTGGCATGATGACATCTCTTGGGAAGCCCCATCCCTTGCCTCCCAGATTTGATCGGCATATGATTTGCATATGCTTTCTGGAAGACTCTCTGGGTCACTCTTAGGCGTGACATTTTGGGGAAAACATTTCCCCAAAGCGTCGGGCTCACTATTGTTTAATCCTCTCAACTACCCAGGGAAGAGGCATGGCTGTTGTGTGAATGACTCTTAGGTGACACTGTGGACCACAGTACTTAAAGGAAACAATTTAAGGGATGGATGATTCATCATGGTTTCAGAGGGTGGCAGCCCACCATGGTGGCTGCCATGGTTGGAGTGTGTGTGGTGGATGCTTCTCACATCATGAGAAACCAGGATGCATAAAGTGATGGAATTAGCCAGGTAGAGCATTCATTGACCCGTCCCCTAGTGACCTTGTTCCACCAGTCAGTCCCCACCTCTGGAAGGCTCTACAGCTTTCCAAAATATACCATCAGTGGGGGAACAAAGTGTTCAACCTATGAGCCCATCGGGGCAGCATTTTGGATCAAACCATAAATTGTCAGCAATATTGAGGGTCAGAGAAATGAAGTGATCCGTCCAAGGTCATGCAGCTGCTGAGTTCCAAGTTGTGACAAACATAAACCTCAGACATCAAACTCTTACTGGATTCCCCATTCTGAATTCAGGGCTGCAGGACAGAGCCTGTGAAGGGGAAGCGTGGGTAGTGGCTTTGAAAGTGTGCCCTGATAATAACAGCAGCAGAGATCGATAAAGACAATGATATGGTTTTTCTATCTGTGAAAAGGAAACAGAACACAGCACTCTGGCTGTGGCAAGACTTTATCAGGAGACTCTGATGAATGAACAGCCTGACGCAGCTTCCCTAATCGACGCTGGAGATTTCCATCTCTGAGATACATTGTAGCAACGTGCTTGGGCACTGGTGCCATTTCCGCCCTGCCTGTGATCGGCGCATCTCTGTTTTCAAATGAAAAGGTCAATAAACACATGCAAGGAGGAGAGCAAGAAAGAGGTGACGTTAAAGGAGCTGTGGGGACTGGGAGAAGCCTCGGTGAACACACTTCGTGACGACTGGAGTTTGGTCCCTCGGCATCCACATAAATGTGGAGTGGATGTGTTGGCCCACCTCTGATCCCAGCACTCAGGAGACCAGACAGGAATCTTTGGAATGGGCTGGCTAGTCAGGCTAGCCAACTTGGTGATATCCAGATTCAAGTGAGAGACCTTGCCTGAGCACATAAGATGGAGAACACTCTAGGAAGATGTCCAATGTCTGTCAACCTCTGGCCTCCACAAACTCATTCACACATGTACGTGTGCACCTACACCCATACTTGTGCACACACACATATGAACACAAACACACACCACATAACATAAGCACATACATCACACGTATACATCCATCACATCGCATGCACATATATAACACACACATGTATCATATACACATCACACATATATACAACACACATATATTACACACACACACACACAAAAAAAAAAAAAAAAAAAAAAACCTCCACCCTCCCCCAAAGCAGCTATCAATCAGAATAGTACTGAACTTGGGGTCACAACCTATACCTTCCAAAAGCCAAGTTCAGCCACTCTTTCTTCAAATCAATTGATTAAAACAACAAAATTAATAGTAAAAGGCAGGAAAGGGAGATTTATTCAAAGTGGTCACATGAGGAAGGGGGACAAAGAGGTCCAGTGAACCCCTTAGGTTCATCTTTTGGGAACTGGAGAGAGATTACATGAAGAATCTGGCCTGTGCACACACCTAAGCAGTTCTGATCAGATGACATCCTGCCCAGGAGGAACCCACCACAGTCTGAACGTCAAGCTTAGGCTGTAAGGTCGTCTGTTGAGTTGTTGAACGATGTGAATTCTCTTTCCAGGAGTCAAGTTCTCTCCATTGAAGCCTTTTTCTCCCCTTAGCATGAGATTCTTGGGGAAATTCCCATTTCTTGGGGTCCACCATGTCACTAGCCTGATAGTCAGATTGAGAGACACACGTGTCTCTTTAGAATGTCTTTGTTTCTGTCGGGCTATTTGCTAGAGCATGGGGTGAGCCCTTGTTTGAGCATGTTAACTGTGGACAGATGGACCTGGAAAAGGTGGACCATATTCAGCATCAAATACCCAAGGTCATGAGTCTGTGAGAACCAGAATTATTCTCAGGTTCCACCTGCCTCCCAACACAACCTGACCACCCAAAATCCTCATAGGGAGGAGACAACCGTGTAAGAGCTGAAGGATCCCAGGTTGGACTCACAGACTTCAGTGTTCTGCCCGACTTCTGAAGGTTGCCTGGTCCACCTGCCAGGAAGAGCAGCATTCTTGGACCTCCTTGTGTTTCTGTATCCCACCCCTGTACCTTACCTGCTGACAACCGCTGATGCCCCTCATGTAAGATCTTTTTAATCACTCTGATGTTAGTTACAGCATCTCCCCAGTGGGCTGGAACTCCACATGGCCAGAGCCTCTCCTTGTCTCTGTTTGTGTCCCATACAGCTCTGCCTGTGACATTCGTGGGTGCTGCAAAAACATTTTCTGAATGGAAGAAGAATGCTAGAACAAGAGCTTCCTCCATCCTCGGATGCAGCCTCATTCTCAGTTCTGACTGCCTCTGTTTGGTGATGGCCCTTACAAATAGAAGGGCCTTTGTTCTTAAGTTTGGGTCAACACACACACATTGTGCATACTTATTTGGCTCCACGTAATATCCAGCGAGTGTCTACAGTGAATACTGATCAAATCAGAGCAATGAACATTTCTGTCTCCTCATCATATTTTTGTATTTAGCTTCTCTCAGGCAGAGCAACACAGGCCTGTTATCCCAGCACTGAAAGGCTGAAGCAGGGGGATGGCACATTTGAGACTAGTTTGACTATGCTGATCCTGTCTCCAACAACAAAATAGTCTGTAGCTTTAAACGTCTGTCTTACCTAGGGTTTCTATTGTTATGAAGAGACATCATGACCATGGCAACTCTTATAAAGGAAAACATTTAACTGGGGCTGGCTTACAGTTCAGAGGTTTAAAAGTACATGATTGTCATGATGAGAAGCATAGCAGCTTGCAGACAGATAGAGAGCTGGAGAAGGAGCCAGGAGTTCTATATCCCAATCTACAGGCATCAGGAGGTGAACTGGTTTGAGCTTCTGAGATCTCAAAGCCCACCCCCTAGTAACACATTTCCTCCAACAAAGCCACACCTACTCCAGCAAGGCCACACCTACTCCAGCAAGGCCACACCTACTCCAACAAAGCCACACCTACTCCAGCAAGGCCACACCTACTCCAGCAAGGCCACACCTATTCCAACAAAGCCACACCTACTCCAGCAAGGCCACACCTACTTCAACAAAGCCACACCTACTCCAGCAAGGCCACACCTACTCCAACAAAGCCACACCTACTCCAACAAGGCCATACCTCCTAACAGTTCCATTCACTACTGTGGTGGTTTGAATAGGTGTGGCCCCCATAGACTCATGTGTCTGAATGCTTGGTCTTAGAAAGCGGCACTTGTTGGAGTAGGTGTGGCCTTGTTGGAGGAAGTGTGTCACTGTGGAGAGGGCTTTGAGGTCTCCTGTGCTTAAGCTATGCCCCATTTGGCTCACAGTTGCTTCTGCTGCCTGTGGATCAAGCATTGAACTCTCAGCTCCTCCTCCAGCACCATGTCTGCCTGCACACCACCATGATTCCCACCATGATGATCATGGACAAAACCTCTGAAACTGTAAGTCAGCCCCAATGAAGTGCTTTCCTTTATAAGAGTTGCCATGGTCATGGTGTCTCTTCACAGCAATAGAAACCCTAAGAGACCAATGGTCCAAGTATTCAAACACATGAGTCTATGGGGGCCATTCCCATTCAAACCACCGCCACCACCACCACACACACAGACATGCAGACACACACACACACACACACACACACACACACACACTCACACACACACAGACACAAGTTCTGTTTTCCCCAATTCAATCTTTGAGCAACTTTCTTAGCTGACTGTGGTTTTTGGGCTTCCATCTGGGCGTTAGACATTCTTTCTGCTGAGTAACAGCACCTCCAACCCATACCCACACCCATATGCACATACTTTCAGGTTCCCACGCTTCCTTCCTTGATTTTCTCCAAGTTCACTTTTAGGCAACCTTTTACACTCACTGAAACACGACTTCCTGGGGCTGCCTTTCTAGGCTCTGTAGGCTCAGCTCCTTCCTCACACACTTCCTCAGCATCCCGCATCTCCACCTCCATCCACATCTGTCTTCCCTACAGATTTCACTTTGTGAAGTCCACAAAGGCAGGCCTGGGTTTTCTCCTGAAATTTCTGCTGAATTCCCAGAGCTTGGCATGGTGCTAGAGAGTAGGAGCTTTGTAAACATTGCCTTTGTGAATAAATTCAAGCCTGCATAGCAAGTCCATGGGTAGATCCCACTGAAATCATTTTAAACATAGATCCCCCACTCCCCAGGCTGCTATTGAAGACAGAGGAGCTCAGGTCTCCTGACTGTGACAAAGCGGCCCTCATCCCCACTTCTCCTCCAGGTCCAGTCTCCTGATGAGCCAATCCGGTCCTTTGCCTACCACCACAGGCTCTGACTCAGGGAAGCTAAGGCCATTGCCAAACGTGTGTGGTGCACACCATACGTGGCAAGCACTTTGGGACCTGGCTCTTTTACAAATGTATTATTCAGGCCTCTAGCTAAGGAACAATAGGTTGTTCTAGGAAGCAAATAAAGCAACCAACTCAGCCTCTAGAATGAGAGCAATATTTGAAGCGGTCGAGAGAATTGTGCTGAAATTGCAAAGCCGAGAGGTCAAGGGGGGGGAGGCATCCAGCTTCATATTCACAGAGAGCCCCAGCGCCGGCCTTGAGGCCACGGGGGAAGAGAGAGGGGCTGAGCATGGGAGAAAAAACACATGGAGACCTTTTATTGCTTTTGTTTAAGTCTAATTACAGAAATCATAAACACATGCAAAAATCTTCCATAATTAACCGCCCAGAGATAATGATGTTTAACGTTTAGCTGTATGCCCTTTTAGCACTCGGAAAGATGGCCTTCAGGGCACCCTTATTATTTCACAGCCAGCCTCCGTCAGCCAACAATACAGCCTGGCTATGATGAAGCAGGGAAGCCCATGGCACAATTCTAGGATGTGGCTAAATATTCGTCCATTCGGTGATTCTTAGCGAGGTGCCCAAGCCTTGATTTCCACATCTATAAGCTGGGGACAATCATGCGCTGACCCCACTCTGTCAGAAGGGAAGATGGTCCGGTCAGGAAAGTGCAGACTGCATAAGTGTGAGGACCTGAGTTCAGACCCCCGGGACCCAGGTAAAGAGCTGAACCTGATGGCATGTGCGTGGGGAGGCAGAGGCAGGTGGATCCTCAGAGCCTGATGGTCATTCAGTCTAGCTAACCTAATTGGTGAAACTCGGGCCTGTTAGAGACGCCGCCTCCTGAAACCAGCTAGATGGCAGGCACCTGAGGATGACCTCTGGCTGCCACAGGCACAGGCATTCACACTCACACACAGATGCATGGGAATAAAAGTATGTTATAAACCTGATGTATAAAAGATGATCAGGCAGCGTTCTTGTTGCTAGAATAAGATCTGCCATGTTGGTGTAACAGCAACAGCAACTTTGTCGTGTGGTATTTTAATAGCAGTGGTGGCTGACACCCCTCCCCATCTCCTTCTCCTCCTCTTCCCCCTTCTCTGCTTCTGCTAGCTGGGGCTGCAGATTGATCCAGGCCAAGGACCCCCAGAAGAACAAAGAGATAGCTCCTGCAAATGAACTCAGCCACTGGGTGGGAAATCCACAGCAGATGAATCCCCGAGGAGGGTGGGAGAGGAGAGGATGGAGGTGACAGCTGGAATTCTAAGCACAAACATGAGTTCATTCTGAAGTCAATCAAATTGTTTTCGTTGGATTGAGGAGAAGGATGATGGGAACAACCCACAGCAACCAGAAGGATATTTTTAAATGTAGTTCAGCCCCTCTTGCTCTGTCATAATAAAATCCATTTCTGTCCCTCTCGCCTATGGGATCCAGGATGAAGATCTGACAGCTGCCTCCTTCCGCCCCAGCTTCTCTTTGCTCACCTTAATTAAGCCCCAACTGCTTCCTGGCTGGACTCGTTCCTGCCTGCAGCTTTTTCGTGCCCCAGGGCCTTTGCACTTCCTGTTCTCTTTACCGAAAATGTTCTTTCTCCAGATTTTTATATAATGTCCAATTTGTAATCCTAAAGCACCTCTTCTCTGTTCCACCATGACCCAGGTAGGCCTGTGGAGGAGGAAGAGAGGGAAAAGGAAGAGTAAGAGGAGGAGAGGAAGGATGAGGAGAGAAAAGGATGAGAGAGAGGAGGAAAAAAGGGAGGGAGGAGAAGGAGAAGGGGAAGTAAACAGGGAAGATGGGAGGGAAGTCAGCAGCTGCTGCCATTGCTAATAACCATTATGTCCAACTCTAGGGCACAGCAAATCCATCGACCATGACATTGCATTTTCTTACATGCTTTACTTTTCCTTTATAGATTTAACTTCTATCCAAAATTATGTATTTTTTAAAATTTTTAAAACTATATTTTATTCATGTGTCTGAATACACATGCATGCAAGCATGCACTAGTACATGTGGAAGTCAGAAAGCTACTCTTGGAGTCTCTTACAAATGTTTACTTTATTGTTAATATATGCATATATGGAGGGGGGCATCCACACAAGCAAGGGCAAGTGTCCAAGGAGCCAGAAGCCAGTGTCAGATCCTCTGGAGCTGGAGTTACAGGTGCTGTGGGTGCTGGGGACCTTACCCTGCAAGAGTGATGTGTGCTCTTAACCACCAGGCCATCTCTTCAGCCCCAGGAAATCAGTTTTCTCCCACTATCCCATGGGATTCAGCAATGAAACTCGAGTCGTCAGGCACAGGAGCCTCTCCCTGCTGAGCCATCTCTTCAGGTTCCTGTGTGAAGGCAGACATGTGTTTATTTACTGTCAACCTTCTCCTCCAAAGCATAAACACCACCTGTGTCTGCCTGTTCAGTGCTGTAAGATACACTCCTACCTGGAACAGGACTTGGGCAGAATAGATGCTCATTATGAATGAACAGATAAATGAATGGATGGATGAATAGATGGGTGGATGAATGAGTGAATGGATGGAAGGATGGATGAGTGGATGAGTGGATGAATGAGTGGATGGGTGAATGGATGGATAAATAAGCAGATGGGTAAATTAGTGGATGGGTGGATGGATGGATAGATGGATAAATGGATGGATGGATAAATAGGCAGATGGGTGAATGAATGGATGGGTGGATGGATGGTGGATGGATGGATGGATGGGTGGGTGGATAATTGGATGAATGAATGAATGTCTTAGTTAACTGAAGATGTTGAGACCAACAGCTGCTATGGAGTAAAATGAGTCCATCCATTTATGGATCTGAGATGACCTGGTCTGTATGTTTGCCTCCATTCATATATTTGAAGCTGATCCCCAGGGTGGTGATACAGGAAGCCACTGGGCAGGTGACTGAATCTTGAAGGCTCTGCCAGCGCTCGGTGGGGTCAGTGTCCTTATAAAAGGGGGAGAGACTCCCCACACCTTTGGCCATGCTGACGACACAGTGAGCCATCAGCTTGGAAACTCAAAGTGAGCCTTCACCACACTGGGTACCCTGTTCACAGACGTCCTAATCCTTATGACTGTACCAGATACATTTCTGTCATTTGGAGGCTACCTGGTTTATGGACTATAACACCATACGTCATTACAGTGGTTGAGGGCAGAGACTAGAGGGCTCATTGGAAGAGCGGCCCCATTTGTTCCCAGCTGTGCGACCGCGGGCAAGTCACCGGAGCCCTCTGTTTCCCATCTGGAAAATGAAAGGGACAGTGGTGTCTACACCATGGGGCTATTGTAAGGATTAGATGAGATAATATAGGCAAATCACTCGGTGAAGTGTCTGGTACCTAGGAAGCCCTTAATAAAAGTTGCTTCATGCGAATAATCGATTAATTCATTGAGCCACCCTCCCTTTGGTAACTGTTTCCATTATTTAATCATTAACATTTTTATCCATTTCCCATGAGTCTCTCCTCCACTCCGAGGTCATGCTTCTATCTGTTCGCAGGCCATGCCCATCATCTACTGTCATTGACGGTCTGAGTGGATGTTTTCTAAGCTTCCTTTTAAGGATCCTGAGATGACGGAAAGAAAGATGGTTTAAATGCCACCAGCCTTCAAAGTCCTTCCACATCTACCCCAGGTGTATCTTCACGATACTCGACATCCCCAACCCCCTAGCCCAGAGCCCCAGCGTCCATCTGTCCATCTCCCTGCAGCCCCAGGCCTCTTTCCCTAACTCAGCTCATCTGAGTGTTTTCTGTGCACACACTGCCCCCAACCTGTGTTGCTTGCTGCCCTTTACTTCCAATTGAGATGGCCTTCATCTTCAAGATACCTAAAGTACAGGGATCCTTTATTTCCTGTTGGGATGACATTCATCCCCAAGATACCTAAAGTACAGAGACCACCCCACTTCAGACCAGTGTTTATGCCTACAGTCTTGTTCTCTTCAGTTTCCTAGGGGAGCTGGAGAATGAAGCTAAAGATGACCAGGGTAGAAACAATGTCCATGCATTTGGATCTTGCTACATAGAGGTGTAAAAACCAAGAGTCAAGCTTGGTTAAAAACAGGCTCAACCAACAGCCTGTCCCAATGCCTGCCTGTTGGATACTGCCTCTGCTTGACCTGTATTCTCATGGTGTGCCCTCAATAGCAGTATGAGCCCATTGATTTGTTTTGTTGTTGTTGTTGTTGTTGTTTTGTTTTGTTTTGTTTTGTTTTGTTTTGTTTTTTGAGCCCATTGAATAGACACACAGATGGAGGTTCAGGGAGAGAAAAACATACACACTATCACTAGTCCTAACTTGCTGAATACCTAGCTAGCTTAATCCTACTCACTTGGTTTATTTCCGTATTCCTTTGTATTTATTGTGAAAATAGGTGTTTAGTTAGTCAACATCTTAATTGTGGTGCTTTCTAATGTTGTAAATTTTGAACAATTTCAAGCTAAAAGTTGAGTCATTTGTTGAACCCACATTTGCCTTTCAACTAGTCACCAAATTCTCTCTTGATGTCCTTTACTCAGGAGGCACACACATGCACACATATGTATATGTGCACACACATGCACATACACTTTTTTTGTTGTTCCATTGATAAGTACATTTAACAACCCTCGTGATTTCACCCCAAATGTATAACAGGCTGAACCAAGCAAGTTCGGCCCCACATGGAATCCAGTCATTATGTTCATTCTAGGCCCTGGTATTTCCCAGCCAGAGGGGACCTTGCCCATGCTTCTGTACATGCTCCACACATCTCTGGCTGACAAGAGTTCTCTTGAGGGAACCATACCCTGCTGTGCTGAAGGGGGATCTGTTTCCCAGGCGATACCCGGCTGAGACTGGCAGGGGGTCCATTTGGTTGAGATAATTCACCCATATTCTCATTCTGTACTGGATAATCTCCACTGTCAACCTTACAGAATTTACAGTCACCATGGAAACACACCTCTGAATGCATCTAGGGTGTTCTTAGGGAGACTGAACAGCAAAAGACTCGGGCTGAATGGGGGTGGCACCAAACCATTGGCTGGGGTCTGAGAAAGAAGTGGATTGAGCACCAGCATTTATCTCTCTCTCTCTCTGCTTCCTGACTGTGGACTCAATGTGTTCAACCGCCTCACACTCCTGCCGGTGTGCTTTCTCCGCCACAATGGACTGCATCCTCAAACTTTGAGGCAGAATAAGCCCTGCGTACCTTAAGCTGCTTTTCTTAGATAGTTTGTCAGAACAATTAGGAAAGTAACTAAATACAGCTTTTTAGCAACTTAAAGAGAAGAACTGTGTCATGGAAGTTACCAACATTGACACTTAGGAAGTCAGGTAGACTCATGGAAGCCACGGAGGGGCAAAGCAAAGATGCAATGTTACAAAGACAAGCAAAGCCCCTCCAGCTACAGCCACGCAGTCAGCAAGAAGAAGCTGCATGGATCATTACGGCCCTGTGGCTCCTGGTCCTCTTCCTTGCTCTCACTAAGGCCTGCTGTTCTGTTTTCTCTGGGTTCCCATGGGACCTTTCTGCTAGGCACAGCAACACGATCATTAGCCTGACTCAGCTGGGACAGCTTTCTATTGACTTCCATCAAGGAAGCCTGATGAAACCACTTGATCCATCTGTGCCTTCCGTAGGGCTGCATCTGGGAACTGGATCTCTCCAAGAGCAACGCTCATTGTGACCGATGGCCCCGGGGTCTGCCCAAGTGGACTCACACACTTCCTGGTGTGACAAATAAGACTGATTAGAAACCATTCATTGCCGAAAATTGTATGTGTACAAAAGGTCTCTGGCGGCTTCCTTATTTAGATGTCACCTCTGCTGTACTGAAAATGCAGAGGACGAATTATCAGGACTCTCATACTTGCACCTGTGACATTACATCATTACATAACACAACCCAGATTCACAGAGACCAGCCGAAGCCTCGGGGGCTTGAATTTTCCTGTCACTGAACTTTCTGGAGAACGATCACTTGTTTGATTGGGGGAGAGATTTTTATTTATCATACACAGGTAACTAATTTATATAAAATTAGATCCTTCTAAGTAGAGATAATACAAATGACAGCCAACGTAATTGGATCTCTCTCCGATGATTTAGGAGGAGACACTTCTGAATGTCACTCCTCTTTATTTAAGACAGTGGGGAAAAAATATCTGGATAATAAAATTAAAGTCTTCCATTTGCTCATTAGAGCCTTCAGGGTGTTACATGTCTATGGGACCAAGTCCAAGCTTAAACATCACACCTCATTTCTCAGGCTGTTCATCAGAATCACTGGCGTCCCCAGCTCAGAATCATTCTACTGGTTCTGTAGTTGAACACATCTGCTGAACTGGTTAAATCTCCATCCACTCCCTTTACTCGGGATTCCAAAGTGGTAAAAGAAAAGCACAGAGCGTTCTGATTTTATATTTATTCCTTATCTCATTCCCAACCTCACCAAGCAATGGAGTTTGAAGATTTGTGTGTTATAGTTATTATAAAATATCGTCTCCTTAATGAAAATGGTACCTGAGAGAATGAGGAGCTAACACTTCATACTTCGAGGCAGCTCCTCAATAGTCTAACTCTTTAACACAGTGGTTCTCAACCCGTGCATCACGAAATGCCCATACTAGACACCAGAGGCTAACAAATGAAAAGCCTGGTGCCAGAAATACTTCCTTGGAGTTGTTGTCCAGTTATGGCCCCATACATTCCCAAATGGCGTAGGGTGTTGCCATTGCTCCTGGTGACCCTCCAGAACCCAACAGTAGGGTCCTACTGCTGACAACTCTATGTATTTGAATTAGAGGACATGAAGAAATCAAGCGAGTCCTGACCTGGAAGCGTCATCTGCACCAGTTAGTTGTCATGCTATCGAAAGTGTCATACACACTACTAGAGAAGGGTAATCATAAACCAAAGCTGGCTGGGAACTCTGTGAGCTACACCAATAATTGACCCTGGCAAGTCATAGCCACTGGTGTAATAGTGGCATAAGCATCATGGGAGTGACCAACCACGTTCTGGTTGGATATAAGCTCTACTCCACAAGATGAAACCATACCGAGCATCATGATTGGACCAAGAACCCGCGGCTAGATAGGCTGTAAAAGAGAATCTACTATTATTATCTTGCTAAATGGACATAACGTTAAACCAACTCCTAATGGCTTCTCATTATACCCCTGAATCAATGCGTCCCTCAACCTTACAAGAGGAGCCTCTATTCCCAGCAGATGGTTATGAACACGGAGACTCGCAACTGGCCAGTGTGTGGACAGTAAGGGACTGCACAGTGCTCAGCCCTAGATGTAACGGGTATACCATACCCTCTCCTCCCAAGGCTCCAAGGTCATTGAGGGAGAGGGGTTGGAAAGAGTGTCTGTCATGCAGGTGTGGTAGGTGGCTGGACACAGCAGGGCAGCTGCACAAGTGACACTCACTGCAGTTGTGACAGAGTGTACTGCACAAAACCTGTGCAAGGCCACAGCAGACAAAACCCCAGCAGAGAGAGGGGAGCTGGGCTCGCCATCCTATTCCTAGCCCGGGAGCTACTGACAAGTGTTTAGCTGCTGTGAAAGGGAAAGACAGTGTTCACTAAGTGTAGCACTTGATAAGTTGACTGTGGTCCAGTTGAAGACCACTTTCCCAACACATCTGAGCAGCACTAGTTGGTCTTGAAGGATTTAAAAAAAAAAAAGACACAAAATTGGGTAGGTAGAGAAGAGGGTGGACCTGGGAGAAGTCAGGGATGGAGGTATGAATATGATCAAAATATGTTGTACAAAACTCTTGAAGATATAATAAAATGTTTCTAAAAGAAACATAATAATAATCGACAACCAAATGTATAATTCAAGTTTGAATAGGGGAAAGTCATGGAAATGGACATTTCTCCAAAAATAATACACATAAAAAATGTACAGTATTGGTCACTAAGAAAATTCAAATCAAAACCACATGAGATTTTAAACTCACCAGGATGGCTAGAACCCCCAAAATGGAAACCATCAGATGCCAAGGAAGCCACAGGAAATCTGAAAATGTGAAAGGCTGTGAGGGGGCACAGCTCCCAGCACCCAATCAGTTAAGTGAGGAACTCCTATGTGACAGAGCCAGTCTATGCTGGTACATAGCACAGAGTCCTGGAAATATTTGTTCAGACAAGTCCGTGCACAAATATTCACAGCAGTATTGTGTAAAACTAAAGACATAAACTACCCAAGTTCCCATCAATGAATAGATGGATGGATAACCCAAAATATTGCATTTCCACGCAATTGAATATTATGCAACCATGAAAAGGTATGAAACGTCGATATATGGCACAACACAGATGAGCCTTGAAATGAACAAAAAATTCCAGATATACTCATAGGATTATTTTGGGGGGAAGGAAAGGACCCAGCGAGAGAGGCACAAGAAAGAAGGGGGTTGAGGGTAAATACAAGCAAAGTGCATGATACTATATATGCCATATGGAGTTGTCACAGTACAATGCCTCATCTTGTACGATGAGCACACATGAATGCCCACATAGTGTTTCCTTGATAGCTCATGACGGACAGGAGCAGGCAAATTTGTAGAAAAAAAGTAGATGGGTGCAGGAGGGGGCTGGGAGTGGAGTTCTGGAAGGGAATGCTCTGTGGGAACAGGGATCCTTTGGGGGTAATGAAATGCTCTGAACAGGGAGATCTCTGAATACACTTGAAGGTATCAGACGAGTGAACTTTGTGTTGGGTAAAAACAAACACATGAAGAGCATGAAGTCACAGCAGGTGCAGCGTGTCAGGGTAAACTCACGTGGTCTGCGGCCATCCCGAAAGGCTTCAGGCTTCCCAGCTCCGTTCAAGGACTGTCAGGTGGCTCTCGGGTCTCATCTTCTGCTGACCTCTGGGGCTTTGATGGCACAGGTGCTCAGGGAACGATGACCTGAGTGAAGAAGCCTGCCGATCGGGTCATGTGGTTTCCCCAGGTGAGCTGTGGTACAGAGCAGAGCAAAAAAGTACAAGAAAGATAAGGTCACGGGCAGAGGCCACAGCCAAGAGGGAGAAGAACAAAACAAAATAAAAAACAAGACAAAACAAACAAACAAACAAAAAACACCACCTTTTCCCCAAAACCCACGTGGCAGAGGGTGGAAATAATGGACGTAGATTAAAATGTAATTTTCCCTTACAAGCTGCAGGGAGGCCAGGGGCTGGGGAGGCAGCTGGCCCCGGGGAGATGCTGGGATGGCAGTAACTCACCAGCAGCCCTGCACAAGAGCAGTGCTTATTAAAAAGGTCAAATGGAGCCAGCGGGGGAAGGGTTGATGGAAGTAATAAAGGGACACGGGAGTGAGGGAGCCATTGGGAAAGACTGGTTCTGATGAAGCATTTCTTCCAAACGTGGCAGAGGCCAGCCATTCAAGTGAGTAGATGATGGCTGGGTCCCCTACTGGGAATGCCTGGGCTGGAAAACACTGTTGTTGTTTTTTTCTCTGTGGCCCATACTTTTTCCTGGCCCTGTGCAGAGGTCAACAGTGCATCAGCGAAACACTGGCTTAAATAAGAAACAATTGTCAGCAAGCCACTAAAACAGCACTGGGAACCCTCTGTGTGTGCACGCCCGCTGGGGAACGGAGAGGCCATTGAACTGTCACTGGTCACATGACTGAGGAATGACTGAGGCTCCCATAGGTCCATGTCTAGTTCATACATCATCATGGCCACCTCAATCATCATTATAACAAACATTGCCACCACCATCATATTATCACCACCACCACCACCCATTATTATCACTATCATTTCTCACTACCATCATCATCATCACTACCACCACAAGCATCACCATCATTACCATCACCATCATCACCAACATTGTGCACAGCTCACAATTCCATTGAATCCTCTGAACAACCTACACAAAAGATCTGTTACTGCTCCCGTTTTGTAGTGAGGCATGCCAAGATTAAGTTATTGACCTCATCATACCCGTCCACTGAAATGCAGAGTTAGGACTTGACACCCATGTCACCAACCCTAAATTCTGTACTTCAAACTGACATAGTCCAAAGCCTCCCACAATAACCAAAGGATTAGTGAGCACCTACTCTGTGCCTGTTCATAAATACATTGTTGAGAGTGATGCTAAGTAACTTTTTCTCTCAGGACCTCCGCCATCTTGTCAATCCCGTGGGGAGCTGTCACTGACATCCTTACCTGGGAGCGTGGTTCATTGTCTTGAGAATCAAGTGATACTCGCTAGGATTATTTGCATATTCAAATGAATATGACCGTAGAAAATGGAAACTGCCCTAATGGATGCCTCCCCCATCTACTCTACAGCACGTTCTCATCACAGACAGGCACCGTGGTTCTGAGCTGAGGCCAGAACAGGCCATTTCATTTGTCACTGATCCTGAAGGAAAACAAAGGTGAAGCCCATTGTTGGGAGGGGGTGTGAGGAGAGACGGTGGTCAAGTTCATGCTAGCTCAGTGCTCGCTAGCTAGCACTAACTCTGAGAGCCAAAACACCTGGTTTCCGGTGAGTCCCTGTGAGCAGATGAAAAGCTGCCTCTGGTTAATTCCAGTCTTTACTCCTGAGACTCTGAGATGCTTTGTTTATATGTTCATAGCTCTGTCTCTCTCTTTCTCCCTCTTTCTGTCTCTGTCTCTGTCTCTCTGTCTCTCGTGTGTGTATGTGTGTGTGTGTGTGTGTGTGTGTGTGTGTGTGTGTGTGTGTGAACTTAAAGTGTTATTTTCATTGTAATACATGGATGAGCAGACTCATTTATAGTCTTTGTTTGGGTTCCCACCTAGCAACCATTAATTTCACTGGATTCTGATTTGGTAGAGTACAGAATAGGTCCCCCAACCATAGCATTTATCAGGAATATATTCCCCATGGAAAGTGTAGCATTCAGAGTTTGGGAGAAGAAGCCATGGGAAATGTTAGTGCCATGTGAGAGACTTGTCCCGGGCCTGTGACCTTACTCAGTTGTGAGGTTGATGAAGTGGATTCTGGTGTCTCTCATCTGATATTGGGAGTCTGGCAACTTGTACTGTACAGGCAAGATGGGCAAAGGCGCTTTGCCAGGTATCCAGCCCTGGGTTCAGTGTCTGCCAGCAATCTCAGCCACTAAAGACTATCAGTGGGGCATATAATCAATGGGGTTGTACACCGCATAATTCCAGAGTGTCCCATTCATATCCTGCCGCTAGGAACTGAGCCCTTGGAAGGGAGAGGTGAGAAGTTCATCGAGTGAAAAAGGCCTCGTAGCTTCAAGGTCACAGGCTAGAAGCAGGTCAGTTCTTAGACATTTGACTTGGATGATACCAGTGTCCTGGGGGAGGGGAGGGTTGGCACCGTTCCCTAGGGAGCTAAATACACACCTGACCCTCCAGTGAGAAGCTGAAGAGGGGAGGGGTTCATGGGAAGATGGTTCCATGTTGATGATATGACCTGAAACAGCATGTTTGAAACACACACACACACACACACACACACACACACACACACACACACACACACACAGCCTCACCTGAACCATAGAAAGAAAACGAAAATGTCTGTTGCTTCATACCAGTTCTCTACAGAAATCTCCCATGTGGCCTTGGGAACAGACAAGGCAGAGGATTCTGGTAAGTGTAGTTCAAGCTATCCAAGTTTATAAAACCACCACAGTAGGTGAAGGACTTCTGCATTATAAAAACATCAGAATTGGTCAAAATTCGAACACAGGGCCAATCACACATGAAATGTCTTTCAGTGACTTGAAAAAAAATTTAGTAAGTAGCTTATCTTTCTCAGCCACCAAGGACTACCAGAGAGGCATATGGCCAATGGAGTCTTACTCTGCAAAATCGCAGTGTTGCATTCACAATGCTTATGATGTGCACAGTCCACTCCCTTGAGAAGGGTTGCTGGGATAGTTCTACTTAGAATCCAACCACAGCCACCTGTCATAACACTGGTTGGTGACAAGAGAATCAAGTTCTCAGGGCCTCTGAGGAACAGAGATGATCTGACGACCAGCTAGGTCATGCCAACAATTAAAATATCGTTATTCACAAGACTCAGTAGGGGATCCAGGTAAAGAGGAGACAGTCAAGAGGGTCTGGTCATCACAGCAGTCTAGACAATAGATAAAGTCCAGAGATTAGACAGGAAGCAGAGTCCAGGGGGATACAGAAGAGGTGGGAACCTCCTTGTTCCCTGGACTCCATCAGGCCATCCTCAGCACCAGCTGTCTACAGTCAGCAAGGGAGGAGGTAATGCTGGAGACACTGGTGCTAACTTCCACAGAGACACTGGTGCTGACTTCCACAGAGACACTGGTGCTGACTTCCACAGAGACACTGGTGCTGACTTCCACAGAGACACTGGTGCTAACTTCCACAGAGACACTGGTGCTAACTTCCACAGAGACACTGGTGCTAACTTCCACAGAAACACTGGTGCTAACTTCCACGCTTGCACATATGCTGGCACAGGAGTGTAAAGGCCAGAGGTCAACCTCAGTTGATATTCCTCAGGAACCACTCACCTTATTTTCTGAGGCAGGGTCTCTCACTAGGAGCGGGATCTCACTGATTAGTCCAGGCTGGCAGCCAGAAAACCTCAGGGCTCCACCTAAGTGCCGTCTGAACACGGGGATTACAAGTGTGAGCCAACACCTGACTTTTTCTGTGGGTTCTAGATGGTACCAAATGCAGGTCCTCATGCTTTGGCTGTTTCCTAGTTAGGGTTTCTACTGCTGTGATGAAACACCGTGACCAAAGCAACTTGGGGAGGAAAGGATTTATTCGGCTTATGCCTCCCCATCACAGTTCATCATCAAAGGAAGTCAGGACAGGAACTCCAACAGGGCAGGAATCTGGAGGCAGGAGCTGATGCAGAGGCCATGGAGGGGGTGCCGCTTACTGGATTGTTCCCCGTGCCTTGCTCAACCTGCTTTCTTGCTTTCTTATAGAACCCAGGACCACCAGCCCGGGGATGGCCCCACCCATCATGAGTTGGGCGCTCCCATGTCAATCACTAATTAAGAAAATGCCCTACAGCTGGATCTTATGGAGGCATTTTCTCAATTGAGGTTCCCTCCTTTCAGATGACTCTAGCTCGTGTCAAATTGACATAAAACTAGCCGGGACAGACAACCAGCACTTTACCAACTGAACCATCTCCTCGGCCTGAGGGGAGCATGTTTGATGGTTCTAGAAACAGTGGCGTCAAGACAGGGTGACAGAATTAAACTCCCCCTTTCCTGCCTAACACCCACCCCTTCTTCTGATACCCCAACAATTTTCCTTGCAGAACGACCACCCTCTGGCCTCAGTGAACAGGCAGCTCAACCCCAGATAAGGAAACTGAGGCCCACAGTCAGGTGAAAACACTGTCCCAGCCTCAGAGCATGGTGAGGCTTCTGGGAAGCAAATGTCCGCCACGCTGGAGGAGTTAAGCATTTTACAAACCCTCCTATGAGCAATGCAGAGCTGACCCAAGACAGCAGGGCAGGGTCGGATCGTGTTAGGGGAGAAACTCAGTCTGCAAGTGGAAATGCATTCTCCCTTCTGCACCCCTCTTCAGCCAGAACGCCAGCACTTGTAAAACACAAGCAGGAGAGAGCGGGGCTCGTTAAATGGCTAATTCTTTCCCTGCATTGCTTTCCCTAACGTGGCCCCGGAGTCAGCAAAACCCGTTATCTACTTAATCTGATTTGATGGTATGGTGCTGTTTATTTTATGATTTTTTTTCCCTTGTTGGATAATGGCAGGTCCTGAAAGGGTTCTATTGATTGCCCAGCTGCAGGTTTATCGGGGCCAGTCTCAGCCCTCCACCAAATGGAGTCTCCATTAGATTCTTATCTCGCCCCTCCGTAGCTTGAAAGAGTAAATTTAGTTAAGGCTGCAGGATGGCTCCTGTGGGCTGCATTCCCTTTATAATGAAACAAAATTAGAAACTGCTTTGGATTTTAACACTCTCTGTATCCAGTGCACCAAATTACCCCCAGAGGAGAGATCAGAAGCGGAGGAGAGGTCTGTGCTTGGGGCCTCACAGCAGCCCCATAACTTGTAAATGGGTGAAGCAGTCAGAAGAACCGACATTGGGCATCTGGTCAAGTGCTTGGCACCCCTACATCTGTTCTTCAGCCCCAAATGGGGGAACACCATCCACCTTCCCAAGGGCCTCAGGCTGGTCAATGAAATCAATAGCCCTCAGTAAGAGAATGTTGGGGGGGGGCGCTGATGGTATGGTTCCACACGGGGAAGGTGCTTGCTGCTAAGCCTGACGACATGAGTTCGATCCTCAGGACCTATATAATGGAAGGGGGAAACCAACTCCTGCAGAGCACACACACACACACACACACACACACACACACACACACACACAAACACACTTTAAAATTAAAACACTTGGGCGCACATTATCATTGACTACATGTGTTCAGACTTGGACTTCTTGTAGAAGACAGACAAAAATCTTGCTTTCCCTGAGAACTTTTCCCATCTATTTGTTTATACAGAAACATGCATTGAGCAGATCCAGGAGACAGGGATTGTTTCCACCATCCAGGAAGCTGCCCTTGCTAGACGGCGCTGCACAGCCTCTCGCACCCACGCCCAAGTCCGTGGTCCACCTCTCTTGGCTCCAACCATTGCTATTGTGAATCCCAGCTACGGCAGGTGCATGCTGACCTTGCTCCAGCAGCCTGCTGCCTCTGGCTCTCTGGGGGTTTGACGGAAGAGCTGTGCTGGTGCCTGGGTGAGGCTGCACAGGGGTTGAGTGAAACTCGTGATCCGTGGGCGAAAGGGGCTGAGGGGCCATTTCTGAAGTGCTTCCTACACCATCTTCAGAGGCCCTTGGTTGAGTGTGGGCCCCCCTAGTACCCACATCAGCAGTCAGTTTAGTATAACACATCTATGGGGCTGGGGAGAGGGTTCCGTAGTCAAAGCGCTTGCCGTATATGCGTTGGAACTGGAGTTCAGATCCCCAGAATCCACATAAATGCTGGTGGACATGGTGGTCTGACTTTTGTCCCAACTTCAGAAGGCAAAGGCAGGGATTCCCAGAGTAAGAGGGCTAGAGAGAGTAACCAAACCTCCTACAAGCTCTGAGTTTGATTGGAAAGACCCCCGCCTTATCATTAAGGTGAAAAGTAACCAGCCCCCGCATGTACCTGTATCCACACACGTGTACACATACACACATGCACACACAAACAGAAAAATAACAAAAACCCGGCACACCCATGGGCAGGCTTTAGCTCACTCCCTGACTCAGCGTCTCAAATCCTGCTTTCCTGTTCCCTGAGTTCTCGTCCCAATCAGACCACCAGTCTGCAGACCACCCCCTCAAATTCTGCTCTCAGGGGAGATTCTGAGCCAAGACTTCCATGATTTTCTGCCATGGAGACACGTGCCCATTCCCATCAAGGCCACCAAGGACACAGGAGGTTCCAATTCTGATCCCATTCGCCCCATCCTAGCCCCAGCAATTGATTGGCTCAGAGAGAATGCTTGACAGGAGCTACAGCCAGTCAGGCGTTCCTCGTTGGATCCAGGCACTGTTCTGTCCCTGGGGCTGCTTTGAGTGGGAGGCTGTCAAAAGCCTGAGTTGGGAGTACACAGATGCCTAAGAAGCAGAGAAAACCAATTTGAACAAGAAAGAAGAGGTTCAATAGTGGAGAGACGGGAGGCAAACTGCCAGGCTCCCAGCCATTTTCTAATCTTTAGTTCACAGTCCATCTTGTGTTGGTCCCCTTTCTACCTTCTGGTTCTCTGGGACCCTTTTATCTTTCCAATAAATTCCATTTCCCTGCTTACACTCACTTTAGTGGTATTGTGTTATTGCACCCAAATAAAAACAATAAATATGCTACAACATCTTCCTGAGAATCAGGAACTGAGTCATAAAACAAGGACACTGGGCCTCAGCTCCTCCCAGCATCCCCCGGGACTGCAGAGATAGACCTCTTCATCACAGGCCTCACACGTCCCCCACGCAGCACCCCCAATCATCTAGTCCTTAATAACTGCAATTGTTGGGTGAACAGTGGGCCATCAAGATGCCTCCATGGCTGTTAAAGAGATCGTTGCTGAGTTCTATCCCTGGGACCCACATGATGAAAGAGAGTGCTGCTTCCCCTAAGCTGTCTCTGGTCTCCATGGTAAACAACACACACCTACACACACACATGCATACACATACACATGCATACACACACACATGCATACACACACACCATACACACTACACACATACACTCACACCACACACCTACAACACATACACACCGAAACCCCACACCACACACACAAACACACACACACACACACACACACACACATACACATACACCACACACATACACTCACACCACACACCTACACATACACACACAGACCCCACACCACATACACACACACACACACACACACCACTAAAATTGTTTAAAAATTAACCAATTATAATTACAGGGCTAGAACAATGGCTCAGTTTGTTAAGAGCACTTGCTGCTCTTCCAATGGACCCAGGTTGGGTACCCAGTACCCACAGCGCTCACAACCATCTGTAACCAAATGTAAACTCCATTTGCAGGGCATCTGGTGCCCTCTTCTGGCCTTCAGGGGGCACCTAGCACACATGGGGTACAATAGACAAGCATTCTGGTGAAACATGCACCCACATAAAATAAAAAGTGAATTATAATTGCAACCCGATCCTTACCAGAGGGCATAGTGCTAAGGGGTTCATGTGGGTCTTTTCTTAGCTGCAGAAGAAATGATTCATTTCTTTAGTGGTAGAGACACAGCATTAATTATACACGAATATTTCAAGCTATGAAAACGTTGTACAAAAAATAAATTAGGAGATGTGATAAGGGGAAAAGCAGCTAGACTGGAGAAACAGATCTGAAACTATTTGAAATGGCAGAGGGGAGATAGATGGTCGGGGGTAAGATAATGATTCAAGTGAGATTTCAAGTATGAGAAGAAATACGGAAGACACACACACACACACACACACACACACACACACACACACACACGAAATACCATCCCAGGCAGAGGGAAGGGTGAGTGCAAAGGCCCTGGGGCAGCAATGGAATGAAGGAAGGAAAGAATGACTGATGAGACTCCAAGACAGACAGCTCTTCCAGACCCCGGAATCACACCCACGGCTTTCACATGCAGGTACGATGACTTTCAAACTCATTGCGCAGTGGTCCATAGTCAAGCAATTCCTGGATAGTGAGTGGTTGTCAGAACGGTTACTTTTGTATGGATACTCAAATTCAGTGACTCCGAAGACAGTTTGGTGCAGTCAGCCTGGGGCTGTTACTTACGGTCTCTGTCTGGACTAGGTGATCCAGGTTCTTGGCATCTTGCTCAATGGGTTGAGGAAGTACATACAGAGAGCAAAGGGTCAATGAATTTTATTCAGAAGCAAGAATGAAAGCGCAGACCAGATATACTGAAAGACACTAGGGGGCTCTAAGTGGGACTTACTCAAGAGCCCTGGGTTACTGTTTGGGATTTTCTTCGCGGATCCAACAGGAAGAGGAATTGGTTGCTAAGGGGTGATGTATGGGTGGTTTCCTGTTTTGATTGACAAGCCTAGATCATATCAGCCTTTGTAACTGCTCATGTCTCTTCCCATGATGCACCCGATTTAACCAAATACCTGCCCAGTCACACATAGATGTAAGACAGTAAATAGAAGAGTTCCCTCAAAGTTCATCTTGAGGACAGAGCTTGCATTTCTGCACCTGCAATCCAGAACCAGTCCAGGCTGGATCAGCCCCCTGCCTCTAGTTCCCCAATATGCCCCAGGACATTTTAAAATGAAAAGGAAATTACTCAAAGTGATGTTAGTAGCAGTTTTTAAGGAGCTATAGGTCAAATGGTGCAGCCCCCATGCAGGTGAAGTTCCAAGTTTCTATAAAGAGGTATTATGTACCTCAAGCCAGGTGAAACCCTGGATTGCTAAACTTTCTCTGTGCTCACTGCCTCACAGTGAAACCTAGACACATTTTCTCAGATTTTTCAGTGATTCCGTTGTGCAGAAAGAGCAATAGTGAGACTGAATGGATGTTGGTAGAGTAGAATTTTTATAAATAGGAGCAAGCACAGTGGAAGAATGGGATGGCCATGCATCTCCCGAGTCTTGGTGTTTGAGCCCTTTGTTTTATCTAGGCAGCATTCCCGCAAGAGAGTAGGTCTAGGAATGGGTGAAGGACGTGGCCATGTCCCAACCCAGAAGTGTTTTAGTATAGGACACCTTGTCAGCATGTCTGGATCATCCCCAGGGCTGGGTTGGGTCCTCACCTCCCTCTCCACTTCTGAACTCCCTGTTACCACTATAAAGTTTTTTTTTTTATATACCATGGATACAGTGGATACCTCTAATTTCTATTCATCCAATAAACTCTATAAAGGCAAGAAATACTTTTGTCCCAGTGGCACCTTGGGTGCTTACTAGGCCTAATGTCCGATATGGTCTCCCAAGTGGTCACCCTTCCTTCACCCTGAGATGCTTCCATAATTTCACCTGGAGAGCTGCGTTGGTAGTGGAAACCATTGCCTTAGGTCTCAGCTGTGTTTACATATGCCTCTTCCCACAGTGTGGGAGCTCCTTGGGTCGGCTCCAGTGTTGAGTCATCTTCCAGGTGTCCTTTAACTGCCTCTCTGTGACACACGCTGCTCTGGACATTGGCAATACGAGAATGAGGAGACGTGGTCCTGCTACTGTGCCTCGAGAACGGCATGGAAGGGCCTCAAACTGAAAAGAACACATTTGGGAAGCGGTGGGGTGGGAGGATGAGGGGAGCTGGTAGACCAGTGGTCCTCAACCTTCCCAATGCGGCGACCCTTTAAAACAGTTCTTCGTGTTGGTAACTCCCAACCATAACATTATTTTGGTGCCACTTCACAACTGTAATTTTGCTACTGTTGTGAATCATAATATAGACATCCATGTCTTCTGATGGTCTTTGGTGACCCCTGTGAAAGGGTCATTTGACCCCCTCCAGGGGGTCGTGACCCACAGGTTGAGAACCAGTGCACTAGATGGTCATAAATAGGACTGAGGTGCCTGCAACTCTCTTTAAAAAGCACCACTGGGCTCTGTTTAGGAAGAGAGGGAAGAAACAGGAGTTTCTTGTTAGAGGTAGAGATCTCAGTCCATAAGGCACTTGCTCTATGATCATGAGGACTGAGTTTGAGCCCCGGAATCCATGGGGACATATAGAATCAAGATGTATAAAAACTAGGTGTGGTGGAGCACGCTTGGAGAGAGAAAGGCAGAGGGATGAATCCCTGAGGATTGTTGGCCAGAGAGTCCTCCCAACTAGGTGAGTTCTAGGCCAATAAGAAACCCTGTCTTAAATGTGGATGAGAATCTAACCTGGAGAGATGGCTCAGAGCTTAAGAAGGCATGTGTTCTTGTAGAGGACCCAGCACCCTTACTGTGTGCCTCACAACTCCCTATAACTCCAGTTCCAGGAGATCTGGCTGTATTTTGGCCTCAGAGAGGGCTTGCATCCACGTGTACACACCTACCTACCTCTAAACACACACACACACACACACACACACACACACACACACACAAAAAAAAAACCTAAAATTTAAAATGAAAGTGCAAAAGACACTAGAGCAGTGTTTCCCACCCTGTGGGTCACAACCCCAAAGACCATAGGAAAACACAATATTTATATCATGATTCATAACTAGCAGAATTGCAGTTATGAAGTAGCAACAGAAGTAAATTTATGTTGGGGGGGATCACCACAACGTGAGGAACTGTATGAAAGGGTCACAACATTAGGAAGGTTGAGAACCATTGCGTTAGAAATTGTCCTCTGGTTTTCACACCTACTCCCTTACATGTGCATTCCAAAACACACACAAAGAAGAACAAACGGGAAGCAGTGTCGGGTTATGGGGACATGGCACATGATATTTCAACTAAACAGGTCTAAGTAATGGTGGTTTGGATCAAGTCATAGCAGTAGGAATGGGTGGGAAGGTGGTCAGATGATGAACGTCTCCAAAGCAGCTTTATTGAGTTAGAACTGGCACATGACAAGGTATTAGTGCTGAAAGCGTGACTTGACATGGTCTGGTATGTGTACACACTTGTGCCAACATCACCACTATGGGTGTGACAAACCTGCCAACCCTCTCCCCAAATCCTTATCTGCTCTTGGCCTCCCTCCATCCCCCAAGCAACTGCTGGTGGTTTTAATATCTAAAAATGTGTGTGTCTGAGTGCTTTGCCTGCATGTATGCCTATGTACCACATGCATGTCTGGTGAGCCATCTCTCCAGGACCTACTGGTGGATTTTCTGTCAATACAGATTAGAAATGATTTTTCAGCACTTTCTATAAATGATCTAGTAAGTGATCTTTCATATCAGATGTCTTTTACCCAGTAAAACTGTGGCAAGATTCAGTGTGTTGATCCAGGTACCATCAGTTCTTCCCTACCTGTCCCTCAGTACTATTCCACTGCATGGACATGCCAGTCTATTTATCTGTTTAACCTGCTGATGGATGTTTGGGTTGTCTTAAAGATCAAGCACACATCCGTTGAAAGTAGCATTGAAAGGTAGGTGATACATTGGTAGAAGGGCCAGGTATAAATGATACATTGGTAGAAGGGCCAGGGGAAATGCCAGCTTTTGTAAAATAAGTAACCAAGAGGGAGGAGTCACCAGATGCAGAGATGAGGACAGTGTAGAGCAGGGCAGGAGACCTCATGCCCAGTAAACGGAGGAAGGGGGCTCAACAGACATTCCTGGATGGAAGGTTGAGGGCAGGGAGAGTAAGTGGAAGAGAACTAGCCAGTGTGGGGTGCTCATGATTCTCAGCCTGAGCTGGAAGCCCAGCTCCACACACCCTGTCCTTTCCACAGCATTGCCTGCCCCGCAGCTCAAGCATGATGGGTGCTGTGTGGGCACAAAGCAGGTAGAAGGAAGATTCAATTAGGGCAGGAGCCCTTGTTCTGAAAAGACCCCAGGAGAAGGAGTATTTTTCTCCCCAGCATGGGGGCTGAATGCACATCTATCCCCTTTGGTTTTTGAACAATACACTTCCAAATTACTCTCTGCCTGGCAGACCTACTTGAGGCCTGTGAGTCTCTAAGAAGTTTTCCCCCTCCTCCCCCATCCACCCTGTACTTCCCAAGGGTTTCAGCTTAAAGTATGACTAAGTGATACTTCACCTGGGCTGAGCCCTAAGATGAACTGTTATTAAAGCGCACATGCACAAACACACACACACACACACACACACACACACACACACACACATTTTTCTTTTGAAGAGGCAAAAAAAAAAGAGACATAAAAAGCTAATACAACAAAAGAATACAAACAGGTAGTTAATAAACACAATGGCAGGATTCCCAGCCTCAATAGTGCTCAAAGAAAATGGAGACTGCACAGCCTGGGCATCTGGCTCTTCCTGTCAAACTGGCATGATTAGAAAATGAAAGTAAGCCAACCCTGACGAGTGTGCAAGAACACAGGCAAAAGGAGAGGAGTGCCAACGAGGGCAGCTCTTCTGAAGGAGCCTTAAAACACGGCCATAGCCTTCAATCCCCGGACCCTACATCTATGAGTTTGTCCTGAGCAAACGGCTACGGATATCTGCAGAGATATTTATCCTACCATTATCTATAATAGGAAATGCCAGCAGTCACCTTAACATGTAATGAATTATGACAGTGTCTATCAACACAAGAACAGATAAACACACAATAAATTATATGGCAAAGATAATGAATGGCCCAGTATTACCCGCAGAAACACAGAGGAATCAAATTTAATGCCGGGAGAGAGAATGGCAAGAGCTGAAATAAAATACTTATTCACACCAAGCTCAAAAGTAGATGAGCTTGAACCCTATTTGTAGGAATACAAACACAGCCTCTATGTCTACTCTAAAGAAAAACAATAAAGCAATGTCAACATTAGACAAGGTGGTTTACCACACAGAAGGGGGAGGTGGAATCTACAAGGAGCTCCTGGGGCTTGGCTGCAGGTTATCTTTCTTTTCTTGAAATGGGGGCAGGGGTCAGAGGTCAATGTCAAGTGTATTGCTGTCCATGTGTTTTGAGAGTCTCTCATTGAACCTGAAACTTGTGGCTTCAGCTAAACTGGATCGTCTGTGAGTCCTCATGCTTCTTCTGCCCCGCCCCCTCAGCCTTATCCCTGGGGTTTCAGGTATGTGTGGGCCGCAACTGGCTTTTTCATGAGTGCTGGGGAATTGAATTCAGGTCACAAAAGCCCTTGACTCACGGAGATGTTGTCTCCCTGGTCTCTGATATTTGTCTCTGTACTATTTCTCTCTGCTCTGGTCCTCTTATGACTTACCATTGTTACCAAGAAAGATCAAAGATCAGGGTGCAAAGTTCATTGGAAACTTACACAGTGTGGTGATTAACTTCATTTTTTTTTTCAACTTGATACATCTTAGACTCCGCTGGAAAGAGAGTCTCAGTGGGGGATTGCCTACATTGGGTTAGCCTACAGACTTGTTTGTCTAGGGTTGTCTTAGTCAGGTTAATTGATGTGGGAAGGACTCAGCCCAGTGTGGGTGGCAGCATTCCCAAGGCAGGGGGTCATGAAGTAAGAGCAGAGAAGCAGAGCTGAGCACAAGCAAGAAGGCAAGAGAGCATGCATGCATTCATTTATCTCTGCTCGTGAATGTGGATGGGGTGTGACCATCCATTTGAAGTTCCAGCCTTGATCTCTTCACAATGACGAACGATGACCTGGAACTGTGAACCGAAGTAAATCTTTTTCTCCCCTGGATTGCTGTCTCTCACAGTATTTTATCCCAACAACAGAAATTAAATAAGAGCATATAGGAACATCTCTGAATTTGCTGTAACACATGCAGAGAGAGAGATGATGTAAATAACATGACTTGTTATTGTTCTGCTATTGACACTAATTAGTTAAATACAACGTGCTTGGGTGGGAAGCAGTGATGGTAGAGGAGTAACAGGTACCTGATAAGTGGGTCTCATCATAATGTAAGATACACATATTTCTACATGCTGCCTGCCCTCTCCTAGATCATGAGGTACAAGAAGTGCTATCATCGGCTTTACGAAACCCACAGTGTCAGGGAAGGCATCAGGACTGCAGTCAACTGGCTTCATCTGTGGGGACAAGAGGAGAGTTTGAAGCCACAGAGGAAAGAAGAAATGACAGTGTTTCTTCTGGGCACTTTCTCAGTCACAGCCCAGTTCAGCAGATGTTAGTTCAACTGTGTGTTGATGAGTCTAGTATCCAGAGATGGACAGTCCTCTGGCCAAACTGGCTCCCTGGCCAAGTCAATATGGTGAGAACGTATTCTAAGACTCCCTCTTCTTAAGAGTACTCCACTTCAGGAGCTACAGGTTCATGAGCGATTTTTATTCATTCAAATAAAGGCTATTTATCTCATCATTTACAATCTATTTAGGATTCTTAGACTGCTAATATCATGGTTTAGAGATGAAAACATTCTCAAAGACCTGGATGTTAGAGGTCTGGCCCTCAACCTAGTAGTGTTCAGAAGTGACTACCTAATGAGCACGCTAACATCATGGATGATGACTCCACTGAGAAAGCCTTAGATGGATGCCACACCTTGAGGTTTCTTAGCCCAGCCCCATTCTCTGTCTTCTGTCTGCTTCCTGACTGTGAACTCAACGTGGCCAGCTGCCTCCCACTTATACCACCATGCCTTCCCCACCATGGTGGGACTGTATCCCCCTGAACTATGAGCCACAGTCAACCCTTGCTCCCTTAATTTGCTTCTTGTCAAGGATTAGGCCATAGAAACAAGGAAAATAAATGATAGAGAAGGAGAGAGAGGGGTGGGAGAAAGGCAAGGGACTCAAATACTGCATTCATTGCGTGTAGTGGAATGAAAAACAAGTATCAAATATAAACATCTATCTCCCACTGTGCATGAACACACATCATGCATCACCAGTTTTTAATGTGAAATACATTTACCACTATTGATTGTGGTCTACAAAGCTGTGGTAAACAATGTCTTAAGATCCCTATCTATCTATCTATCTATCTATCTATCTATCTATCTATCTATCTATCTATCTATCTATCTATCATCTATTGTGTGCGTGCGCATGTGTGTGTGTGTGTGTGTGTGTGTGTGTGTGTGTGTGTGTGTGTGTATTGGGGCAGGCAGTGCAGAAGCCAGAGAACTGGGCATCTTTCTCTGTAACTTCTACCCTAATTTTTGCTGAGACAGTAGTCTCACTAATCCTGAAGTTTGCTATTTTCAGTTGAGCTCGCCGGCTAGCAAGGCCCCAGGATCCATCACTCTTTGTCTCCAGTACTGGGGTTGCAGGTCCACGCCCTGCATTTTGCTTTTATGTGGGTGCTGGGAATCTGAACTTGGGTCCTCAGGCTTGCACGGCACTGAGTTATTTCCCCAGCTGCATTCCTGAAGACTTTTGTGCCCTTTTAAGTAGAAGTACAGTTAGTGGTGGCTAGGCTGTCGCTGTCCAAAGTACTGAAAAACACAATTACTAACGAGCATTCCCTGTCCCCAAGGAATGGATGCTCGGGAAAGAAGCCAGAGTCAAATGATGTCCTGTGCAAAGTGATAGGATAGCACTTGTAGGAAAGGACCTTGCCAGATCCAAACCCCAGAGCTGTCAGACCATGTGGGAAATGAGGTCCTTAGGAGAGATGGATGCTCTGCCAACCATGTTGGGGGGAGGGGGCATTTCAGACTCAGAGTCCTTGACAGCAAATGGGTACTGATTGCTTGTGTGGTAACATGCAGGGTTCTTTACAGTCACAATGATCACCCAAGGAAACCTCTGGATTTACCCTCAATTTACAGGTTAGGAATGGAGACCTTAGGAATGACTGGTTGAAGACAAGGAAGGCCCAGGCGTGTAGACAAGCTGACTGCTTCACTTCTCAAGGCAGGACAAGGGTGGGGAGATAATCTGATCATGTAAAGTGTGATTCAGGTCACTATTGGACCCTTCCTTCTAACTCTATCATTGAAGGATGTAGAGAAAAGGATAAAAAGCCAGATGGTCAGAAAATCATAAGGTGGAGGTAGGGGTGGTTTGAGATCCTCATTTACACACAATCTGAACAAGCCTATGCCCTCCTCCTCTGCAGATGAAGACAGGACAGTGGGTCTCAGTGGGGCTGAAGATCTCAGCAGCGGCTTCCATGTTAGCTCCAGTCCTGGAGCCTCACTCCAGACTCTGTTTCAGAATATGGGAAGGCTCTTTCCTCCCAGGTCTTTGTGGGTAAGCCTCTCTTGCTGACATTCCACACCACTCCAGCAATGTGGAGGCCCTACGCCTGGGCTGACATAAACTTTAATTAGATGGCTTTGTCCAGATGTCCATCTAGAGTCCAGGCGACAGGTGAGTATGAGATGGGAATCCCAAATCACTCGGTCTTGTAGTGCTTTTCTGGGGGCAGAAAAGCACTGGGTGGTAATGGGGCCTGGCTCTGGGGTGAGGCAAAGGATGAGATGTAGGAGGGAGCAGAGCTGGTAACAGGATCTCAGGGCAGATATGACCTCTTTTTCCTCTTAGACAACACCAGAGCTGCACACTCACGGACTGGGCTTCAGTTCCCAGGTAGGGTGTGCTGTGTTCTCAGCTTTGTGGAATGGGTTAGCCTGGAGTTGAGGTAATTAAGGCAGACTTTGTGGTCCTATGAGTCCTCTCAGGGGCTCTGTCCTTTCCCTCTTATGTGAAACAGATGTGAACATTGCCAGAGCTGGCCCTGACATAGCACAGCATGTACCAACCTTCAAAGCAGTCTTAGGAGGCAGATGTGTCTATTTTCCCCCAAGTTATAGCTGAGGAATGGTAACACATAGTAACAGGTTATACAAGGATGAGACAGTGTGTGTGTGTGATACATGTAGCTACTTAGCTACTAGCTCGTGATGCCACAAGGGAAAAATGAATCATTTTAGCTGTTTATTGAGAACATATTATACCAACGTGTTTTCCTTTAATCTGCTGATTTTGGTCTCACAACCACCACCACCCTTTTAAAGACAAGGTCTTGCTATGCTTCCCAGGCTGACCTTGAACCTGTAGACCTCCCATCTTAGCCTTTCCAAGTTCTGGGATTACAGGTCTGCCAATATGCCTGTCATCAGCACCGTTTTAGAGGTGGGATCCCACCAGGACCTGGACTCACACCAGTGTGCCCACGGTATCACAGAAGCTGTGATCTGGCTCCAAGTTGGGCCTGAGGTGAAGCGTCTATTCACTGACATCACAGAAAGTGTGTGTGTGTGTGTGTGTGTGTGTGTGTGTGTGTGTGTGTGTGTGTGGTCCCTTTTCTGATGAATCATGAAAGGCTCCTGTGTGAATACTTTTGAATCTTATTCTGACATGATCTAAAGTAGCTCCATGTTTACATGTTTAGAAGTCTACATGTTTAGAGTCCATCAGAGGTAACTCCTCATTGTGTGTGGCTTTCCAAACGTGGCATGCTCGGATTGCACAAACTAATAAAGGAGGGGCAGGGGTTATTGCTCAGCAGTGAATTCTGCCTGCTTCTCTTTTAAGAGGACCATGGTAACTCCAGCTCCATTGGATATGACATCCTCTTCTGGCCTCCATGGGCACAAGCACATATGTGCATAACACAAGGGATTGTGTCTTCTTTTCTTCTCCTGTTGCTATGACGACATGCCCTGAGGACAGCAAATTAAGGGGGGAAAGGTTGACTGTGGCTCACGGTTCAAGGCTACAGTCTCTCCTGGCACAGAAGTCAAGGCTGCAGGAGCCACAAGCAGCTGGTCACATGACATCCGCAATCAGAAGAAAACAAGGCAAGCATGCACGCTAGAGCTCAGCTTGCCTTCTCCCATCAATTCGGTTCAGGGTCTCTTAACCATGGGATGATCCCAGCCACAATTAAAATGAGTCTTCCCCAGGAATTAATATAATCAAGACACACACACACACACACACACACACACACACACACACACACAGAGAGAGAGAGAGAGAGAGAGAGAGAGAGAGAGAGAGAGAGAGAGAGAGAGAGAGAGAGAGACGTCCAGAGGACTACCGCCAAGATGCTTCTAGAACCTGTCAAGTTAATAACTAGCACTATCTCACCTGGCAAAGTAAAGGGTTGTCAAATAGAGCATGCCCAGAATGAACAAACTAATTTAGGACACTGTCAGCTGAGATAGCTAATAGACTTTCAGCCATCTATCACACTGTACAAGGAATTACAGTGTAGCACAAGTCCTTGAACCTATGACATCAGAGGCCGGGGAAAGGGTTGGGGATGTTCTCACCAGTGTGGCAGCAACTGTGCTAGACACTGAGCTCAGTGTCTGGGCTCAAAATGTGATGGGCTTGTGAGTAAGTGTTCCAGGAATAAGCCATTCTCTGATGACATACGGAAACCAGCCGGTTATCCTCAAGAGTAAGGAGAGAAGCAGGTATGTAGCACCATAGTGGGTGATAGCTGAATGGAGTCCATCTGGTGCCATTCTGAGTTCACAGTATCATTGCATTGCATTCTGGAAACAAACGTCTCCCACCTTCCACTGCTTAATCCATAGTACCATCTTGTCATGTTTCGTTCCGGTCTTCCGTGATTCACTAAAAACTGCCTTCAAACATCAGTTCCCCATTGCTGCCCCTGATCCTCTTTGAGGACTCAACCCTTTTCTAAATTTCCCAGAAGTTTCTTCTTCAAGACCCTGGGTGTCTTGACTCTTAAGACTCAAGCAGAGGATTCTGGAAGCCTGCACTATTTGTAAGATCTCCCAGTTGGTTTGTGAGTGCTCGATCCAGGAGACGGTGTTAGTGGGCTCATCCACTAGGCAATGATTTATAGTGCCCCCACTTTTTGTCATCATCACGCTAAGCAGTGATGACCCTGGGGAACCAAAACAGACAGCATTCTCGTCCTCCTAGAGTGGACAGTTGAGCAGGGACAGTGGGAAAGGGATCAGTCATGCAGTAAATGCAGAAGACCCAGTGACCCCAGAGTTATCATGGGTGTCCAGCAAGGCTCTCACCAGCTAGAAGGCAGCAGGATGACTGAGAGTTTAGTAACCAACAGGGAAGGGTGAGGCAGAGCTGAGCCTGTGGTACAGCCTTGCCATCCTCCCAAGCAGGAAGCTGAGGCAGGAGGATCATAAGGTCAATACCTGTGGGTCAACTTTATGAGACTCTCAAAAAAAAAATGGCTGTGGGGTAAAGGAGGCTGGGCCAATGGTTTATTAGGTAAAGAGTTTGATGTCCAAGCAAAAGACTGGTATTCTGATTCCCTGAAACAGTGTCCGTGCTGGATTAGTGAGGTGGGCTACCTGTAATCCTAGCACTCAGGAGGCCAAGATCAGGGATCCCCAGAGTGAGCTTGCTACCTAGACTAGATGAATTGTCAGGTACTGGGTTCAAGTGAGGGACTTGGGGAGATCGACACTCAGTATCCACATCTGGTCTCCACACATCCATGTGCCCACACACATGTCACCCTGTAAACACACACAGACACCTGCACCCCACACAAATATTCACACAAAGGGAGGAACCAGCTATACATCTGTGGCAAGACACTTGCCTAGCATGTACAAGGTCCTGACTTCCCTTGTAACCACAAAAAATGAATTCAAAAGACTGAGGCAGTAGTGAGAGCTCAGATGAGGGGGTGGGGAGGACTCCCGGGAGGACTGAAGGCCTCAGACAGAGAAGGCAGCAGGTGGGCGAGAGCATTTTGATTAAGACAGAGAATGCCACAGAGTCTGGAGGGCTGGAGCAGGAGTGAGATCATCCAACTGTGAGTTGAGAGTTGAGCCTAAGAGTGGCGGGAAGCCATCGGCAGACAGCGGCACAATCTGAATTGGCAACTTTTCAAAAGCATCACAGGGCTTCTCCCCACCCCACGGTGCCTGTGCATAAGATGTCATTGTGGAAATGAAGAGGTCTGTTCTAGAATTCTAGGGGGAAAATTTTACCAGGAATTGGGCTCTCGGAACTTCTGCCTCCTCCCCTGACTTCTTGCTCAACAGGTGAACTAATTCCATTTCAAGATTGACTGTGGTGGACTCTTGGGTTTGCAAAGAAAGGAAGTATAAGTCCATACATACCCTCCTCCTGTTCTTCACAGCTCCTCCATCCCAGGCAGCAACATTATCAGGGGCTTGTTGCATAGCAACACCCCAGGAACAGACACTGGAGCAAGGGTGTGCTGGGTTGGACAAGGCTTGATAGATGGCCTTGGGTGTGGGCAGTAGGGTTTCATGAGGCTGTGCAGCATCTGGGCCTCTCTCTCTCTCTCTCTCTCTTTTTTTTTTTTTTTTTGTTTGTTTTGGCTTTTCGAGACAGGGTTTCTCTGTGTAGCTTTGCGCCTTTCCTGGGACTCACTTGGTAGCCCAGGCTGGCCTCGAACTCACAGAGATCCGCCTGGCTCTGGGCCTCTCTCTTATGGCTCAGGTGGGACCCATCCCAGTCCTGGTTCTAAGACTAAGATGGTCCCAGAGCAGCCAATCGGGTGTTCACATTGTGATGCTGGTCTTACTGACTGATGTATACGGTTACGACTCACTAAAAACCAGAGTCCATTCACTGAAATTTGAGGAAGTGCCATTAAGAAAGAATATTTCCTTCCTCTTTTCCTGGGGTTACTGGAAAAAATCCAGGATGTGGATGGTCTTCTTACATAAGAGAGATGTCAGCAAGGAGATGAGACTTCAGGGAATGTCAACTCAACCTATCAATCCAGTTGAAATTATCAGTATTTTAGTTGTGTGAACAAATAAAAGAAACACACCCACACAGTTTTCTCTGTATTCAGTTTCTCTGTCTTACCACCCAGAGTCCCCACTGCTGCAGGAGCCTTCCCATCGAATTCTCACCGCATTTCCGTTCATCAGACTTCCTAACTGGAGGAGATGGAGGTGGACCACACACAGGAGTGTCCTCGATGGCCATCTCCATTTTCACATGAGAAATGGGAAAATCAGAACTCCTGTGAAAGAGAGGAATGAAGAAAGACACAAGAGTAGGCAGTCCAGACAGGCTCCACCCTCAGGAAGCTTTCCCAGTAGAGAGATCTGTTTCAGGAGCTCACCCTCCCCGACATCTTTTCTGTGCCTGGGACATTGGGGCACAGAGCTCTTCATCAGTCCAGCTGTAAGCGCTGGATCAGGACAGTGTCTCAAAAAGATGAAGGAAGAAAAAAAATGAGAGAGAAGGGGAGGAAAAGGAGGCAGGGATGGAGGGAGGCAGGGAGAGTGATTTCTTAAGTCAGCACATCTCGGCATTGACTGTAGTGTGAATCATGGCAGGCTTCCTACCGCCAGAGAGTCTGGTTTAATTCATCATGGGAGGGAGAAAATACTTCTTCTTGGTCTCTTCAAGAATATGTTAGTGGAGTTCAAATCTTCTGACTAAACTGTGTGCCAGTTTCGCTAATACTAGGAGTGGCTTGAAAATGCCCAGTCTTGGCTGCACCCCAAGCCTGCTGAATTTGAACTTTGCTGTAGAGCAGTTTCCTCTGAATTGAGACTCAGGAAGTCAACGCGAGTGTCACATGTCTGGTAAAGTGGAAGCTTGCAGAATTCTGGAAGGACCCTCGGCAGCTTTATGGCAGCAGTGGGCAGAGGCTGTGGACAGAGACTCTGACCAGCTGAGCCGCAGAGAGGAGATCCTGTGGACCTGTAGAGCTGTCTGTGTGATGTGCAGAGAGGTCCAGGGATGCAGCTTCGTGAGTCACCCAGATTGAGCTGGGCTTCCCAATGATGCAGCCGCTTTTAAATCATCCATGTGAGTAACCCCTTACCCACACCCCTGTTAGAAACCCCAATAGAAACTCACTGGTTCATCAAGTTGGGCATTGGTATAACGATTACTTGTGTATCTGCTGTGGGTTTCCTTTCTGGGGAAACTCTGTGTGTGTGTGTGTGTGTGTGTGTGTGTGTGTGTGTGTGTGTGTGTGTATGTGTGTGTCTGTGTGTGTGTGTCTGTGTCTGTCTGTCTGTCTGTTTGTCTCTGTCTATCTGTGTCTGTTTTTCTGTCTATCTGTCTCTAGATGTCTGTGTTTGTGTGTGTGTGTGAGTGTGTGTGTGTGTGTGTGTGTGTGTTGAGTATCCCCAGGAAGCATCTGTCACACAACAAACCCGGGGTGTCTAGAAGAGTCTTGCGCACATTCAAATTCAAGGAACGAGATGCAGGGACTCTCCCTATCCCCAAACCAGCTCCCGCTCTGGGGAGACGGAAGGCAGGGTTCTGAGACCTGCAGCCTCCGTGATGTCCGCAGAGAATCCCTCTGCACTGGAAGGAAGGGTGGGTGTGCCCTCCCACCAAACAAAGAGGGAGAGGTCGATTTCTAGAACGATCTTGCACACTCATGGCCTCCATTTCTCTACTGCAGCTGCTTCCTCAACTTGGTTGACTGTCCTGCGGAATGGACACTCAAGTCACCCACAAATGGAGCAGCCCAGGTCACAACTCCAGGCAGGGCTGTGATTCAGAAGAGTGGCAGGCTTCTCGCAGGTGTGGCTACCCCGGGGCCAGCTGCACCAGCAGCATGCCCCTCCCCCCAGCTGACATTGGTGAGACTGTCAGTCACCCGGGGGTGGGGGTGGGATTCTTCTTCTGGAGAAGCCAGGACTCTGCACCTCCTACCTGGAAGTGATACTGCAATGGATGTGGAGCTGAGGATGCCTTTGACTTGACAGATAATGTCAGAAGACCCACCAGGGAGTACCCCTGTGCGGGGAGGATTCTCCCAGGAGACCTCATTTCAACAAAACCGTAAGATGCAATTGTGAAAAGTGACACCATTTTTCACCAGGGGCCTTATGTCCCCTTGAATATTACAGTTGAATTCCCAAATTGGCCTGAACATCAGAATTACCTGAGGACCTTTTCAAAATACACTCCTTGCAAGAGTTCAGCTCTGAAGTGGGCTATGGATATTTATTTTTAAAATGTCCTCAAATAATTACAATGTAACAGACTCATGCTCTGACTGGTTTTGGAGAATTTCCGACCAAAATGTCACCACTTAGCTACAGCAGACCTGAGAAATTCTTTCCCTTACTTCCCATCTTAAATTTTTATGTTCGTGACACCAAGTCCAGCTCCTACCCCAGGGCAAGAGCATCTTCCTAGTTAGTGGCTCTAAATGAGCGGAGCTATGATGGTGGCTTGATGCACGCACACAGGCCGGGGAAGAGGAGGGAAGGAGGGAGAGAAGATCCACCTAGGAGCTCTTAGATTTGGGCATTTACCCAGACCCTTGCACTAAGTGCCTGCCTCGAAAGCTTTCTTTTAAATTTCACGGGTTCCAAAATAATGGGTGCACTCTCAGCAGTGGGCAGTGTCACGTGCGATTCAAATTACTCAGGGTATGTGGTGAAACCCCCTGGCCAGCCAGTTCAGGCACTGAGTCAGCAGCGTCTGGGAAGATGGGGAGGCTGACTGCTGAAAGCGGCAGAAGCTCCTGGCCTCGGGAAATCAACCGGAAGTTATCACCTGCTCACAGAGAACAACCACCCTGGGCTTGTTTTGAATATCAGCTTGGACATCAGTCACCCAGGCTCTCTTCTTTCTGGTCTGACCTCTTTTCCTCTGCCTCCTGCATCCATCCCCATCTTGTATCCCAGAGCTGTAGGGCATTCTTTTTAAGACTCTGAGCTCACCTCCACCCCTCTCTAGATGGAATCTGCAGGCACCCTCTTACCAAGACTCTCACCATCAAGAATACATGTCTGACCTGAGGGGTTGGGGGGGGGGGTGCAGGGCTCAGTGAGTAAAGCTATTACCACACAAGCACCAAGATACCTATCATCCCAACGCTGGGGTGACAGAGACAGGAAGATCCCTGTGGCTTGCCAGTGAGCCAGTCTAGATGGATTGATAAGCTCCAGGTTCAGTGAAAGAGCCTGTCTCAAAAAACAAGGTGGGCAGTGACTGGAGAAGAAATTGACATACACCTCTGGCCTCCACATGAACATATGTACACATGTACACATGTACACATGTGTACACACACACACACACACACACACACACACACACACACACACTTCACAGAAGAATATTGGTCCAGCCAATTTTCCTCTCAAACAAATGTTAAAAAGATGCTGCCACAGTCCCCAGCCCCATTGGAGCTCAAGTTCTCTCTCTCTCTCTCTCTGTCTCTGTCTCTGTCTCTGTCTCTCTCTCTCTCTCTCTGTCTCTCTGTCTCTCTCTCTCTTTCTGTGTGTGTGTGTGTGTGTGCGCGCGCGCGCATGTGCGTGTGTGTATCTTTCTCTGTCTCTCTCTGTCTCTCTGTGTGTCTGTCTCTGTCTCTGTCTCTCTCTGTCTCTGTCTCTGTCTCTCTCTCTGTCTCTCTCTCTCTCTCTCTCTCTCTCTCTCTCACTCTCTTTCATGTAATCATTTTCCCATGTAGTCCCATGGCTCTCATGAGCATCTACATGCTAAAAATTGTAAAACATCTTCATTTTCAATCCATCCTCTGGCCTCAGCATGTATATATCTCACTGTAGGATTAAGATATCCACTTTGGACTCTGTGGTCATTTGAATGAAAATGGCCCCCATATGCTCATAGGGAGTGACACTATTTGAAAGGATTTGGATGTGTGGCCTTGTTGGAGTAGGTGGGGCCTTATGTGACACACTTGGAGGAAGTGTGTCACTGAGGGAGAGCTTGAGGTTTCAGAGGTTCTCTTCCTGCTGCCTTCCAATCCAGATGTACGACCCTCAGGTTCCTTCTCCAGCAACATGCCTGCCTCCATGACGATAATGGACTAAATCTCTGAAACGGTAAGCCAGCCCCACTTAAATATCTCCCCTTATAAGATTTGCCCCAGTCATGGTTTCTCTTCACATCAATAAAACCCAAAGCAAATTCCAACCAAGATCTTAAACTTAAAATCAAACATCCAATTTCCCCAACTCTTCTCCCACTGTTCTCCCCCTCTCCACTGTGGGACCACCTGGCTGTTCAGCCGTCTTTAACTAAGTCCCTTCCTCACCCCAGAGCCCATCTTTCAGCATCCAAAAGGCTCAGCCCTTAAGCTCTCCCCTCAACTCTGATCCCTGCTCCCCCGCTCCCCCATTACCAGGTCCTCATCCGTACTCTGATTATCTCTCTCCCCACATGATTCTACTGCCCCCTCCTCCACCCCAACTTCTGGCTCTTCTTCTTGCCTCTTCCCGAGGGGTCTCCACACTGAGGTAGAAAAGAACCTTTGAAAATACACAGCCTACCTTCTGCAGGCAACCTTCTCAGAAGTCACTATCATCCACCACCCCAACATCCCACTGTGCCTTCAAGATGCTACAGAATCTAACTCTGGGCCTCCTGGGAAGCACCTGTGCCTATGTCCTCGCTGGTCACAATAAAACCGGGTATGGATGTCCCCGTTAGCAACCACTGCCCCGTCTGCCTGCCCCATCTGACTTGACACGGGTCCATTTGGGACTCGATAGTTGCACAGGACATTGTTCCCGACTTCAGAGCCTTGCTCTGGTTCCAGCACCTCAAGAACATTTGTAGCAGCGTCACATGAAATATATGTTTTCTCTCGTGATGGGAATCTAGGTTTATATCCATAGCTATATATAGATGGATGTGAGGGTTTGTGGGGGAAGGAGAAGAGAGAGAGGTGAATGGAGAGAGAGCTGTGAGGGGAATCTATGTGGGCCATACATTCAAGTGATGCATATGTGTATATATATCTGTGTGGATACATATATGACATATATAGGACATACACATATAAATATGTGGCATATGTGTATATACATATGTGAATATGCGTGGCAAATACATGCACCATGTATATGTCATGTATGTGTATATCCTATATTCTATATCGCTATATGCATATGGAAGAATGAGTAGGCCAAGAAGGGAAAGTGGGACCGGGAAGTCTGATGGAGGGTAAATACGAACAAAGCACAATAACATGTATGGAACATGTCATAAAGAATCCATTGCTTTTGCACTCACTGGGAAACAAAACATCATGAAACTGAAGACAATAGTGCCCCGCCCTAGCTCTCAGTGTCTGCAGACGTCATCTTATTCTTCTTTACACTATCAGAGCCCTCTTTACATTTAACCGCAGCAATGTATCCACTCCCGTGTTTATTTATTTACGTCCTGTCTCCGCCCAGCGTGTGTACGCTTCAGGCGGCCTCTGAGCCACTGCATCCCCTGTGTGGTAAGCTGTCTGAAGTGAAGTAGATAACTCAATCTGGTTGTTAAATAAATGGATGAATTGTCTGCCCCTGATCGGTTCAGTTGCATATTAATCTGGATTATAAGAACCGTGCTCTGTCCATTAGTGGAGCCTTCATTAGCTTGGCATCTCGCTTTTCGACAAATAATTTCAACAAATGCTTGCCATCGTAAGTCTTGTTAAGGAAATAATGATCCATTTACATCACCAAAGTCTATACGTTCTTGGTCCATTTCCATTAAAAAGCCATGCTTATAGAAACAAACACAGGGATATGCCCCCAAATGAAAATGAGATCATTTTTTGAATTATAAAATGATGGCTGAAGTTTCTTCTCTTCTTTAGCTAGATTGTACATCTTTGTCTAAGGGGGAAAAAAATCTATTACTTTTATAATGAGAATTGAATAGGAAAAAAAAGGTAACACCCACTTAGAGGTAAATAAACAACCACAGCGGGTACTCTGGGTGATGTTATCTTAGTCCTACGCACCCATGAAACACAGGAGCATCCTCTTCTCCATAGCTAAAGGATGGTGGGGCTCCGATGTCGGTGTTACAGTTCAGGTTCTTGCAAACAGCAACAGCAGCCAGTTCTGGGTATTGGTGGGCTAGTGAATCCTTTCTAGGGCATCCATGAGTATAATGGAGTCTGCTCCTTCTCAGCCAAGACATCTCCATTTCATGATCCATCCCTAAGGGGTGGTGAGTCCTGGAAATGTGGACCCTGTAGGGAGGCAAGTGGGGGGACTTGTGTTTCATCCTCTAGCCCACTGGAGTCTTGAGTTAACATTGCTAAGTGACCCCCCTCCCTACAGTTTACGTGCAAGACCTAATTTCCTGGGACACCGTTCTGGAATGACGACCCCAGCAAGAGCTAAAAGCAGGAGATGGAGCCAAATGCAACCCCTTCCTCTCCTCTTTCCGGTCACAGGCTATCCGTCCTTCCCACAGTCCACTCAAACACCTCCAACAAACACACTCATGCCTCTGGCAAGATAGCCTTCACTTACATCCTGACAATTTCCCTTTAAAAGTGAAAGTGCTTCTGGGAGTCTGTGATATTTTGCCTAAATCTGAGCTGAGTGCTGCAGACCCAGGCTGCCAGTAGATAGAGGAGCTGGCTCATTAACCCTGCCTAATGTCTCCTACCACAGGCTCAGGGAAGAAGGCTCATTGGGCAGCCATCAAATGAGACCTCCATTAGCCTCCTTCTGCCCACATGGCCTCAGTTTCCCCATCTGTAAACCCAGGAGCCTAAACAGGGAAGCAGAGCATCCTATATTTCACACACATCTTTTAGTGCTACTCTGTTCTTTGAAATTCAAAAGGAAATTACTGCAGACTTGGATCTATTAATTAATGGGAGACCCAGGCTCCTTCCTATTACTTTGGGAACCCCTGGGGCTAAGAAGGGGGCTTCTATTTCTCCAATTTGGGGTATTTGGTGTATTAGATGGTTCAGATTGTGGGCTATCAGATCAGCATCCCAACATGCTCTTCTCTTTCCCAAATTGTGTCTTCTTATTCAGAACCCTACCCCTCAACATCCACTCCCCAAAACACCACCAACAGGAGTCTCATTCTGTGAAACAGACTTTGTCAGCCTGAGTCTACAATCTGTACCCTGCAGTAAAGCAACACACTTGAAGTTAGAAGTAAAGCATCCTGGACTTGGACAGCTTTACCCATTTCTCACATCAAGGATCTCCCCCACCGCCTCCCTTCTCCCTCAGGCTCCTTTTTCTTCCTCTCCTGCTGATCCACAACCTTGATTCTTCTTATGAGCTTTGTAGAATAGCTCGCCTTTCACTTTATGTGGCCATTTTAATGGCTTATATTCTTCAACTCCACATTTTAACACCCAAAGCAGTCCATAAAATATATTTAAGGCAGCCAGTCGGTGGTGGCGCCTGCCTTTAATCCCAGCACTAGGGAGGCAGAGGCAGGTGGGTCTCTGTGAGTTCGAGGCCAGCCCAGGGTACAGAGTGAGTTCCAGGAAAGGCACCAAAGCTACACAGAGAAACCTTGTCTCAATATATATATCATCTCTTAGCATCTCTTATAAATTCTAATGAAGGCACTGTTAATCATTTGCATAGAAAAAGTCCAGATGGGACTGGAGAGAGGGCTTAGGAGATAAAGTGCTTGCTATATAAGCCTAAGGATCAAAGTTCAGGTCCCCAGGACCCACGTATGATGGCTACCTGTAATTCCAACCTGTAGAGGCATAGACAGAGAATGCTCAGAGCAAGGCAGCCAGCCAGGCTAGCCGAACGATGAGCTCTGGGGTCAGTGAGGGCTGACCTGGCACATAGGACGTGCTTCACAAAGAATAGCAATAGAGTTGCCACTAGAGAGGACTGTATGACCTCTCCTTATATCACCACATTCCATCCTCCTAAGAACATACGCAAAGACACCATGATCGTTCCCTGGGGGTAAGATGGGGGTACCGAGGCTCAGGGAAGTGACGAGAGCTTGTTAAGTGGCAGCTGCCACGGACACATTGATCCTCTGCCTGTGAGCTGGGCTGCCCCAGGGAGAGCAGGGAAGAACCATTGGCACTGGGACTTGAAGGGAAGTGAGGTTCCCACTGGAGGGCCAGTCAGGGATCACAGAGCCAGGGCTCAGGGCCTTAGAGTGCACCCACCTCCAGTCCTCAGGCCGTTGTAAGGATGCACAGCTTTGGCAAAGGGAGGAATGATGCTTTCCCAGTCTCCACATTCACACACACACACACACACACACACACACACACACACACACACACACACACACACACAAATGGGAGAAATGTTGCCTCTGTGGTTGTTATGGATGAGACAAAAAAAAAAAATCTCACCAGTGAAACTCTTGGTTTGTGGTTGAACTTACTAGGCAGTGACTCAGAAAAACCAAGGACAAAAATCTCCCTCTTTCCCTCTCCACCCCCTCCTTTCTCCCTCTCTCACACATGTGCACACTCATACACACACACACACACACACACACACACACACACACACACACACACGCGAGCACACACACATTCACACATGTCCCTTCTAATTCTTATAAAGAATTTTTTTTTAAATGAGAAAAAAGGATTTCGGGGACTGAGGAGATAGTTCAGTGGGGTCAGGTGCATGCCACGTGAGCCTCAGAATGTGGGTTCAGATCCCTAGGATTCGCATAAAAGCTAGGTGTAGCCAACCAATCTCAGCATATCCCTAGAGGGATGCGGGAGGCAGGCATTGGAGCTTGGCTGGAGGCTGGTGGGCCAGCTACCCTGGTGCTGTCCCTCTGGCAAGCCCTCCAGGCTGTTGTCCTTGCCCACAGCAACCCCCAGGTACTCACAGTGCAGACAAGAGACTGCCTCCAACAAAAGAAAGTGAATGCCAACACCAGAGGTTTCCCTCCGACCTCCACAGATGTGCAGTAGCAGGTGTGTGTCTGTTTCACACACAAGCACACACACACAGTCCACACCACCCCCACGTACACACACACTCGACATAAAATAAAAAGAAGACAACAAAATAGTTCTGTCCAATGAGTCTATGTGTTTTGCGGGAGAAAAGAAAATTTTTCCCTATTGCCTAAAAACAAAGAGAAATTATTGGGTACAATTCATTGTTCAAACTGCCCAAGATTTGAAAGTAGAGTGAGTAAACAGATTCTGCTCAGAGTGTCGGGCTCATTAACTCAGAGAGAGGAACCGTTTCCAGTGCGTGATTAACTCGACATCGTCAGTGATTTACACACCAATGATCAAAGAAGAGTTTGGTACCCACAGACCGACTATCTGAGTACCAGCCATTCAGCCCACACAGGACGGTTCAGTCTGTGTTGTTCCGGGGGGTCTGTGGTTAAATGTCTTGACCCAGGATAATGTCTCTTTTGGCACAGCTCTCCCAGGGATCCTAGAGGGGCAGTGATCAAAGGCAGCTCAAAGGAGTCACAAGACATCCCGGTACTCAGTGACCGAGATGTACCTTGCGCCAGGCTGTCTTTGGTCTCCACTCTCTCTTGCTGTTGCTTCAAGGGACAGGGGATGTCAGGAATGTAACACCAGGCATGAGCAGGCTCAAGCTCAACCAAGAGTGTCTTCAGAACTAACAAAGAGAGCCAACATCATGAACTGTGAGACAGCTCTTTGGAGATCTCTTCAGGATTTATCAAAAATCTACCATGATGCTGCTAATGGAGTGTGCTCTGGTCTCATATAGACGATGGAAAGTGCCTTCCTGTTAGGACCAAATGATTTCCTTCAGTGCTAGTTAGCAGGCAGAAATCAAAGTGACTCCTCAATGCCGCTTCCTTCTGCAAAAGGCTAAAGATACTGAGGGTACAAGAGTGGGAACAGAATTTCCAAATCAGTCACAATCAGGAAGAACAAAGCCAGAGCACTGGAGTTCAACTTGAAAGCCACCACCTCCTAGAGGGCTGTATAGGTATTGCAAGCCGCCTTGTTCCCAGTACAGCTACTTCACAGGGTTTATAGACCAACTTAGGGGATAAGGAACCAGACTATTCTGAAAAAAGAACAACATCTCTGCACTTTATGGTGTTTCATCAAATAGTTTGACATTGCTTCCCAGGAGCCTGGCTTCATCAGGGAGACCATATTAATTCAGATGCATGAGAGACAGGCTAGCCATGATGAAGGGAAAGAGATATGAACAAGGAGAGAAGATGAAGATGCCAGGGAGCCTCTCTGGGCCAGGGCTGATCTGTGAGAGATTCTTCACAAGGACTCATAAACAGGAGAAAATTTTCATACAACTAAACTTATTTGATTACTAAAATGACTCTTGTGCTGTGACATGATACAATTCTTCCTCTTGTGTGCTTAAATAGGCCTCTTTGAGGAAATGATGGCATTGACAAGACCTGTTCCTTTCAAAGACATGTTGGCAAATCAGAAGTTGGCCAACTACTGTTCTTTATTAGAATAGTTCTCTATTGAAACTCCCCTTTTATCTTTTCTTTGTGAATGTCACCGGTTCACAAACTGTCCAAATCAGGCAGCCAGTGCTATAAATGAGTGCCAAGCAGAAAGAGCTCTATACCAGCACAGTAAGGGGCATACATCCTCTTCCTACTTGAATGGAATCAGAAAAAGACTTCAGTGGTGTTGGCATTTGGGTTGAGGCTTTAAAGAAAGACGGATGCGCTTTGTACACATAGAGATCAAGGTACATTTGAGAGGTCATTTCAGGTGGAAGATGTAGCCAGAACAAAAGTGCAGGATGGGAACAGAACCTCAAAATCAGTCAAACTCAGGAAAAGCAAAGACCTATATTAACCAGAACAGTGGACTCCAATCTGAGAGTCACTGCCTCCTAGAGGGCTATAGGTGTATTGCAAGGTGAACGTGGGGTCTTGTCCTAAGAATAACTGACTACTGGTCAAAGGCATTGTGGGGCTCTACTCATTCAGCAGCATTTCTGAATTCAGAAGCGTGCTTAGCCCATTGATCATCTTTGAAACAGTGACTGTCTGTAAGGGAATCAAGAGGGCCAGAAATGTCAGGGAAAGAAGTCTATACATTCACTGCTGAAAGTACTTCCTCTGAGAAAGCAGTTGTGAGCACCAACTGTATACAAGGCACAAAAGAATATAAGAATAATTTATGGATTAGGATAAATTTTCTGTCTTGGAATAGAAGTGTAATAGCGTAGGTATCTGATGGAAGAGCAGGATTCATAAAAGATCAAGATCCCAAAGGAACTCAGAAGTCTCCTCACTGACACTGGAGTGATTCTTCTGTGAATTTGGTGTTCAACATTCAACCTTGTGGTTTTGTGGTGGAAGTACCATCTTTACTCTGTTGTACCCCCATTCAACATCCCTCACCATGGCAACGGACCAGGTTGATATAGTCGATCTTGATCCACTTCATTAGCCCAAATGTCCATACACTAGATCTTGTGAATGTCAGCTGCTTTGACATATGGCCTAGAGAAGGCCCTTAGTCAAACGGGACCCATCCCACCAACTCACCTCTCTACCAATACATCCTACATCCAACAACTAATGAGCTGGAAAGGTGTGTCTGACTTCAATATAGAATGCCGTTGCATCATCCTTACTCCAGGGCTCCCAGGGGTGTCAGGCTATGGTCTTCAATGAGCAACACAGACTCCGTTCACTCCCTCTTCATGTCCTCTCCCATCCCCCACCCCTCTGCTCTTGCCTCAGTATATCAAGTTCCCGAGAATTCTAGTGTCTGTCACCTTCTTATTCTATGGAACCCAGTCTGAAACACAGCCCGGCATCCTACCCTGAAGCCCAATGTTATCAGTAATGTTAGTTATTTGGGGGTTTATGACCTGCTGTGTACCAAAAAGCTCTTCATAGGCCTCTTTTCATATTACCTTATAGGCTCCATGCAATTGTTTCCACTCCACAGAGGCTCTGAGCGGCGATGGCATGGGGCGTCCTTATCAAGTTTCTCCATTCTCTGATGGAGATGGAGACACCTGGAGGGTGTACCCCTCTTCCTGCACAATGATCCTTCCCTCCCTTGCACACATTCCTCAGCTCCTCTTCCCTCCCCAGCCCTCCCATTTCTTGTACCCCCTCACCACCTCAGGCCAGCAGGGTCAATTATGTGAGTTTCACAGCTCAGGACCTCCTAGGGCAGAAAATTCAATTTGTTCCCATCTGCTTTGGTTTTCTTTCAGAATTTCTTTTTTTTTTTTAATGGCCATAAGCACTTTAGACCTCCTAAGACAGCTCCCTCCATGTGTTTCTAGCACTCTTAACAGAGTATGTGTGGAGGGAACACAGGGACCTTACAACCTTCTCTGTAAAGTACTGAATATCATGGATGAAATACAAATCTAGTTTAGAACTACAGAGGCTTCCTGCGCCCAAAAAAACTAAGCCTCATGGTGGTAGGATCAAAGAACCCATGTCCATCCCTTCTCAGGAAGATGGGGCACAAGAGATAGATGGTGACTTGGAAAGAAGAAAAAGACAGGGTAAGTGTGGTAACTAAAGAGGAGGGGAAATTAAGGCACAAACATGGGTGCTTTCCATGGGCTGTTCCTTCTGCTGAAATCTTGTCTCCCTTTCTCTAACTATCGACCTCTTTGTTTGTGCTTCAAAACCCAGTTTAAATGTCATTAAGGTAAGAAAATTTATCACAAGTCTCCCAGGTTTCCCAACACAGCCACCGATATCCACAGCCACACACAGAACAGGCTCTGTACCGGGCTTAAGAGTTCATCCTCCTACAATATAACTTGGGGTCTTTTCCTGTCTCAGCTCCTTTTCCTGGAACAATAGTAAAATCCTCAGACAAACCAGCTCAAGAACTAGAGGGTTCATCTAGGCTCTGTAGCTGGAGTTTTCTCCAGTCCTGCCTGGCCCAAGGTCAGAACAAATCTCTCTCACCCGCCAGTCCTGCAGCCGCTCAGACCCAACCAAGTAAACACACAGAGACTTACATTGCTTACAAACTGTATGGCCGTGGCAGGCTTCCTGTTATCTAATTCTTATATCTTAAATTAACCCATTTCTATAAATCTATACCTTGCCACACGGCTCATGGCTTACCAGTATCTTACATGTTGGTACTCATGGCAGCGGCTGGCGGCGTCTCCTGACTCAGCCTTCCTGTTCCCAGAATTCTCTTCTCTGCTTGTCCTGTCTATACTTCCTGCCTGGCTACTGGCCAATCAGCATTTTATTTATACAGAGCGATATCCACAGCAAGGCTCATTGTTCAAGGGTACAGCCCATCAGGGCAGGGAAGTCATGACGGCAGGAGCATGAGGTAAGCTGTCACATCCACAGACAAGAGGCAGAGCATGGTGGAGTCTGGTGTCCAGCTCTCTTACTCTCTTTTATTCAGTCCAGGACTCCAGTTGGTGCCACCCGCATTCGGGGTGGGCCTTCCCACCTCAATTAATGTAAACTAGGTAGTCCCTTAAGAGGAGCCCAGAAGCTTGTCTGCTAGGTGGTTCTGGACCCTGTCAAGCCGACAGTCGGTGTTAACCATCACGTCTCACCTGTTAGTTTTGTGACCTTGTGCCAGTCCTTCAGCATCTCTAAGCCCTTGGTTTCCTCATCTCCAAAACAGAATGAGCACCAAGCGCTCAGTGCTGATATCAAAGCTCCTCTCTACTGTTACTGTAACTAGCCACAGCACAACTCCCCTAGTATCTTACTTGCTAATTAGTACTTTACCCTCAACGGCCTTGTGTTAATTAACACGCGTGTGTATGACTCACTTCTTTAACTACACTGCGAGACCCCTGAGGGCAGGGTGCATCTTGTACATGTTCACGTCCCACACCACCACAAGAACAGTGCCAGACTCATAATACATGCTCAAATATTTACAGAAGAAATCCTTAAAGCTTTGGCTACAAGTATATGCGCTGGTTTTGATTGGCAACAGAACAAGCGACATTTGTATTTACACTCTTGTTTCCAAGACTAATTGATGTGGGCCTTACAATCATAAAAAGCCCCTTTAAACTCTCCCCTAATAATGGCAGAAGCCATCAATTAAACAAACCATTAGATGTATCAACAACGTATTAATCACTCTTCATGGAGGGATGTTGGTAGACTTCAGCTGTCTGGCTGTGCAGTAGAATTGGCGCTAACTAGAATATTCAGTTTGGTTGCAGACCCTCCGTCAACACTGCTTATTCTGTGAAGTGATGATTGGATGTCAGTCTAGAGAGATTGTTCAGTGGGTAAGAGAATTTGCTGTAGGAGCGCAAGGACCTAAGTTCGAATCCCCGTCACACACATAAGAATCTGGGTACGGCTGAGCGTGGCCCTGCAACCTTAGTACTCGGGTGGGAGAAGACAAGATCCCTGATGTGTATTGGCAGCTGTCCAGGTTCCAGGTTCACACCCTGTCTCCAAAGGATTAAGGTGGACGTAGTATTCAACTGACTCCTAACAGCTCATCACACCCAAAGATGAATGTATCTCTCTATTCTCATCACAGAACCTTCTCTTTGCTCCAGAGAGTGATTAACACAGATCACGGCGAGTCAATGTGCAGAGAACAGGAGACTTCTGAGTGGAGTGCTCAGCCCTAAGTGAGCACAGATCACATTCCTTCTCCCAGGGCCCAGGGATCACTGCGGAAGACTGGGTGGAAAGAGCATACGAGCATATGAAGAAACCGTCACAGCAGGCCAGCTGTGCATGAACTCACAGCTCTGGGGACACCATGGGAAAAACTTGTGCACGCTCAGGCCAGACCAAATCCCGCCATGGAAAGTCCTGCCCTAGCTGCTGGGAGAAGGCGCTTCTTTCTGTGTGTAGTGAGTTGACCACACTCCAGGGAAGGCCACACGTCCAAGAACATAAATTGGATTTGATGGGCATTAAAAAAAAAAAAAAGGACAAAATGTTGGGTCAGAGAGGAAAGGGGTGGAACTGGGAGGAGTTGAGGCAGAAACAAATAGAATCAAAATGAAGTTTAATATTTTTAAAGGAATAAAGTGGAGAGTGACGGAGCTGGATACCTGACGTCCTCTGGCCCTCATCACACTCCCAGACAGAGCAGCTCCATTTCAACAACCAGAGCTCTCAAGAGAGCGAACCTCTCAACTGCCCCAGTGCCCAGAATATGAATGATATCACATGCCCACATATACCACATGCACTCCCCCAACACAGACACACACAGAGATACAAACACCACACACATACACATATCACCACATACATACTGACACACATACAAATATACATACATACACACATATATACATGCACTCACATGTACAGAAACATATACACATACACTGCATACTTCCACATACAAATAGGTACATACACAAAATGAAAAAAAAACGATAATATCACTAACACAAGCGTGGATGCAGATGGCAATACATAGACCCACCCTGCGGCTTCTGGGAACACATTAATTGTTCATTCCTGACAACTGTAAGAAGGATGTGAGAGCAGGGATGTTTTGTAGAAAGAAGATTCAAGCCCTGGTTCTGCCATTCCTTTGTGGGTAAATCATTTGGATCATTTTTCATATATGCAAAATGGAGATTAAACACCTGCACCCAGAACTGTTATGAAGATTAAATGTTAACGTGAAGACCGCGGTTGGAACTGAGCTAACCCAGCCTTCCTGCCGACAAGCCTCTCTTTCTCCACTTTCCCTACCAAATATTCAACTTAACCACTGTTTTCTGACCACCTACTATGTGCTTGGCCCTGGAGAAAGAGTAAGGCAAAAAGAAGAGAGTGCCTACCCGCATGGGGTTCATGAGAAAGTAGACAGTGCATGAGACACCTTGATAATGCGCCATTCAAGAGACCAAAGGGACACAGAGGAGGGAGGAGACCCAGCCAGGGCTTGCACGGTAGGAGGGCCACCAAAGCTTCCTCCAGAGAGCCATGTGTTAGTGCCCATGCTTCCCTTGCTCCCCTTCTACCCACCCTCTGTCACCTGCATGGTAACGATAGACAGTAACCATACTGAAAGCATCCTTGGGACATCTGTCGTAGGTCTACATGACAGATGGCACCAGAGATGACCTCAAGCTGAGGGAGGCTGTTCGCAACCCAGACCTTCTATAACAAAAAGACACACACCGTCATCCATGAAGGATCTGTTCCAAGACCCGCCAGGAAGCCTAGACACTGTAGGCAATCCTAAAATCTACATACACTGAAGGGTTTGTCCTTTATGCATCTATGATAAAGTTTAATGCACAAGACAGGCAGAATAGGAGGTTAATGAAAATCAAAAGTAAAATGGACTGATCATAACACACTGCACTGAGAGTTAGTTGGAACTCATTAGCTGTTGACATCTGGCATGTTGGGTTCGTGGCTGATCACAATTGAAACAGCAAAAAGGAAAACTGTGATTAAAGAGCAACTTGAGAACCCCAAGCCAGGTGGCCCAAGGTATAGGAATTTGTCATTGATCGTACCAAACAAAATTGAGGAGCAAGGTGTCAGGGAAAGTTTCCTTCTGTAGGATGCGAGAGTATCCACCCCTGCCTTTCTCTTAGCTCCGGGACATTTCCTGTCAACCTTTGGCACCTCTAGCTTATAGGCACAGTTGGTCTATCTTTTTTCCCATGCCTCCTGGTGTGCATGTCTGCCATCTCTCAGATCTAGTTGCTTCTGCAAATACCCTGTTCCCAAATACCAGTCCAGGCTCTGTGGATTCAGGATTGTTATGTGGAGCTGGGGGGATGTCTCCATCAGTAAAGTACTCAGGAAGCAAGCATGATGTGGTAGTTCATGTCGCCACCTTGACAGGATCTAAAATCGTCCATGAGACAAGGGTCTGGACACACCAGTGAGGTGATATCAAGGTTAAGCTAACTCTGAGCACGTGGGGGATTATCTGGACTGTGTTCACGGAGGTGGGAAGACCCACCCACTGTGGGTGGTAGCATTCCCTGGGTTGGGATCCTGGACTGAGCACAGCGTGCGCTTGCTGCTTCTTAACTATGGATGTCATGTGATCAGCACCTTGGGCTCCTGCTGTCTTGATTTCACCATAAGGGCCTGAATCTCTAACAGTGATCTAGAATAAACCAGTTCTAAGTTGTTTTTGTCAGGAAAAGAAACTTAAACATGAAGAAGCAAGTGAAGATGTCCAGAACCCACATAAAAGCCTGACACAATAGCACATGTGCCTGGAATCCCAGCACCCTATGATCAGATGGGAGGCACAAATGGGAGAATCCATAGACATTCACACAGGACCTGGCACATGGCAGCAATGTGTTCTAGTCTCAAAACAAGATGGAGAACCATGAAAGACCCAAAGATTGACTTCTGACCTCCAAATGTGCTGAAGTCCGTATACAACTCCCCCTGCACTGTGCACCCTCTCCCCCCTGCCCAGAATGGAAATTATTTTAGAAAGCTTCATTATGGATGTAGGAGGTGAATTTTCAGAGGTACAGCTCACCTCACTGAATCTTGTCCCCCTTGTCACTCAATGGTTCCAGAAATAATGTTAGAAACACCACCATGGGAGCCTATCCATTACCAGCACCAGCTGGTCAGGGTCGCCTCCTCAGGATCGTTGCCAGCCACTCTTCCAAGCATTCAGATTCTAGAACCCCAGCCATCCCCATTGTTCCTCTAGCCCTATGAATGATGAGCTACTTCCCGCCTGGTTCCACCTCTGAGTTTTCCCAGTGATCTTTGGTCCGGGGACTCCTGTATGTATGAGTCCTTCTCCTGTGGCAGAGATGATGGGCTTCCTGCCTCATTTCTCACAGCAGAGGTGATGGGATGCCACCCCTGAGACTGAATGAGGAGACTGATCTCAGCCATGGTTTTTCCCTCTGGCTTGCTCATTCTGATGAAGCCAGCAGCCACGTTGGGAGTTCCCTATGGAGACATCTAGGAGGTAAGGACCTCCTCTACCCACAGCCAAAGACTTCACTATAAAAGCCCATGAAGAAGCTGAACCTCACCGTGATCACTGGCGTGATCTTGGAAGCAGATCCCTCCCTCAGAGGAAACTGACCCCAGTTTCAGCTGACATATGGCGGCTGCCTTGTGAAACATCCTGGGACAGAGGACCCAGGGAAACCATACCACCTACCAGGGTGACGGGCTATGCAGATATTGCAAGTACTGTGTATTGCATACTGATCCTTTCTTCCTTCCCCACCCTCCAGTCGATGTTGAACCAACTCCCTGTATTCAATTCTGTTTAATTAACTTACATGATTCCCATCTTACAGACTGGATGCTGGCTGCCTGAAGATGGCAACTGAGCCTTGACCTTAAAGGACACTTGGGGTGAGCAACACCATCATGGAGGATTGTTTCAGGAACAGAAACAGTTCTGAAGTTACAAAGTCCTGAAAACATTCATCCCTTAAACATTGATTGAGTACCTACTGTCTTTGTTAGGGTTTCTCCTGCTGTGAAGAGACTCCATGACCATGGCAACTCTTATAAATGAAAGCATTTAATTGGGGGCTAGCTTACAATTCAGAGATTTAGGCCATTATCGCCGTGGCATGACATGGCAGTGTGCAGGCAAGCACGATACTGGAGAGGTAGCTGAGAGTTTTACATCTGGATCAGCAGGCAGAGAGGACAGACAGACAGCAGGAAGACACTGGGCCTGGCTTGAGCTTCTGAAACCTCAAAGCCCCACCCCCTGTGACACACTTCCTCCAACAATGCCACACCTACTCCAACAAGATCACTCCTCCAATAAAGACCCTCCCTATGAGTTTCTATGGAGGCTATTTTCATCCAAGCCACCACACCTACTGTGTGTCAGTCCCAGAGCTAAGTGCTGTAAATGACATTATGGATGAGAAAGTGAGGCTTTGGCTTCCTGGAGATTGCTTCAGCATGGCTCTTTGGTCAGGACAACAAGGAGACAAAAGCTCAGACACGCCCCGTCCCCACCACCCTGAGCTTCCTCACAACAGATCCCAAGCATTCACTGCAGCTTTCTCAATCGAGCCATGAATTAAGTAAATGCTCCCCCCCCCCCGCCCCCAGTGTGGGCTTCTCATTTGTAAAGGAAAGACGAAAATGTCTCCCTCCCGAGAACTGGGAGGTCAAGAGGGTCTGGAGGCTGGAGCCAAAGGGAAGCTTTGTACAGAAGAAAGAGCCCCACTGTATTAAGACAGAGTCACTCCATTTTAATGAGAGAGCGCCCAACTTGGAACAATCTGAGACTCTCATCTGCCCAAGTGGCCATGGGCCCTCTGCTGGCCCTGGAGCTAGCTGTAACCAAGACTTGGATTAACAGGATTAAACAAACAGCCTGTTGCTTCTGGCCCCAGCTAGCAGGTCGCCAGCCACTGATAAAAGACAGGCTGTAATACAAAGAGCGGCCTCCCGGAGGCCACCCATCCCATAAATCATCAGCTGGCGAGGGCTATTGAATTACCTCTGCAAGATGGATGACGTGGAGCTGGAAGGCCGTCTGATAAAGTTTCCTTCTAAATAATTCCGTGTAGAAAGCTGGGTTGAGAAATGGGGTCTTTCTACCAGCTTGGCCCCGGTTGTACTAGCTCTGCCAAGTGCCTTTGAGATAAACACATTTCCTTGTGGGCTGCCAGGGTTCTGCAAGGAAAAAAGAAAACTCACTGCTAATCCCCATGGAAGTTTCTACCGCCACCTGAGGCCCAAACAATGTTTTACTATAATCATCATTTATTATTATTATCTGTAATACTAACTTAATAAGAGCTATCATCCTTTATTATCTGTTTCCTAAACTCAAACTAATTTGAAGATCAGGATTTAACATCACCTGGCCTTTGGATCCATTTTGCCTAGACCAATAGGCGTACAGGAAGTGCCCTGTGCATATCTGAGAACTGGGTAAATCAAATGACTGATCAATGTGTAAATAACAATAGTTAACTATCCTCCATTAAGCATATTTTATGTGGCTTGGGAATGGGCAAAGCACTTGAGCTTATTAAATCATAAAACAATTAGGATCATAAAACCTTATAGGATATGGTTCTGTCACTCTCTTCATTTGATTGATGAAACTATTAAATCTCAGAGAGGTGACATGACCAATATCATATGCTGGTGGATGTCAGAGATAGAACTCGAACCCAGGTTCTTAACAGGAGTCCGAAAAGTTGTCCCTACAAAGATCCAAGCAGTAGATAATATAGGCCTTGCAAAATGTGTTGTCTCTGTTGCAGCTACTTGCCTACATTCCAACAATGAAAAAACAAAGACAATCATACATGATACAGAAGCAAGGAACCATCATTGTGTCCCAATAAAACTTTATTTACACAAACAGGCAGAGGGCCAAATTGGACCCATGGGTTGTGGTATGAAAATATCTACTCCATTTGCACTTTGTTTCTCCTTCCACATATCTGTTTCGATACGGAAAATGTGATAGCTCTTCATGAGTTAACCTTATTCAATTTATTCATAACTCCTTTATTGTTTCCTTCAATGATTCTGGCACCACAGGAAATATGGAGATTTTGTTAGTTATGAAGCTAAGATGTGTCTTGTATTTCAGCCATTTGTTGGCTATAAGGAAAGGACCTATGATGCTATAAAAGCAGAAAGTCCCCAAATCTCAGTGACCTAGCATACAACTCGTACAGAGGTCCCAAGTTTGGTCCCCAGAATCCACTTCGGGAACCTCAGAACCACTTGTAACTCCAGCTCCAGGGCATCTAACACCCTCTTCCAGCTTCCATGGGTATTGCACTCACATGGCATGCACACAAACATGCAGATGCATAGATACATAGGTAAAAATAAGTCTCCAGACAATGTCATTATGTACACAGAGTTGGGGGAGGGCACGAAAATCACTGCCAATTGAGAGTCTCTTGGTTTAAAACAAGTTATTACCATTTTATGAACTGGTCTGGTCACCATCTCTCCCAGAGAGTTCCCCATCCCAGTGCGACAAGAACCCAAGATACCTCCAGTTGCGACTCTGCCCTATCAAAGTTCTGGACCCTCCATCACACATAGTGATAGAGAGCATGGCCCTCTCAACTTGCTCAGAACAAAAGCTCTAGAGGGGGGAAGGGCAGAGTATGTGGGCATTGGTCCTCATCATGCCACTCAAGAAACACTGTGACCACCTCTTCTAATCAATAATAATGTAATTTTGAGGATATCTATGTGAGCAACACATATTTTCTCCATTCACAGCATGCTCATATTCTTAGGGGACCTTCCACATGGTCTCCCTCCCTAGATGATAGAACTACAGGGAGGTCAGTGGCCGCTCAGGAAGGGAGAATCAGTTGCCTTGGTATTAAATTCCCACATAGGTGGTCCAATCTCAAGTGACCAACCCCGGACACATGTACATAAGAGCAAAACTAAATTTGACTCAGTAAAGTACACATGTGTAGATATAAAAAAATGCACATATACATGAAATAATAATTTAAAAGATCATAAATTGTGGGAGAAGTTGGAGGGGAAGGGAGGAAGTAATGTAAATGCAGTACTCGTATGAAATTTGAAAAAAAAATTAAGATAAAGGCCTGTGCATTTAGTAATGGGACTACTGTAAAGAGTACATACAGAAACTAAACTCAACTCTATGATCTCCCTGGTCCCAGTCCTCTGGAACCCCATGTAAGAACCCAAATCAATACATTAAGCGTTTGAACTCAATCGCTCTTTTCTTCCTTTGTTCTCCTACCATTTATATGCCCTGAAATAGGGAACTCAGCTGGATCAGTTTGCAGCCCATAATGAGTCTGTTGGCTAGACCACTTCAGAGTTCTAATAATCTGATCCTGTTGAGTCATGTTGTAACTACCAACAAACAGCCCCGAGAAAAACCAGCAACACAGTTGTTCTCCAATAAAACTTTATTTATATAGATGGAGGGCCATAGAGTGACACCTCTATTCTTTACAATTACACGGCACTAACTCCCTCTGGACTTTGCATCCCTTGTTTGCATATGGAGCATGGAAGCCTTGGAGTGACAGATATACATCCCTGTTGTGTCCCCAAACAAATCTGTTTCCACACTGGCCCATGTCTTCTTTATTACAGACTTAGTGAGAAGCAGCTTCATTCCCATTCATGAAACAGAGGGGAAAGGAAAACATGGAATCTATGACTCAGTGTTTTGTCTCAGGCATGATATCAACACTCATGCCTACTGGAATTCATTCTGCTGAGGAAAGTCATGGAGTTCATGACCTCTGACATTCATGGGGCAGGAAATAGACTTATACTCTGGAAGGGACACCAGAAAGGAGCCTTACTCGGCAGGCAGATGGATCTATCAACTAGAGAAGGACTCTAGTATGGAGAGACCAGAGTATGCTACCGAGTACTCCATAAAGCACAGAACAGAGAGTTCCAGAGCCAAGAGTTTCAAACAAATGCCTTGCATACTTAGTATAATATACCACAGTAGTTGTCCATTTTGGCCCACTGAGGGAGACTTGCAGTATTTAGAAGCATTTTTAGTGGTCACAACAGGGAAAATATTACCAAAATCTAAATGGACAGAGCCTAAGAATATTGACACCATTCTATAAGGAACAAGCTAACCCCTCTGTAGCAACATGTCCTGCCCAAAATGTCAAAAGGGTTGGGATTTGGAAAGTCCAAACCATTACACAAGGCAGCTAGATCCTTTTATTCATTCATTCACTCATCATTAATCAATGGTTATCGAATGTATATTGAGTTCCAGGCAGCGAACAAGGCCCAGAGGGTGTAATAGCTAAAATAAATACGTTCCTGTCTGAATGGACTTTACAGTCTAGTTGGGAAGGCAGACATTAAGCAAGCAATCAGACAAATGAGCATTTCACTACAAAAATAAATGAGGGGATGGAACAGAGTCCCTGAGTCTCCCACAGCCTGTTGGGAAAGGAGCTGGAAGGTTCGGGAAGACTTGGCCAAGAGAGGAACCAGGAATAGTGTCTAGGAATGAGCTAACTAGGAAGGAAGAGAGATGTATTGCAGAGAGGTGAGAAGAGCATGCTGGGCTGGGGCAGGATGTGGGATGTGTGCACAGGAAGTCACAGATGTTGGTACACGACACAGCAGGTGTCAGGAACCTGATTCCTTAGCACTGTGTAGGGCAGGCTGGCTCTTTGCCTTATAAGCGTGGAGACTCCAACCCATTTTAAGCAAGGAATGAATAATCCACTTTTGTCCTTTGGAAAAATTATCCAGGCTGCACTGTGGAGAATGGTGTGGGTGGGGGGTGGAGTGGATGAAGGAGCACCATTTCAGACTGTTACCGTCCTGCACGTGAAGGATGATAGGAGCTCAGTGCTGGGTGGGGGGGGGGGGGGAAGAGAGAGAAAAGTAGGTGTGTGAGAGCTAATTAAGATGTGAGGTCTGACAGAGACATCTTCTAAAGCCTCTCTGGCATTTGTAACTAGAGGGATGGTGGTGGGTTGTAGAAAACACAGAAGGACCAGATTTGGAAGAAGATGAGCAGAAAGACAATATATTCCATACTAGCACTAGACTGTGAGTTTAAGCAGTAGCTAAGGCAGCCATAAGAAAACCAGAAAGTGGCTGTGTGAATGTCTGTAATTCACAGACACAAAGCTAAAGCCAGTCACAGAAGCATCTATAATCAGAGGCAGGGACATGTTCAGTATGAGGATCTGAGTTCAAATCCTCAGCACCTGTGTTATAAATGGCTAAGGCTGTTTGTACATGGTAGAGACAGAGACAGGAGGGTCACTGGAGCTTACCAGCTGCCACTCTCACTCTAGGTTCATCAAGAGACCCTGTCTGAAGGTTGACATCTACTCTGGCCTCTGTGCATACAGCACACACTCCCATACACATTTACACACATTTGTACATATACCACATACTACATCCAAGACACACACCCTATACACACACACAAACACACACACCACATATATACACACCAAACACACACACACACACACACACACACACACACACACACACACACACACACACACGTGGGGGATCTCTAGTGCATAGATGCCAGAACCATCTATGAGAGCCACTAGATTCGACCCTGTTCTAGTTTCATTTCTGTTACTATAATAAAACACCTGCACCAAAAACAATATAGGTTAGAAAAAGGGTTTGTTTGGCTTCAATTCTGGGTCACAGTCCCTCATGGAGGGAGGTCAAGGCAAGGGCTTGAAGGTGGGATTACTTGCTATTTCACACAGTATCTGTTCTGACCCAGGACTCACTTCACAGTCAAAGAAGTCTGGTAGGAGTGACGGAGGATGCTGATTGCTGACTGGCAGGAGATTACGCTCAGCTAGCTTTCTGATATAATTCCCGATCACTTGCCTAGACAATGGTGTTGTCCACAGTGGGCTGGACCCTCCTACATCAGTTAACCACACAATCCCTCATTGATAACACCAGAAGCCAGACTGATCATCCAGTTCCTCAACTGAGATTCTATTCCAAGAATATTCTAAGTTCTGTCAAGCTGACAGTTAAACCTTACCAAGACAGACTTCATCCCTAGTAACCATTATGACTCCAAGAGTAATACCATTCACCCACTTCTCTAAGAATCTAACCCTCGGTCAATAGCCTTAGATGTTTGTAGGTCCAACGTTGCCCTCAAGGGCTAGTAACTCAGTGCAAATAAGCACAAACAAGATTATGGTGGACCTAGGTATGTACTTACAACATATTTCTTCATAGGCATGTCTCAAAACATTCTTGCCCTTCCATGTCTAATCTTGAGTAATTCACTCCACCCTGATTGAAATGCTTGCCTGTAAAATGACCTCCAGACTTCAACAGGATAGAAAAATTATAGCATTTGGGGTTTATATTGGTAGGACCCATTAGTCTGATGATATCAAGTAGATCTCCTCTCATGTGTCAATTTTAATTGATTGATGTTAGATGCATGAATAGACTGAGAAGAATTAAGCTGAAGAAAAAAATCAGTAGCAAAAACCAAGCAATAGATTAGTGATGTCTGCCATGGGTTTGATGTGGGAAAGTGGGAGGGCAATTACTGTTCTGTTTTCAACAAATTTATCATTTTGTGTATTGGTAAAATGTATTTGACAAGATTGTATTTATAAATTTTATAAATTTTTAGTGATCAGTCTACTACTTTGTTGTAATGTCTTTATTTTTCTTTCAGGAATTATGATGACCCAGTAATATGAGTTTCTGGCAATTCTTTGCTCTGAAATAGTGTAATTTTGCTATTATTTTTATCCTTAAATACTCGATAAAATATGGCTGTAGTGATGAAGAAGGGCAGGTAAAGGGAGGTTTTAAGTTATGGTTTCAATTTCTTTAAATATAAATACAAGACTATTTACTTTTTGTTGATGCTTCTAATAATATTAAGCTATGTTTTTCTACAAATCTGTGATTTAACATAAAAAGGTTAAAAGAGTTTAAAAAAAAAAAAGAGCAGTTAGGTGATTATCTTCCTCTCTCTCATGCCATGCCCTTAACAGACATCACTAATCAACTGCTGTTTCTCGCTATCTGACTCCTTCTCAGTCTAACTCTCCTTCTTTGAAAGGTGAAAGCTGCTAAAGCTGGGCTGTGGTTATTGCCATGTCCCAGGTTGTGTAGTAGAGGACAGATCCAGTCCAAGAGTTTGGATTTTCAGAACCCGTGCTCTCAATCTGCGGCATCCAGATCTAGCCCCCTCCCGGAAGCCGCAGGGTGTGTCTTGGACTCTTTCTAGAAATGACTCAGATAGGCATTCTAAATGCCCACACGCTGCAATGTTTAGCACAACCTCGTGAGAGAGTGAAAGAGCCATGGGGGGTAAAGCGGTTGAATCTTGGATCTTAGCTGATCTTTCCTACTGTACAAAGCTCTATGAAAACAAAACAAACAAAAGCTCCCATGGAAAGCAAGAGAGCGAAGCTTCTCTATTTGGCTTTTTCGGGGCTGCCCCAGAAAGCACTCCACACTCCCTACTCAGAGCCTCCAACTCAGTGCACAAAGCCAGCCTGTCCATGCCGATTATTCTTGCCTGAGTCTCGGCTGGGACACTGGGAAATGAAGCCCCAGGGACCTTTCTGTCTGTTGTGACCTACTTAGATGCGACATGCCTGATGAGGTCTGGAGTGGCACTAATGGGGATGGACAAGAAGGTAGCCTTCGAGCGGCCCAGGGGAGATGAGCTCACCGAACTGGCCTACCACATTCCTGGGGGAAAGGTCTGTCCAGAGGAAAGGCGTGTATTAAATCTGACCCCAGAGACCTGCTTAGCACATCCCAGTGGTGCCCTTGTGTGCTCATAAAATAGTCAGGACTTCTTAATGTGGCCTCCAAGTCACGGCCACTCCATACTCCTCCTTCCGCCCTTCCCCCCAGTCTCTGCCCTCTTGGAGAAAGACTGGACTATTTTTAGTTTCAAAATGGCAAGACTTTCTGCTGTTGCTTTGGGCCTTTGCTTTGATGATTCCCTTTGACACTGTTCCTTCTCCTTGGTCTTGCCCTGTAAGAGCCTCGGAGTTACAGTTCAGCTGTCACTCGGTGAGGGGTGGGGATTGCTTCCCCAGCACAGGACTGGACCTGGCTCCGTGCTTCCACAGCCCGCCCACAGCACATCACCCTGTGGACACGCTTGTGTGTTGTTTGGGAGTAATCTGCCTGCTGTTCACCAGCACCTCCCTCCAGACTGTGGACTGCTTGCCCTCCACCTGACTCCACCTCAATCCCATGATCAACCCATGGCTCAATGTCATCCTTTAAATGTCTATAAACATGTCAGGCCTGCCCACCCCGCCCCCACCCACAAGTCCATTCTGTCCGTATTCCCATTGAAGCTCCACTCCTTCGATGGCTCAGCTTGACATCATCTCTCTAACATGACCCACAATTTATCCATCATGAACTGAAGTGCTTCCAGAATCTGGCCATTCCCCAACACCTTGGTGTTGCTAGTCTAGTCTAAGACATCATTGTCCTCCACCCACATCACTGCAAAAGACCCCTGACCAGCCTCTCTGGTCCTCCCTGGATGCTCTAAGTCAGTGGTTCTCAACCTAGCTTCCAACATGGCGACACTCCCACATGATGCAGCAGGTAGAACAGACAGGGAAGGAGAACTGAGAAATAATTTGGTGGCTGGTCATGCCGGCAGAGCACAGGCATTTGAGGGAGGATATTTTCTGGTCCTACAGAGATAAAAGAGTGACAAACCATCACATTCACAACATCCCACCCTCTACCCTGTCTTGTATTCAGAGGTTCAAAACATTCGGCAGACATTTATTCTTCTGGGAGTAAATACACACATTCATGTCTGCCAGAGGAAGCATAATGTCTAGACATTTCCACCCCAAGACTGGCATGATAGAATGAAATCTCTGAGCATCTGTTAAGTATTTCTGTGGTCCTGCCTCAGTCATCCATGTACCAAGCCATTGAGCTGTCATTGAAATTGAAACCCCATCAAGTTTCTCAAGTCAACAATGACCCCTTGGGCTGTCATCGTGGTTCTTCAGGCTTCATTCCGGAACCTTCTTCTCTATGGCCCAGGTCTTACAGATGTCTAGGGATGCATACCAAGATTGACTAGAACCCGAGAGAAGAGGGAGGGGTGTGGCCATGGCTCCCTCTCTCACAACACACCCATTGGCAGGAGTATTGGTCCTTAGCATTCTTCACTGTAGCTCTGGATAGATGCCTGGTCTCCACTCACTTCTGGTAAATATTTTAATAAGTTGACTGATCCCATTTGACTAAGAAAAGCAAACACATTTGATAAATATTTGTTGAATAAGTTAGCTGGTATCTTTACAGAATTGGCAAAGGAATAGTGTCTACCCAATGGAAACAGTTAGAGGTTTGAAAAACTGCGTGAGTGAATGCCAAGAAATATCTTTTATCATTAAAGGTCATTTGACTTTTATTTCTGTGACTGTATGTATGTCTATGTATCTGCATATGTGTGTGTGTGTGTCTGTGTACCTACACATGTGTGTGAAGTGCTGGTAGAGGTCAGAAGAGGGCAACAGACCCCATGGAGCTGGAGCTACAGGTGAATATCATTAGTAATGTTACGTTGGGTCTACAACAGAACACTATTTGGAATTTGTTTCTAATATGCACGTTCTTCTCAAGTGTTTTTCCAGTGGGAACCCAGTCTTCCCCCTAACTTGGGCGGCATTCTTTAGATATGGAAAGACCAAGGTTCAAAGAGACATTTACCACACAGCTTGGGAACGGCCAGCTACATCTCTCAAACTCCAAAACACTAGTGTCTTAATCTACTTTTTCTAAGCTTGCCTAGCAACGTCCAGCTAGACTCATAGAGCCTCAGCCTTAATCATTTTGAAGGACTTCCTTTAAAAAACAAAATGTCTGGAAGGTTGTCATGATTAGAAAAATTGCTGTTAAGGTTTGATTATGGAATGTCCCACAGAGGCTTATGTGTTGGGCTGAGGGTTTGATCTCCAGGTACTGGTGCCATGAAAGGTGTGGGTTGAGTCTAACTAGGGGAAGTACCTAACTGGAGGAGGGTGGAGTGCTCTCCATCCTCTCCCTCCTCTCCCCAGTGTGATAGTGTGATGCTCTGCCTTGCCACAGGCCCACAGCATGAGAGCGAGCCGGACCATGGACTGAAATCATAGCCCAAATAAATCTTGTACCCTTTAAGTAGTTTCCTCAGATATTAGTCACAGCGAGGAAAAACACAAGTGCCTGGGATGATAATAAGCCTGTGCCTGGCCGAGAAATAAATTCTCCTTTTTTTTTTTTTTTTTCTTGTGACAAAGACAGGGGCGTACTGATGAGCCATTGAAAACAATTATCCTACCTGGCTCGAGCTGTAACTCACCAGAAGTTGCTGCTTCAGCCGATATCACTTAAAGATGGTGATTCGGGTTTTGTATTGTTTTCGGCCTCTTGAAGTATACTTTTAAGAAGGGACCAGGAGCCCCTATCGGGAAAAAATCAATCCCATATTTCCATTTTAATGTAAACATTTAGCGTCCACCGCTTTCCTCGGTAACACATTAGCACTTGAATGCAAACACCCGCCAGAAAGGTACTTCAAAGCCTTCCTTTTATTTCTTTTTCTCAGGCAGAGAAAGCAAATGGAACAAAATTGTTTCCCAAGTCGATAGTTGACTAACCGCAGTAATCATGGGGAGAGGTGCGTGGTGTGGGGGGACGCTCTGGGTGGGCAAACACCAGCCCACTGGAAAGCCATCCCCACCCCAGGAAGCGGCTGGGGGGCTTATTCGAATTCTCAAAGAGTCTCTTAGGTTCCACTTTGCAAATATTGCCTTCTCTCCAAACCTTGTGGCAATGATAATAAAGAAATGAGGTGGGTTTTAAGATGGCCAATGGAGGCTGTAAATGACTAAAATTCCCTTTTCGTGTTGAGAGAGGACTGTCTGAGGTTATCAAGTAAAGGCCCTTTGGCTGGCATCCACAGGATTTGAAACAAAACGCAGTTTGGAGTCCAGAGCTGGGTTTCTGCCCTTTCTCTGCCTCCCGGGAGTTGGTTCCTTTCTTCCCAGACTGGGGAAGGCCGCCAGCCCTCCTCCTAAAACTCATTCCACCTGTCTGCCACACCGCGTCTGCCCTGCTCGCCAGGTGCAATTGAGGCAATTTAGGCCGAGCGCAAAGTGCTCCATTTCGAGCTGAAATCATGCCAAAGTCTCCAGCATAAAGCCCCGCATTCAGCACCTCCAGTCCCACATTCCATTTCGCTCGCGTTTTGTCTGCCATTATTACCCAGAATTCCAAAAGTACTTGGCCGTGGTAAATAATAGGAAGAAAGCAATAGCTTGGCCTGCTCGAGGACCCAGAGCCCGAATAATGATGAGGACAGCTAGGGGTGCCAGGAGCTCTGAAAATAGATGTGGCCCAGTGAGCTCAGGGGAAGCAGGCTCAGCATCCGGCAAGGCGGGCACAAACAGGTCATGACCTGACCACCACACTCTACTGTTAATCAGGTTCCTCTCCTTGCCCATAGCTACTCTGGAGGACTGTTTGGTAGTGTTTATCAAAACTAAAAAATATGCTTGCTCCCCAAGAAACAGAGACTTCTCTTCCTGGCATCTGTCCTTAAGTGGGGCGGGGGGAAGCAGGTGGACATAAATGATGACCAATCACACAGCCCAAAAGTTGTCGCAGAAAACACACCATGAAGTCACCATACAACAAAAGGGCCTCATCTCCAGCTGAGTAGCGTTTACTTGTACTTGTCCAGGGTCGAAATGCTCTGGAAACTCCCCTAAGTGCAGACACACATTAAACCATCTCTGCCTTATAACCATCCTTGTGCAGATTCTCCAGGGATGCATGCAAAGCCACGGAGACCTACCATGTTCAACAGCCCACCTGGAAACACAAGAGGACACAGGCCACCAACCCCCAGCCCACTAGCACCCAAACCACCTGTCTCTCAGGGATTTCAATGACAGTCTCTGTCTGGAATTCAAATGAAAGCAAGTTGCAAGACGGTGCGTCTGATGTAACAGATTTGTGTTTGCGTACTAACATACCGACTGTCTGAAATGTTACTGTGTTATTTTCCCATCGGCGCTTTTGTTACAGTGTAGAAGAAGATGTGGAAGAGTACACTCCAGAGGAAGGAAGGAAGAGAAATGGAGGAGTTTGACTTTATTTATAACGTGATTTTTAAAAACTACATTCTGGTGTGTGTGTGTGTGTGTGCGCGCGCGCGCCGCGCGCGCGTATGTGTGCATGCGCGTGCACGCAGGTGGGTATGTGCAAATGAGTGCAGTTACTTGTGCTGGGGAGAGTTGTAAGATGTCTAACGTGGGTGCTGGGAACTGAACTCGGATCCTCTGACAGAGCAGCAAGTGCTCTTAAACCACTGAGCCATTTCTCCAGCCCCAAGGCAAATAGATGTTTAAGGATAACATGCTTGTATGTATTTGTGTAACTGAAATGTAATTGTGCGGGAGTGTTCGCGTGTGGGCAGGTGCATACGTGCTCAAAGAGGCACCTATCAGAAGAACGAGCTTAGTAAACAGGAGCAAGTCTGTAGACGAAATTCTAAACAGTCTTATTAAATAAGAAACACAGAGCCAAATACAGAGTTAAAGCCAAGAGATCAGAGCAAGAGCCACGACTACCTTATCTGACTGACCACCTCACTGCCGTTGCTTCCCCCAGAGAGAGAGAGTGCTTCTTCCTGTGTGACTGTCTTTTTATTGCCTTTCTGTTCTGCCTTCTCATTGGCTCTAAACCCAACCACATGACTTCCTTGTCATTGCCTGTCTATATAGACCTCCAGGTCCCTCTGGTTGGTACTGGGATTAAAAGTTCGTGTCACCACGCTTGGCTGTGTCCTTGACCACACAGAGACACTGCCTGCCATGTGATGGGATTAAGGGCGTGTGCTACCACTGCCGGACTTCTGCTTAATGGCTATGACCTCTGATCTCCAGGCAACTTTATTAACATACAAATAAAATATCACCACAAGTCCCAGTTCCAGCTGCCACTTCAGCCTTTGTGAGGCGAATGACTGCTCACCAGGCGCAGTTCTGGGCTCCCAGGATGCCTTTGGAAATCAGACAGATGGAATCTCTTCCTCTCGTGGAGTTGTCACTCTCATAAAGAAGTGTGGTCTGTCCAGGAAGTTTGAAGCAGCCGAGAGTAACAAGAGCGTCTCTTGACAATGGTCAGTGATCTGTTAAGAATGCCCAGGAAGTGGGAAAGGCTGAGAAAGACTCCGGTCTGATTAGGTTTAGGCTTCTGGGCGTTTCTCCAGAACAATGACTTTTTAATCAAGGGCACGTCAGTCCCCGAGTAGGGTGTGAATGCTTTTCTGTTCATATGTTGGAAGTTAATCCCCAGTGTGGTGGGATGAAGGGGGGGAAGGGGTAGTGACTCGGTCATGAGGTTTCTCTGTCCTCCTGGGTGGGATTATTGCTCCTATGAAAGAGGCTGAGGGGCTCGTTCCCCACTTCCACTAGAGGCACCAGCTTTCTTCTTTATCATTCCTTTCCTTCTATGACTCACTGCATTAAGTTGTTTGCATGAGCATGCGACATGGTTGCTGACTGGACCAAGGGCAGAATGTCAGTGACCACAGCACTAGGAAATGTGTTCCCCTCCCTGAGCAACCATTAGAGCAACCATTGGCTGCCTATGGCACTGGGTGGGGGGAGTGTCATGAGTCCCTCCTCCACCCACCTATTTGAAAGTCTACCCAAAATTGGATAACATCACCACATGTCCAGAATGATTGTCAACAAGAAACCCAGTTCTAAGGCCAGAGGAAAGGCTAGCTTCTTGCCTGAGCCTATGGTATCCGATTTGCTCAGAGATATGTCAATCTTTCTCACCGTCCTCTTTCTAATGCCCAGTAACACTGGTTTTCTTGCTCTTCTTCAAAACTACTTCAGTTTGGGGGGCCTTTGTACACACACACACACACACACACACACACACACACACACACACTTCCAATGGGTAAGAGCAAGGATTACCTGCATGCCTGCAGTCATGTTTAAAGTTTATTTTTAAGGTGGACTACTCCTCCGTTAGTACCTACATGGATCATCCCTTCAGGCTCAAGCTCAAATGTGCACACTCAGAACCCTGAGCCAGTCTTAGCACATAGTAGGTGGTCTGTGGTTCCAGAGACAGAGCCTGACCTAGCAGGGTTGCAGCTGGATGTGTCAGCACAAGAGGCAGATTCTGCAACCAGATGTGAAGCAAATCAAGCATGGTCACAGGCTGATGTGTAAAACCAGTATTCATTTATTTACAGTAGGCACAGTGCTGCCTCGGGGTCGGGGTGATACTGGATCTCTAGTCCCATCCCATAGACAGGTCATTGGAGGTCCATTATTAATGTTTTTACAAACTGTGTGTTGTCTGGGTATGGGTAATATGCACATGAGTGCAGGTACCCACAGAGGCCAGAAGAGGGCATCAGATCCCATGGAACTGAAGTTACAGATGGTTGTGAGCCATGCAACATGAGTGCTGTGCTGGGAACTAAGCTCAGGTCCTCTGCGAGAGCAGTGACTACTCCGAACTGCAGAGCCATCCCTCCAGATCCTTATTCATCTTGTATTAGCAGTTTTCATTGTGACAGAACTGATAGACAAAATGCTGCCCATTCTGAATACACACAATTTGGTAACCTTGGAAACAAGAATCCACTCCTGATATCATCACCTAAACAAAATAATAAACATAGTCATCAGCTCCGATGTTTCCCATGGCTCTGTGTTTGTTATTATTTGTATTTGTGTTCATTACACTTTCATGTGATAGCCATTTGTTTCATAACCTCTAAAAATGCAGAAGACGGCATCATTAGCTGCAGGAGGAGTGTTGCTCAGAAGAACTCTTATCATTCTTGTGTGACTGATTCTTTTTTATCAAATCTTCCCAATCTGCCTTGTCTTCCAGCCCCTGACAACCACTATCCCACTGTTTCTATGAGACTATTTTAGATCTCACATATTAATGAGCTCATATGCAAATTACATCATTATAATAATGGCTCCCCACCATGGGACACTTTCTTTGTGCCAGTCCTTGGACTCCATATTTTACATGTGCTGAGCGCTTTGGTCCTCATGGTGCTGAGGCAAACTCTGGTTTATTTCATCTACTGATGGGGAGGCTGAGCCTCTGCGGCCACTTGACTGGGAAGGCACATGTGGTAGCAGCTGGCCTGCCTCCATAACCTCTCTACTCCCAAGACTTTATTGTTTGTTATTTTCCAGTGGGTTTCTGATTGAAGAGGCCTGTGTGTCATTGGGAATCAAGGCATTAGTTTACACTGAAAACGCTAACTTCCAAGGAGGCAGAATATTTGGGGTCACTGGCCAATGTACTTCTTCCCAGGGGACTTTGAAAAGTTAAATTCTTATCAGAAAGCTGCCCATTTGGATTGGACCCAGAGCACGGAGCATCTCTCTATGGGGCCATTTCATACCACCTACCTGCAAGATCCATATTCGCTTACCAGCAGGAGGCTTAGGGACCTCTGAGCCTCCTAGTTCATTCCACTCCTCAAACCACTATCGGGTGTACCAGGCTGTTATCTCTTCTGTTTCTCCGGCTCCTCGCTTCCCTGCTGCTAACACTTCATTTTAATCTTGAGATATGTTTATTCATTCAATCAGGCTTCAATCAGGTCTGTAGACCTGGGAGCTTTTGTTTTCCTTGTGAAGGTGCATCCTGCCCCAAGTCGGCCCTGAGAAGAGTGGCTGATGATATGAAGGGTAGAGCCTAGTAGTTTAGGATTGGATCTGTGCTCTACCTAAGTGTCCATGGACAAGTGGCTTCCCTGTGTTTTAGATTAGAGACTCAGAACAGTGAAACTTTCTACCTTGTGGTCTGTAATCTACAGACAATATGTAGCAAAATTCCTGGTGCCTCACAAGCCTCTCCCAGTACCACAGTCTGAGGAAACATCGCCATGGATATCTGTAGGCTGTGAATGTGTTGCTCTGATTGGTTAATAAATAAAGTGCTGATTGGCCAGTAGCCAGGCAGGAAGTATAGGCGGGACAAAGAGAGGAGAATTCTGGGAAATAGAAGGCTGAGTCAGGAGATGCTGCCAGCCACTGCCCATGAGAAGTAAGGTGTAAAGTACCGGTAAGCTACAAGCCACATGGCAAACTTATAAATTAATAGAAATAAGTTAATTTAAGATATAAGAACTAGATAGCAAGAAGCCTGAGTCATTAGGCCAAACAGTTTAAATAATATAAGCGTCTGTGTGTTTATTTCAGTCTGATTGGCTGTGGGCCCGGGCAGGATTGGAGATAACTCCTGCTACAAAACATCACATTTCCTGTTTCTTCCTTCATGGGAGACACTCCCAAAGGGAGATGGGAAGTAAATTCAATTTGATGTGTGACATTTGCTGACCACACTAGACCAGAGACGTTTGCACGCATTTCTTCTTCAACCTTACAGTATGCTGTTCTCAATTTTGAAGCTGTCTATGGAGTCTTCCTGTCCACTAAACCACCACAGGGTCCCCGAAGGAATGAGGGAATGACTCTGATGCTCCGTCCAGGACTTCAGAACCTTGAATACATGAGTGAGACAGTTGATATCAGGAACCGCTGACCACGTGCCCTTTCACCCCCTCATTTGTTCCAGGCACCCCAACACCTTCTTTTACATTTTTCTTATAGTTGAAGAATATACGTTAGATTTCTGTCCCTTGTCACCCAGAATGACCCACCTAACTGCTGTGTGGGAGATAATTCGAGAGGAGAGAGATGGACAGGAGAGTGCAGCCTGAACAACCGCCTACCAAACCCCATTCCAGGGACCAGAGAGACAAGCTTGATCTTGTGGGTCCCTTTAGAAGCCTGGCTAATTAATGACTGCAAAAGCAGTTTGGATTTGCAAGCCTTTTAGAAAGTGCCTCATTTGGAAGTAATGGGCTCAAGATTGCCTCTGGCACCCTCATGACAATTAAAAATCCAGTAGGCAGTGCGGTTGCCTCCACATGAATTTCCTATTACTGTGATTTTTATTGTGATTGCAAATAGCTACGTTGCTAATGGTACCTTGGACAAGGATGCCTGATGGAGGATGGACTCACGGTTTTCTGTGGTCTCTGTGTGATACATTGGCTCTTTAACCAGACCATTACCCAGGTGACGCTTACTCTTCTGCCTAGCATGCTGACCTCCATTTTGGAAGCTCTCCCACTGAGTCATTCTGGGATGAATGTCCCTGTGTACCTTGGAAGCCCTGAGGGAGGGAGAGAGTGACTCAGACTCATCTCATTTGATTCTGACTTCAGGGGGTCTCTGGTCTCTGTCCCAAAGACAGATGCTCCTGCTATGTGTGGTAAAAAAAAAACAGTTTGAGTGTTTTAATTGGACGCATGAAGTGAACGTGAAGGATCTCAGGGCTGATCAAGGAAAGAACTGCATCAAGAGAGGCAGGAATGCAGAAAAAGCCACCATCCATGGAGGAGGAAGAGGGCACGTGTCTAGTTGAGGTTCTGGGCAACTCAGTGTGGGCGGGGTCTCTGGGTCAGAAAGTGCCACAGAGCAGCATTACCACAGGGCCTGTGTTATCGATGGATTAGCATGGTGTTTTTCCACAGTGGGCTTCCAGCGACAAATTCTCTTGCTTTTGCCTATTTTCTTCCTTTTTATGGGCCAAGAATGGGGGTATACCTTTAATCCCAGCACTCAGGAGACAAGGGCAGGCAGAACTCTATGAGGTTGAGGCCAGCCTCGTCTATATAGTTACAGGCCAACCAGGGCTACTTAATGAACTAACATCATGTATTTGTGCTGTGGATATTGCTCTATATAAATAAAACACTGATGGCCAGTGACCAGGCAGGAAGTAGGTTGCCAGGCAGGAAGTAGGTGGGACAAGGAGAGAGGAGAATTCTGGGAAGCAGAAGGCTGAGGAGAGAGACACGCAGCCACCGCCAGGACAAGCAGCATGTAAAGACTCTGGTAAGCCACCAGCCACATGGCAAGGTATAGATTTATAAAAATGGGTTAATTTAAGATAAAAGAAGCAAGAAGCCTGCCATGGCCATACAGTTTATAAGTGATATAAGCATCTGAGTAATTATTTTATAAGTGGATTGTGGGACTGCGGGGCTTGGGGAACCTGGAGAGAAGCCCTCCAGCAACATATTTGTTATAAATAAATAATGTATTCATTCTTACATGGTTTCATACATTCATACATACATGTTCTTTGATCAAAGTACTCCCTCATCATCCTCTCCTATACCCTCCCTCACCAAATCCCTTCTTCCCAACCCTGCAGCCCCACTGCTCTTAATGGTGCCTGCACGAACTTGGATATGAAGGCAATCTACCCAGGAATATGACTCCAACTCCCGCCATCAACCTTTAACTGCCCATAGCTCCTCGGGGAGGGTTGAGGCCTCATGAGCCCAGTCCTGTGCAGATCTGATGCAGTATCCATGCAGCTGGAAGTTCCCAGATCCTGTGCAGATCTGATCAGTAGCCATGCAGTTGGGAGTTCCCAGGTCCTGTGCAGATCTGATGCAGTAGCCATTGCAGTTGGGAGTTCCCAGGTGCAGCATCTATGCCGTGTTCAGAAGACAGACTTTTGCAGCATTCCTTCTCATCCTCCAACTCTTATACCATTTCCATCTCCTCTGTGCTGTCCCCTGGGCCTTGGAGAGGGTTTGCAAGTCAGATGTAGGGCTGAGCACTCAATGGGCTTCTGGACTCAGCACACCAACCGCATGGAGTCTCTGCTAATGTCTCACGTTGTAGGCAGAAGCCTCTCTCAACCAAGGCTGAGAGCGGCGCTAAAGTAGCAATGCTTGTGTTTGAACTTGAGGGATGAGATTATAGCCTGGTGGCAGAGCAGGTGCTCTGTGTGTTCAAGGCTCTGGTATCCCTTCCCCTCTTCAGAAAAAAACAACAAAAAAAAATAAGGTAATAAAAAAAACAGTACAGGAGACTACTCTTCATTGTGACTATGTAGCAGTAACTAAACCAATAGCAATGCTACAATATATCTCCATGAAGGACAGAATGTGTCCACTCCACATCCTTGATTGGTTCCCACCCCACCTACTGAGGGAGACGGTGTCTATCTTGTGGGATCAACAATAGAACCTACCTCAGCAGCTGTGGGGGAAAACAATGAGCCAAGGTTGTGGGGACACCTGTCCTCCCCAAATTTATCTGGACACTGTCATCATATTCAAAGTCCCACCACGTGTTTGGTTTGTTGGAAATTTACAAGGTGACCCTATGATGTATGAGGAAAACCAAGGGGCCAAGATTATCATGAAGAAAAAGCAAAAGTCAGGACGCTATGGTGAGTCATCAGGAGCTATTAATAAGGATAGAGAACTTTCTAGAACATGCTCCAACACAAGAAAGATAAATAGGCTTGTAGAGCATGATGGAAAACTCAGGGGCAAGCCTACACATTACAAAGACCTTTGGCTTTCTAAGACAGAGGTTCTTATGAAGAGCAGTGGAGACTGTGGCTTTGAAAGTAAATGGTACTGGTCACTTGTGGTGATATAGTGTGTCCCCCAATATATTGTGCACCTTAATTAATTTTTCTGGGGTCAGAGAACAGAACAGCCACTAGATAGACATAGAGGCCAGAAAATGGTGGCACACACACCTTTAATCCTAGTATTCTGGAGGCAGAGATCCATCTGGATCTCTGTGAGTTCAAAGCCACACTGGAAACAGCCAGGCATGGTGACACACACCTTTAATCCCAGGGAGTGATGGTAGGAAGCAGAAAGGTATATAAGGCATGAGGACCAGGAACTAGAGGCTGATTAAGCTTTCAGGCTTTTGAGCAGCAGTTCAGCTGAGGTCCATTTAGTTGAGGATATAGAGGCTTCCAGTCTGAGGAAACAGGATCAACTGAGAAATTGGTGAGGTGAGGTTAGCTGTGGCCTGCTCTGTCTCTCTGATCTTTTAGTGTTCACCCCAATACTCTGCTCTGGGTTTGTTTTTATTAATGAGACCTTTTAAGATTCCTACTACAGTCACTTAGTCATCCATATAGAAAAACATTTCAGCCTTGATCTCTACTTCATCCTACAGAACCAATCTCAGGTACGTTGTAGGTCTAACTGTGAAAGAAAGTATAATAAACTTCCGAGAAGACAACACCCAGGAGGATATTCTGAACTCGAACTAGGCAACAATGTCTTCAGTGCCACAACGAAACTGGGTGTGAATCACAGCTGTTTTGGATCCAGGAAGAGTTCACACATCAAACTCTGTGTCTAGGTCATGTTCCTTCTGGTTTCTCTGCCTTGGAAACATTTTCAACATTCATCAGAATGTTCAGGCAGAAGTATTCCACAGGAGAAAGAAATTCCCCATGATGCTTTTCAAGAGAAGCATTCCATCGCTATCCAGGCTGTTACGGGAGCTCTGACTCTTATTTCATATACAGTGGTTTTTCTGCTATGGACCAGGCACTGTGCAAAACATGTTGCCATCATTTTCCTGTTTATCTGTATTTCAGCCAGTGGATGATACCTCTGAGCCAGTCGCCATGGAAACAACCACACAAGAAAACCTATCCTTTAATCTCCCTCCACTGCCTTTTCCTTTCGTATCTGAAAATTTTTAATCTACAAAATTAAAACTCCAAGAATCCATCAAGGAATTGAAATTTCCAGGAGTGCTTCTGGCCGTCAGGCTTTGCTCAATGAAAATATAAATCTTAACTTTGGGTTGATGATTATAACTTTCCAAAGCATCAGGGCACATTTCCCTGATGGGATCTCTGTGGAAAAGTCGTAGCTGGAATTACGGTTCCCATTTTCTGAGGGTAAACTGAGACTTACGGCAAATATGTGTTAGGCTTTGTAGCTATTGATAAACAGGTCAAGCCTCATTTGGTGTGAGTACATTCAGTGGGTTGGTCTGTTTCCTGAGGGTCTTTCTGGAGAAGCATACCATGGCTTTTTCTAGCTTTGCTTCCTTTTGGCTAAGAATCCAAAGGGCGTGAGGTGGATGTGTGCTTGGCCCTCATTTCCTGGTTTTGAGATCTCTTTGCCTCACTTCTCATCTGTGCATTCTTCCTCTGAGCTCTCATATCTCACACATCACACAATGTCATTTGGATCAACTTTCTACAATATTTCCTGCCACTCTCTCCACCCCGGAACATCAACGGGTCTTGTTTGATTTTTTTTCCCAACATGGTATTTTATTCTGCAGTGCTGGAGGTGAAATCCACTCCCACATGCACCTCCACCACACACTAGGCAAGTAAGTGCTCTAACCGACTAGGCCATGCCCCAAGCCATAACCACACAACACCCAGAAATTCATCTGATCTCAAATTTTCATGCCAGCACTTACCTAGAGAGTATCTTTGGACTGTTGACTTAAATGAAATTATTAGCTGCATTAATATGAGGGTTTTTAATATTGGAATGCTTGGCACAGTTAAAAATGAAGCATTTATCACTTGTGTATGAGTACACGTTCATACATGTGCATGTATGTATGTACATGCGCACATGGAAGCCGGAGGTTAATGCCAACTGTCTATACTTTATTTTTTGTAAAGATTGAAAAAGTTAAGTGTGTGTGTGTGTGTGTGTGTGTGTGTGTGTGTGTGTGAGAATGCTCCTGGAGGCCAGAAGAGAGTGTGAGATCCCTTGGAACTGAAATTATTTAAACTCGACAATTTAAATTACCCAGTATGGTTTAGGAACCAAGCTCAGGACCTCTGCAAGAGCATCAAGCACCCCTAACCGCTAAGGCTTCCCTCTAGTCCCTTTATTTTTGAGGGTCTCTCTGAATCTGGAGCTGCAGGTTTGGCTAGGCTAACCGACCAGCAAGTCTCAGGGATCCTGCTGTCTCTGCCTCTCAGGTGTGCTGATGGTGTTCGTGCAGGACATGGTCTCTCTGCAACTGCTGCCTGAGGCAAGGGTTACTACTGTCTGCTCTTGTATTCACTGTACACACAAACTGCAGCCTGTAGGTGGCACTCAGCTCTGACTGGCTACAAAGCTCATGTTCTGCATTTCTCTCCTTGGACCACCTCCATCAGAGTCTTTGGGGTGTTGTTCGAATCTTAAATGATCTTATAATAAAAAAAAAAAAACCAGAGCCAGATATCAGGGTGAAAGCTGAAAGATCAGAGAAGCAGAACAACCAGCCACTACTTCTTACCTCTACGAAATCCTCAGCCTGAAGAGAACGAGTTCCTGTTTCCTCACACCTTCTATACTTTTCTCTGTCCTGCCATATTACTTGCTGGGATTAAAGGTGTGTGTGCTTCCCAAACAAAGGCATGAGATCTCAAGTGCTAAGATTAAAGGTGTGTGCCACCACTGCCTGACCTCTGTGTCTAATCTAGTGGCTGGCTCTGTCCTCTGATCCTCCAGCAAGTTCATTAGGGTACACAGTATATCACATTTGGGGATCATACTACTCAAGATCTCTCTGCCCAAGTCTAAAGTCAGTATGCAGAAGAGATGCATCCACCAGTTAGTTCCCAGCCCCTCACTCCATGGTGTGGACCGTTCTGTCAGTCTCCTGACCACCATCTTAGCCATTTTTGTTTCCCTTAACCCAAGGCTCCAACAGGAACAACTGAAGAGGAAAAAGTTAGCTTTGGCTCCTGTGTTCAAGGAACTTCAGTCTGCTGTACCACGGACAGCATGGTAGAGGGCTCCATCCATGGCAGGAGTATGAGATAAATGCTGTTCTCATGGTGGTAGATGGGAAAACAAAGGGAACTTTCGAAATGTGACCTGCTTCTGCTAGCGAGGTGTCTTTAAAAAAGAAAGAAAGAAAGAAAGAAAGAAAGAAAGAGAGATTTTCTATTCATTTTACATATCAACCAGATTCCCCTGTCCTCCCTCCTCCCACCCCCCAGCCTTCCCCCTCCAACCCACCCCTTATTCCCACCTCCTCCAAGGCAAGGTCTCCCCTGGGGAGTCAGCAGAGCCTGGTACATTCAATTGAGGCAGGTCCAAGCCCCTTCTCCCTGCACCAAGGATAGAGGAGGTGTCTTAAAGGTCCCATCCGAGGAAGGTGCCTTCCAAACGGGTACCTGTAGGGGGGAGCCTTGAGAGTCAAAACACCAGAACCCTCTCATTCATGAAGCTTGGCTACAAGTTCATAAGTTGTTTTGTTGGTTTGTTTGGTTTTTTGTTTTTGTTTTTTTTCTCATAACAAATATCCTCATGAAATCTGACTCTCCAGGAACAGGGGTCAAACAAACAAACAAACCCCACTTTCTGGAAAATGCCCTAATGGCTTAACATACAGCAGACTTTGAGCTCCGTGTGTGTTATGCAGCAGGTAACCCCTCCTTTCTGACCTCCCCAA